>NC_081395.1:2796477-3096477 GCF_030684315.1 Stegostoma tigrinum | reverse complement strand
ACTCACAGTAACTGAACAACCCACACTGACTAAATACAAACCGTGTCTCCCATAGCCTCAGTGGCTACTGGAACTTCACTCATTACCTTGCCATCCTTATCGACTCCAGCTGCCTGTCCCGATGCGATCCGCACTTTATCCGGGTGGACAGCCAAACTAGTGAAAAACAGCATGGTCTATTAATCCTGAATCCAATAAATCCTCAAAATCCTGCTGATATTCCACACACTACCCCCCCCCCAGCCCTCCAAACTCCATCCCTCTCATCATGGCTCTCAAATCCCTCAGTTCCATCCTCCTCCCTCTCACTTCCAACCATCCTCCAGATTGTAGAGACATCGTCAAGAATACCAAGTCTCCTCCTGGATTACAGATAGCCCAAACTCCCTTCAGTCTCCCCTGCCCCCATTGCTACTCTCAGCCTTTTGAATTTCCCCAAGTTCCTCTCTCAGAGTAGAGAGACAGACCTATTCGCCCCTCCCCTCTCAGACACACCCAAACCCCTACCTAGTCCCACGAGACTATCTATACACCCATCCACTCACCCCTGTTGACTCTCCAATCTCTTCAGTCCAATTCCGACCTTGAGCCACAGACCTCTGCCACACAAGCCACCACTCCAATCACTGACTAACTCCTGGTCCGTGATTGTGTCACTCCATAGACTTCACACTGTACATCAGAACCATTTTGCAGGATTACAGTCACCTCTACCTGCCCTGTCACCCAGTCCAGTCCATTCCCTCCAACAGCTCCCCATCTTACCAGCGTACACAGTCGGTGTGTTTGAGGTAGTGACGCTGTGCCCTCTCCTCGATGTTGAACAAAACCACAACGCAGGCAATAAAATAGACAATCTCACCCGAAGACAGCAAGTGCAGGTTGTAGCGAGAGTCCCGTCCTCTGTAACCATAGCTAGATCTGGTTAAGGAATGGTGGATGGGAGGGGCAAGCTAATAAATAAAACCTAACCTGTGCAGTTTATAAATCTTCCCAAGTTATGTCACTTGGCCAGGACACTCCACCCTATGGATTCTAAAAGTATCTAAACAGTGTTCACCAACTTTCCCACTAACCTCCATTTACATTTACTGATGGTGTCTAGACAGCTGGCTGCCCTACTAAAGAGTCTGTCTGGACAAAGTGACAAAGTCTATACTGAGCGTCAGCCAGCTGTGCCACTAACTTCTATCTAGACAGTGTGGTTAGATATCCCTGTAACCTTGGTCTAGACAGACTGACAGTGTCCAGAGATTGTCAGCTGACTGTCTCGGTCTCCTTGGTCTGGACAGTGTGACAAGGCCCCACCCTCTAGGTTCTTCAGAGTGACAATGCCAAGTCAATGTTAGCTGGCTGTCCCACTGTCTTGGTCTAGACAGAGTGACAATACCTAGACAATGTTAGCTGGCTGTCCCGCTCTCATGGTCTAGACAGAGTGACAATCCCTAGACAATGTTAGCTGGCTGTCCCACTGTCTTGGTCTAGACAGAGTGACACTCTCCAGACAATGTTAGCTGGCTGTCCCACTGTCTTGGTCTAGACAGAGTGACAATCCCTAGACAATGTTAGCTGGCTGTCCCACTGTCTTGGTCTAGACAGAGTGACAATCCCTGGACAATGTTAGCTGGCTATCCCGCTCTCTTGGTCTAGACAGAGTGACATTCCCTAGACAATGTTAGCTGGCTGTCCCACTGTCTTGGTCTAGCCGGAGTGACAATCCCTAGACAATGTTAGCTGGCTGTCCCGCTCTCTTGGTCTAGACAGAGTGACATTCCCTAGACAATGTTAACTGGCTGTCCCACTGTCTTGGTTTAGCCGGAGTGACAATCCCTCGACAATGTTAGCTGGCTGTCCCACTGTCTTGGTCTAGATGGAGTGACAATGCCTAAACAGTAAATGTGCGAGAGTTACTGAGTGGCTGAGACGCAGCTGGAGTTCCCAGCATTTGTCTGATTCAGGAATGTGGAAGCTTGGAACTTATTCTGAGCTTTGTTGTTATAACTGACTGAGTTCAATATCCAAAGTTTAGAATGGATGGGCAGAGAAAATGGGAAAGGGAAAGGATGAGACACCATTGACTCTCTATTCCAGATCAGAGGATACACCCAGTCCAGTTTCAGTTTCTCCACTGGCAGCTCAGCCTTGAGGTCCTCAGTATTCTGGAGTTTGGATGGGACGTACATGGTGATTGGACGCCCTCGGAGGAACATTTTTATGGATATTCCCTCTGGAACAGTGAACAGGAGGAGCTCAGATTATAAAGCAGAAGGAGAATGAATATCTGGACACCTCCGCACCTCCCTCCCTTATTTCAATGGGCCTGTGGTGCTGCAGGCAGATTACTGGGTACAAGAGTTGTGGGAACAATGAACATTGGATATTAGGTTGGAACTGGTAAAACCCAGGTAGTGACGATTTGGAGGGTATAGCTTAGTGGTAGCCTGTTTTGAAATCAATGCATGTTGAGTGTAGTCCTTGGTATTGGTGAGTATTTCAAGAGCAGTTCTGGAGTAGTAAGGGCTTAGCTGGTTGTGTGCTTCGAGGGTAGTTCTCGGGATTCGGGGGTTTTGAGGGTAGTTCTCAGGATTATGAGTTTTGAGGGTAGTTCTTGGGGTGGTGAGTGTTTTGATGGTAGTTCTTGGCGGTAGTGAGTGCTTCAAGGGTAGTTCTCAGCGGTAGTCAGGATTCTGAGGATAGGTCTTGGAGATTATGAATGCTTAGAGGGTAACTCTTGGGGGTAGTGAGTGTTTCAAGGTAGGTTCTCATGGTTGTGAGTGTTTTGAGGGTTTCTTGGGTAGTGAGGGTTTTGAGGACAATTCTTGGGTGTTGTAAGTGTTTTGAGGGCTGTTATCAGGGATAGTGAGTATTTTGAGATTAGTTCTCAGAATTGTGAGGGTTGAGGAGTGGTGTTTGGTCGTAATGAGGGTTGCTGTTGTCTCTGTCACTGTTTCACTGTTTGGTCGATGAGGAAAGATAGGAGCTCACCCTGATTGTAGACTCCACGCCGGGAAACGGCACCTGAAAGGAAAAAGTGTTAGGCTTTCAGTGTATTTCACAGCTTTATGAAAAGTCAAAGGCAATTCAAAGCAAAAGACAAGGCGAAAGCATTCACAACAATTTTCAGCTAGATCTGGCACCGTCCAGTTCTGTCACCTCCCCGACACCGTCCAGACCCGACACCTCCCCGACACCGTCCAGGCCCGACACCTCCCCGACACCGTCCAGGCCCGACACCTCCCCAACACCGTCCAGGCCCGACACCTCCCCGTCACCGTCCAGGCCCGACACCTCCCCGTCACCGTCCAGGCCCGACACCTCCCCGTCACCGTACAGGCCCGACACCATTCAGGCCCGACACCTCCCCGACACCGTCCAGACCCATCACCTCCCCGTCACCGTCCAGACCCGACACCTCCCCGACACCGTCCAGGCCTGACACCTCCCCGACACCGTCCAGGCCCGACACCTCCCCGTCACCGTCCAGGCCCGACACCGTCCAGATCCGACACCTCCCCATCACCGTCCACACCCGACACCTCCCCCTCACCGTCCAGACCCGACACCGCCCCCTCACTGTCCAGACCCGACACCGCCCCCTCACTGTCCAAACTCGACACCTCCCCCTCACCGTCCAGGCCCGACGCCATCCAGAACCGACACCTCCCCGTCACCGTCCAGGCCCGACACCTCCCCGTCACCGTCCAGACCCGACACCTCCCCGACACCGTCCAGATCCGACACCGTCCAGATCCGACACCTCCCCGTCACCGTCCACACCCGACACCTCCCCTTCACTGTCCAGGCCCGACACCTCCCACTCACTGTCCAAACCCGACACCTCCCCCTCACCGTCCAGGCCCGACGCCATCCAGAACCGACACCTCCCCCTCACCGTCCAGTCCCGACACTGTCCAGACCTGACACCTCCACCTCACCGTCCAGGCCCGACACCTCCCCGACACCGTCCACACCCGACACCTCCCCCTCACCGTCCTGGCCCGACACGTCCCCGTCACCATCCAGACCTGAGACCTCCCCCTCACCGTCCAGGCCCGACAGCATTCGGGCCTGACACCTCCCCGACACTGTCCAGGCCCGACACCTCCCCGTCACCGTCCAGACCCGACACCATCCCGGCCCGTCACCGTCCAGGCCCGACACCTCCCCGTCACCGTCCAGGCCCGACACCATCCAGGTCAGAAACCACCCCAACACTGTCCAGGCCCAACACCTCCCCGTCACCGTCCAGGCCCGACACCTCCCCGACACCATCTAGGCCCGACTACTCCCCGACACCGTCCAGGCCCGACACCTCCCCGTCACCGTCCAGGCCCGACACCGTCCAGACCCGACACTTCCCCATCACCGTCCAGGCCCGACACTGTCCAGGCCCGACACCTCCCCGACACCGTCCAGACCCGTCACCTCCCCCTCACCGTCCAGGCCCGACACCTCCCCGTCACCGTCCAGGCCCGACACCATTCAGGCCCGACACCGTCCAGACCCGTCACCTCCCCCTCACCGTCCAGACCCGACACCTCCCCGGCACCGTCCAGGCCCGACACCTCCCCGTCACCGTCCACACCCGACACCTCCCCCTCACCATCCAGACCCGACACCGCCCCCTCACTGTCCAAACCCGACACTTCCCCCTCACCGTCCAGGCCCGACGCCATCCAGAACCGACACCTCCCCCTCACCGTCCAGACCCGACACCGCCCCCTCACTGTCCAAACCCGACACCTCCCCCTCACCGTCCAGGCCCGACGCCATCCAGAACCGACACCTCCCCCTCACCGTCCAGGCCCGACACCGTCCAGACCCAACACCTCCCCCTCACCGTCCAGGCCCAACACCGTTCAGACCCAACACCTCCCCAACACCGTCCAGACCCGACACCTCCCTGACACCGTCCAGGCCCGACACCGTCCAGGCCCCACATCTCCCCGTCACCGTCCAGGCCCGACACCTCCCCGTCACCGATCAGGCCCGACACCATCCAGTCCCGATACCTCCCCGACACCGTCCAGGCCCAACACCTCCCCGACACCGTCGAGGCCCAACACCTCCCTGAAACCGTCCAGGCCCGACACCTCCCCGGCACTGTCCAGGCCCGACACCTCCCCGACACCGTCCAGGCCCGACACCTCCCTGTCACCGTCCAGTCCTGACACCTCCCCCTCACTGTCTAGGCCCGACACCGTCCAGGCCCGACACCTCCCTGTCACCGTCCAGTCCTGACACCTCCCCCTCACTGTCTAGGCCCGACACCGTCCAGGCCCGACACCTCCCCGTCACCGTCTAGTCCTGACACCTCCCCCTCACTGTCCAGACCCGACACCTCCCCGTCACCATCCAGGCCCGTCACCTCCCCCTCACTGTCCAGACCCGATAACGTCCAGTCCCGACACCTCCCCGACACCGTCCAGGCCCGACACCTCCCCCTCACCGTCCAAACCCAACACCTCCCTGTCACCGTCTAGTCCTGACACCTCCCCCTCACTGTCCAGGCCCGACACCTCCCCGTCACCGGCCAGGCCCGACACTGTCCAGGCCCGACACCTCCCCGTCACCATCCAGGCCTGTCACCTCCCCTTCACTGTCCAGACCCGACAGCGTCCAGGCCCGACACCTCCTCGTCACCGTTCAGGCCCAACACCTCCCCATCACGTCCAGCCCTGACATCTCCCCGTTACCGTCCAGGCCCGACACCTCCCCGTTACCATCCAGGCCCGACACCTCCCCGTCACCGTCCAGGCCCGACAGCTCCCCGTCACCGTCCAGGCCCGACACCTCCCCAGCACCATCCAGACCCAACACCTCCCATCATTCCTGTCACCCTGTCTGAACCCCACTACACATCTAATGAATCCCATCACTCTCCTCTGCAGTTATTCACTTCCCTGTCCCCTCTACATCCTGAGGGCTTCTACAGATTCTGATGTAGTTGCAGGATGTCTCTGTACTCTGACGTTTTCCGATCCATTACCTGGACTCTGTATCAGCTCCTTGGTTCGGCTGCAGAAAAGGAGAGTGACATCTTTTAGCAAATTAGTGAGCAAATCATTTAGGCAGGAGAAGTCATTCCGGGGAATGAGGGAATAGCAGAGAGGTTGAACAAATAACTTGTGTCTATACTCACAATTAAAATCACAAATGACATGATGGAGGGTTTGAGTTAAAAACAGAGGCTGGATAGGCTGGGACATATTACACGGGAGCATAGGAGGGTGAGAGGTGACCTTAGAGGTTTATAAAATCATGTGGCGTATCGATAAGGAAATGGCAGGTTTTTTTTTCCCTAGGGTGGGGGAATTTCAAAACTGGAGGATATACTTTTGAGGTAAGAGCAGAAAGATTTAGAAAAGACATGTGAGGCAATCTATTTTTTGTTTACACAGAGTGGCTTGTGTATGGAATGAGCTGCCAGAGGAAGTGTTGGATGTTGGTACAGTTACACCATTTAAAACACATTTGGTTAAGTATGTGAATAAGAAATGTTGGAGGGATAATGGGGCACGTGCAGACAGGTGGGACTGGTTTAGTTTGGGATTATGGTCAGCATAAACTGGTTGGACTGAAGGCTCTGTTTCCATTCTGTGTGATTCTGTGACACAACAAATGTAGGGGTGACCAAGGGACGAAAAGAGGCAGGAACTTTAAATCATTGACATTCGATACAGTAGAAAAATGTAAGGAGTAAAAGCCTACATCCTAAGGTTCAAAAAGACGGAGCTGCAGAGAGATACTGCTTCTTGTTTTCCAAAGTTTCTCAGATTCCTCAGCAGTCCCAGTGACTGGAGTTTAGCAGATGTAACATAACTATTCAGAAAGAAAGGAGGAGAGAAAACAGGGACTGATAGGGCAGTTAACCTGATAGCATGTTATCAGGAAATTACTTCTGGGCTTTTGGTAAGGTGCCATTTCAAAGGTTATTGTGAAAAATAAAAGTTGATGGTGCCAGTGGTAACATATTGGGATGGATAAAAGACCTGACAGCTACAAGAAAACGGAGTAGTTATAAATGGATCACTTTCAGGTCAGCAAGAATGAGTAATGCATCACAGAGATGAGTGCTGGGACCACAACTATTTAGAATTCATACAAATGATTTGGATGAAGGGTTGGAAGATATGATGCTAAGTTTGATGATTACACAAAGGAAGTTAGCAAAGTACATTGTGAGGCTGACATAAGGACATAAAAGAGAATATTGATTGGTTCAGTGACTGGGCAATGATCTATCAAATGGAATGCATAGTATGGAACAATGTGAAAATGTCTGTTTTGACAGGAAGAATAAAAATAAGTATATTAGCTAAATGGTGAGAGATTTCAGAGCTCTGAGATGTAGAGGGATCTGTGTGGCCTTTTGCATGAATCACAAAAGGTTAGTCTGCAGATACAGCAAGTAATCAGGAAAACTAATCAGATGTTATTTCCTGCTCCTCTGATGCTGCTTGGCTTGATGTGTTCATCCAGCTCCACATCTGGTTATCTTTTAATCAGATGTTATGTCTTTTTGCGAGGGGAATGGACAATAGACAATAGGTGCTGGAGTAGGCCATTCGGCCCTTCAAGCCAGCACCACCATTCATTATGATCATGGCTGATCATCCACAATTGGTATCCTGTTCCTGCCTTATCCCCATAACCCTTGATTCCACTATCTTTAAGAGCTCTGTCTATCTCTTTTTTGAAAGTATCCAGAGAGTTGGCCTCCACGGCCTTCTGGGGCAGAGCATTCCATATATCCACCACTCTCTGGGTGAAGACGTTTCTCCTCAACTCTGTTCTAAATGGCCTACCCCTTATTTTTAAACTGTGTCCTCTGGTTCTGGACTCCCCCATCAGCGGAAACATGCTTCATGCCTCCACAGTGTCCAATCCCTTAATAATCTTATACATCTCAATCAGATCCCCTCTCGTCCTTCTAAACTCAAGCGTATACAAGCCCAGTCGCTCCAATCTTTCAACATATGATAGTCCTGCCATTCCGGGAATTGACCTCGTGAACCTACGCTCCACTCCCTCAATAGCAAGAATGTCCTTCCTCAAATTTGGAGACAAAAACTGCACACAATACTCCAGGTGCGGTCTCACCAGGGCCCTGTACAGCTGCAGAAGGACCTCTTTGCTCCTATACTCAATTCCTCTTGTTATGAAGGCCAGCATGCTGTTAGCTTTCTTCACTGCCTGCTGTACCTGCATGCTTGTTTTCATTGACTGATGTACAAGAACACCTAGATCTCGTTGTGCTTCCCCTTTACCTAACTTGACTCCATTGAGATAGTAATCTGCCTTCCTGTTCTTGCCACCAAAGTGTATAACCACACGTTTATCCACATTAAACTGCATCTGCCATGCATCCGTCCACTCACCTAGCCTGTCCAAGTCACCCTGTATTCTCATAACATCCTCCTCACATTTCACACTGCCACCCAGCTTTGTGTCATCAGCAAATTTGCTGATATTACTTTTAATGCCTTTGTCTATATCGTTAATATATATCGTAAACAGCTGCGGTCCCAGCACAAAACCTTGTGGTACTCCACTGGTCACTGCCTGCCATTCTGAAAGGGACCCGTTTATCACTACTCTTTGCTTCCTGTCAGCCAGCCAATTTTCAATCCAACTCAGTATTTTGCCCCCAATACCATGTGCCCTAAGTTTGTTCACCAATCTCCTATGCGGGACTTTATCAAAGGCTTTCTGAAAGTCCAGGTACACTATATCCACGGGTTCTCCCTTATCCATCTTCATAGATACATCCTCAAAAAATTCCAGTAGATTCGTCAAGCACGGTTTCCCCTTCGTAAATCCATGCTGACTCTGACCTATTCTGTTACTGCTATCCAAATGAGTCGTAATTTCATCTTTTATAATTGACTCCAGCATCTTTCCCACCACTGACGACGTCAGGCTAACCGGTCTATAATTTCCTTTTTCTCTCTCCCTCCTTTCTTGAATTGAATACAAAGTCAGGGAAGTTATGCTTTAGTTAAACAGGGTGAGACCACATCTGGAGTGGAGTGTACAGTATTGGACTCTTGATTGAGGGGAGGATGTAAATTGTTGAAGGCAGCTGAGAGAAGGTTTACCAAACTGATAACAGGAATGGTTGAACACAGCAGGCCAAGCAACATCTTAGGAGCAGGGAAGCTGACGTTTTGGGCCTAGACCCTTCATCAGAAATGGGGGAGGGGAAGAGTTCACCTGGACTACCTCTAACACCTCCAACACCTCCCTCCCCTTCCTGGACCTCTCTGTCTCCACCTCAGGCAACCACCCAAAAACTGATAATGGGAACTGCAGATGCTGGAGAATCCAAGATAATAAAGTGTGAAGCTGGATGAACACAGCAGGCCAAGCAGCATCTCAGGAGCACCTGAGATCTGTGCTCCTGAGATGCTGCTTGGCCTGCTGTGTTCATCCAGCTTCACACTTTATAATCACCCAAAAACTGATATCCGTTTCAAGCCCGCCAACTCCCACAGCTACCTAGAATACACCTCTTCCCACCCACCTTCCTGCAAAAATGCCATCCCCTATTCCCAAATCCTTCGCCACTGCTGCATCTGCTCTCAGGATGAGACATTCCACTCCCATACATCAAAGATGTCCTCGTTTTTCAAGGACCGTAACATCCCACCCCACAGTGGTCGAAAACACCCTCGACCGTGTCTCCTGCATTTCCTACAACTCATCCCTCACATCCCTTCCCCGCAATAACAACCAAAAAGGAATCCCCCCTTGTCCTCACCTACCACCCCACAAATCTCTGGATGCAATGCATCATCCTCCGACACTTCCGCCATCTGCAACCCGACCCCACCACCAAAGACATTTTCCCATCACCTTGTCTGCTTTCCGAAGAGACCCCTCTCTCTGTGACTCCCCAGTCTGGTCCAAACTCCCCTCTAGCCCCACCACACCTGGCACTTTTCCCTGCAAACGCAGGAAGTGCTACACCTGTCCTTACACCTCCTCCCTCACCCCCATCCCAGGCCCAAGAAGACTTTCCACATCAAGCAGATGTTCACCTATACATCTGCCAATGTGGTATACTGCATCTGCTGTACCCGTTGTGGTCTCTTCTACGTCGGGGAAACCAAGCGGAGGCTTGGGGTCCGCTTTGCAGAACACCTCCGCTCAGTTCGCAATAAACATCTGCACCTCCCAGTCGCGAACCATTTCAACACCCCCTCCCATTCCTTAGACGACATGTCCATCATGGGCCTCCTGCAGTGCCACAATGATGCCACCCGAAGGTTGCAGGAACAGCAACTCATATTCCGCTTGGGAATTCTGCAGCCCAATGGTATCAATGTGGATTTCACAAGCTTCAAAATCTCCCCTCCCCCTACCACATTCCAAAACCAGCCCAGCTCATCCCTGCCTCCCTAACCCATTCTTCCTCTCAGCTATCCCCTCCTCCCACAAGCTGCACCCCCATTTTCTACCTAACTTCATCCTGCACCTTGACCTGTCCATCCTCCCTGGACTGACCTATCACTTCCCTATCTCCCCACCTACACTCACCTCTACAGGCTCCATCCCCGCCTCTTTAACTTGTCTGACTCCTCTCCACCTATCTTCTCCTCTATCCATCTTCAATCCGCCTTCACCATCTCCCTATTTATTTCAGACCCCTCTTCCCCTCCCCCATTTCTAAAGAAGGGTCTAGGCCAGAAAGGTCAGCTTTCCTGCTCCTCTGATGCTGCTTGGCCTGCTGTGTTCATCCAGCTCTACACCATGTTGTCTCAGATTCTCCAGCATCTGCAGTTCCCATTATGTCTGATAACAGGAATGGGCAGATTGTCTTATGAGGAAAGGTTGGACAGGCTGGGTTTGTATCCACTGGAGTTTAGGAGAGAAAGAGGCAACTATTTGAGACTTGTGAGATCCCAAGTGATCCTAACGGGGTGAATGTGGAGATGATGTTTCCTCTTGTGGGAGAATCTAGAACTAGAGATCGCCATTTAAAATCCAGGAGTCACTCATTTAAAACAAAAATGAAGAGAAATATTTTCTGTCATTTGGCTGTGGAACTCTCTTGCTCAAAAGGCAGTAGAAGCAGAATGTTTCAATATTTTTAAGGCAGAGGTGGAGAGATTCATGATAAGCAAGGTAGTGTGATGTTATCAGGGGTTAGTAGCCATGATTTTATTGAATGGGGTTCAGGCTTGAAGACTCAGCGGCTTTCTCTTGCTCCTAATTCATATCAATTGATGGGCAAATTATTGGAGAGGATTCTGAGAGATGGTATTTATGATTATTTGGAAAAGCACAGTTTGATTAGAAATAGTCAGCATGGCTTTGTGAGGGGTAGGTCATGCCTCACAAGCCTTACTGAATTCTTTGAAGACGTGACAAAATACGTTGATGAAGGCAGAGCAGCGGATGTGGTGGATATGGATTTTAGCAAGGCATTCAATAAGGTTCCACCTGGTAGGCTCATTCAGAATGTAAGGAGGCATGGGATTCAGGGAAATTTGGCTGTTTGGTACAGAAATGGCTGTCCCCAGTAGAAGACAGAGGGTGGTAGGAGATGGAAAGTATTCAGCTTGGGGCTCGGTGACCAGTGGTGTTCCACATTCTGCGACCTCTGCTCTTTGTGATCTCTTTGTGGATGAGAAAGTGGAAGGGCTAGAATGTTTGACATTGACAGGATGCAGAGCTGGGCAAAGAAGTGGCAGATGGAATTCAATCCAGAAAAGTATGAAGTGATTCATTTTGAAAGGTCGAATTTGAATGCAGAATTTAGGATCAATGGCAGGATTCTAGGCAGTGTGGAGGAATAGAGGGATCTCGGGGTCCACGTCCATAGATCTCTCAAAGTTGCAACCCAAGTTGATAGGGTTGTAAAGAAGGCATATGGCGTGTTGGCTTTCATTGGCAAGGGGATTGAGTTTAAGAGCCGTGAGGTTGCAGCTGTAGCTGTATAAAACTCTGGTTAGACCACACTTGAAATATTGTGTTCAGTTCTGGTAGCCTCACTATAGGAGGAAGTGGAAGTTTTAGAGCAGATTTACCAGGATGCTGCCTGGACTGGAGGGTAGGTCTTATGAGGAAAGGTTGAGGGAGCTAGTGCTTTTCTCATTGGAGCGAAGGAGGATGAGAGGTGACCTGATAGAGGTGTACAAGATAATGAGAGGCATAGATAGAGTGGACAGCCAGAGACTTTTTCCCAGGGCGGAAATGACTATTACGAGATGGCATATTTTTAAGGTGATTGGAGGAAGGTACAGGGGAGATGTCAGAGGTAGGTTCTTCACACAGAGAGTGGTGGGCGTGTGGGATGCGCTGCCGGCAGTGGTAGTGGAGTCAGATACTTGAGAGACTTTTATCCATGGGAAATAAACACGGGGGTAGCCTAACCATTGCTGATCGTCAGAGAAACCTGTCTCCTTTAGGGAAGGAAATGGACATCCTTTACTGGATTGGCGTACATGTGACAATAAATGCGGATCTAGCCAGCAACAGCCCGTGAATGAATTAGGAGAAAAGGGCACCCCAGGTAGAGGAGTTGCCAGGCATGGATGGGATGCATTCTAGATTGCTGAGAGAAGTAAGGGAGGAAATCACAGAGCCATTGACAGAAATTTTCAAGGCTTTGCTGAACACAGTAACTGACTATCGCAAACGTCACACTGCTGTTTAAGAAATGGGCAAATGGACAAGTTGAAAGTGGCGTTCCAAGGGATCGGTGTTCGGGCCCTTGCTTTTTCTGATTTACATAAACAATTTGGAGATGACTGTTGAGCGCAAGATCTCTAAATTTATAGATGATACTAAGCTCAGGAGAATAGTGAATTGTGAGGATGACGCTGAGCAACTTCAGAGGGACACTGACAAGTTCGCCAAATGGGCATACACCTAGCTGATGAACTTTCATGCAGAGAAATGTGAGGTAATGCATTTTGGTAGAAGAAGCATAGAGGCATGATACAGGCTCAACTTTGAAGGGCATTCGGGAATAGAGTGACCTCAGGGTCCAAGTGCATAATCTTTTTGAAGTTGGCCAAGAAAATTGAAACAGTTGTTAAAAAGACTGATAGGTTCTTTGGTTTTATAAAGAGAGGCATAGGGTATAACAGCAAGGAAGTGATGCTACATCTCTACAATCATCGGTCAGACCACATTTTGAGTTTTGTATTCAGTTCAGGGCACTTTATTTAAGGAAGGATGTTAAGCCCAGGAAAGACTGCAATCGAAATTTACTAGAATGATGCCAAGAATGAAGGATTTTAGATACAAGAGAAGATTGTGCTTATTCTCCATGGAGCAGAGAATATTAAGAGGTGACCTTATTAAGGTGTTCAAAATTATGAACAATTTGACAGACTAGAAAATGATATTCTGTTTCCAATAGTTAGTATTTCAGTAACTAGGAGTCACAATTTTATGACTGTCAACAAGGGAGCTAGGAGTGAGATGAGGAGAACCTCCTTTACTCAGAGAGTTGTTAGGATTTGGAACAAAAACAAAGTTGTTGGAAAAGCTCAGCAGATCTGGCAGCATCTGTGGAGGAGAAAACAGAGTTAACGTTTCGGATCCGGTGACCCTTCCTCAGAACTGAAACTTCCTCAGGATTTGGAATGTGCTCCCCAGCAGAGTGATGGAAGCAGATTCCATAGGTGGTTTCAAAAGGGAACTGGATATAAATTTGAAATGATGTAGTTAGAGGGTTGCGGAAATAGGGCTGGAAGCTAGGACTAACTGGGTTGCTTTCTTCATGGAAAAATTCTGTGATTCTATAAGGTTAACACACAAGTTTATGGAGTTGGGGTTTTGTATTAGCATGGATGGAGGATTTGTTAATGGACAGAAAATTCAGAGAAACGGTTTTTTTTGAACTGCATATAAATCTGATTCATTGAGGCACAGCTGGCACTCACTGGGCAGCAATGAGGATTAGTACCCTTGGACTAGCAATTGTTGGTAGTGGGTAAGAGGGACAGGGGCTAGAGCATGGTGCTGGAGCGGGAAACCAGCTAGGGTTGTGGCTTTAGATCATAATCCAGCCTACCCCATGTAGGTCCCAAGCTGATGTGAGTACTGTATCTGGGGCAGGATTGGGTTTGTGTGATGGCCCAAGGGTCAAACAACTTTCCACTGTATTGGCTAACATGAGTATTAACCAGAAGACATTCAGTACTGTGGGAATCCAGCTCAGGACAACGTGCTGCTGTCTGAGATAAGAAATCAGAAGATTAAAACTTAAATAATTCAGTAACATATTTGTTGAAAGGTCAATTTTGAATAGGGTATTTATTCTGCAAAATTGATTCACTTGTCCAAAGAAACCCCCACAGCTTGACAGTCTTCACATTCTGTGTCCACATTCACTTCCCAAGAGCTGAAGAATTTATTTCACTAGCAGCTGTGAGGAAATAATGGTGGCTTTCTTTCTCAAACCAAGCACCATTTATCACTTTTTTAAAAACCCTTTTATTTGTTTCAGAGGCGGCGATGGTTAGAATCTGACCCTTTCCGAACAATATCATCATCGAAACTTACAACTCCCATCAGAGGGAGGCCAGAGATGTGGCAGGCAGGCGAGAGGGGGAGGTGGGGAAGGTGGTGTGGAGCCAGGCCAGAAGGGGTTAGAGCATTTATGAATGAGACAGATGGTCGGCAGCTCAGAGGAGGAGGGAGAGATAGAGGCAGGAGAGAGGGATACAGATTGGGTGTGGGAGTGAGTGATAGAAAGAGAGACACAGAGAGGGGCAGCAGCGGGAGTTAAGAGACATGGGAAGTGAGAGAGAAAAGGGAAATGATCTAATCTACTGACCTGTCCACATTCCTGGATTTTGTCATCAGATTCAGAGAGGAAGCAGATTTTCTTACAAGTTTGGGTTTTCCATTCTCCGTGGCCCTGTCTCGTGGTGTTCCAAGTTTATCTGAAGTGCTGCAGCGTCTTAAACTAAAGAACATATTTTAGAAAAATGTGGTTAAAATCAAAGGCAAGGTAAGGAAAGATGTTAATCAGGAGGGGAGGCATGCATTCCAAGCCAAATACCCAGAATCAGGTTACAGAGAAGCTGTTACCAAGGTTAGGATACAGATAAACTAGCTCAACACAACATGAGGGATGGTCCATCTCATGGCATGTGGAGCTGGAGTTTTTCCGGCGTGTTAGTGAATTGCATTGGTTTGTAGAGAATGGAGGTTTCAGCAATCTCTGCACTCCCTCCAAGATCTTTCAGGTGTCAGTCATTCCCAGCAGCCCTGGCCCAAATGAAACCAGGCTCCCATCCTGCTGCTTGCTCAGACACAGCAGGGAGCTGCCCTCTGCACAAAGTGGCAATAATCTCTGATGCTGGCTGAGTCTCTCCTGAAGTAAGCAGCAGAAAACCAGACCCTGTTAGTTCAGGCTAAGGTCACTCCATTTTCCCCAAACACAGACAGGATTTGATTAGATTTTCATTGAGGAGTGATTGGAATTTGACATGCATTAGTCATGCATCTGTTTTAATGGGTTAGAAAGAAGTTAGTAAGAAACAATGTTCATAGCTGTGTGAGAAATCCCAACATCCCAAAATTAGCCAACTGTTGTCCAGGCCAGAGTTCTGCGTACTCTGCTCCGAGTATATTCATTCCTATTTCCAATTCTCCAGTTTCAGGGACTGTTTAGATGATTAAAGTTTTAGCCGGAGTCCCAACCCAATCAAGGAAAAGAGGGATATCAGTGTTGTAGATCAGGGACCTCTCTCCCTTCTCAGTCTGTCAACACCTGTCAGTCCAAGGATGTGCTGTCAATCATACCTCAATATCCATAACTCCTGTCTCAAACTCTACTGACAATGGTGAAATGTCCCCATTCTCCCAGTCTGCCTCAATTCCCCCCCCCTCTCCCCTCCAAGAGATAAATTAAAATCTAGCTTCATGGAGATGGTTGTCAATAAAGCCCCACTTGGGTCACTAACATCATTTAGTGATGGGAAAGCTGCTGTACCTACTCGGTCTGGCCTACCTGTGACTCAGCAATGTGGTTGACACATCTTGGCGGCTAGGGATGGGTAATAAATGCTGGGCCTGGCCACCGAACCCCAGATCCCTTGAACAAATGCAAACCCTGACTAAACATAGGAGCTTAAAGGTAGAGTGAAGTGGTGGTATTCTCATACCTCCAAAGGCTGACCTGTATGTATACATATCTTGTCGCCAGAAACAAAAAAACACTCTCTCTGCATATGCAATGAGTTTTCTTGCTGGAGACTGACTAATTGAGCTATTCTGTGCCCTTTACATGGAGCTAGCAGCTGGATTGGGATTTTGCCTCCACATTACACCCAGGCCAGATGATGACAGATGAAGAAGTGTTATCCTCAGCACCAATATGCCTTGATTACCAGAGGATGACACTTGATTACATAAACCCACTGCGTCAGATCTGTAATCAATCGAGGAGACACTACAATTGGATTACTCCAGGTCCATCTTAGCTCCCTCAATATCAGATCACAAATGGTTGTTAGTGACCTGTGCAAAACGTTCAGTCATATTGACAGATGAAAGGAAAATTGTCAGGCAAAGAGGAATGCTAGGAGATTTGAAACTGCTGAGTGACAGTGACCTTTTTTTTGGGGGTGTGTTAAAGGGTGCTTGGGCAAAGGTGTTGGGACTTGGTGGGAGTCCTCCAATCACCCAGCAGTACCAAAGAGTTGACCCACACAGATAACACTAGAGCTAATATCCAACGCACAGAACTTTCTTGTTGAGGCCAGAGTTGGTCACGACAGGTGATGATGAAGAGATGCAGTTCCTGGGACTCTGTTGGGCAGCTTGGCTGACACTGCGAGGGCCCTGAGGTTGAGAAGTCAGCTCGTCCTGACTTTCCTGGAGACATGGCAGGATTTTGGTCACCAGTTCAGACTGTGTTTGAGACGGAGTCTGAGAGACATCGAGACTGGCTACTGAGGGAGATCCTTCAGTTGTTTGTTCATCCTGAGCAGACTCAGGTCTGGCTGTGAGAGGTGCTGAGTGTTCCTGTTGTAGACAGTGAGAAATCTCTGCATTGATGGCCACAGCATGGACTTCATTGCTTGGTTGGCTCAGAGATGCATCTGGAGGGACTGCTTCTGGACTGGCCCGAGATTGAGAAAGAGCCTCTGCCATAGGCTGGCTCTGATACAAATCCAGAGAAGCCACAGGAGACAGATCTTGCTCATCTGGGCTCTGACTTGAATGCTTATCCTGCTGGTCTAGACTCTTGTTTGATTGAGGTTTGGGTGGGCACTGAGAATATTGCTGAATGATATTCTGGGAGGTAGGACTGTGAGATAGGAGTAGGGAGATAGGATGGGCATTCTCGAGAGCTGTTTCCAGGTCAGTGTTGGTCCCTGCTTTTGGAAATGTATCTTGTCCTTGCGTATACAAATGTATTTCCGCAGATTGGAGCCTCGACTCGTCCTTCAGGTAGCACGTGGACAACTTGGCAGGCCATTGGGCACTTGGCTCAAACTGAGATCGGCCTCCAGGCTCTCCTGAGTGGTTTGGGAGGGTGGCACCTTCACAAAGCTGCCAGCTGGGTTCACCATTGTTTGGAAGTTGAGTGGCCTGGGCAGCAGGCCAGGATCCTGGGCTCTTTGCACTCTCCTGGCAGCACAGCGGTTGCTTGTGGTCTCCAGCAGGTTGTTGGACTGATGCATGCGGTTGGATCAGGTAGGGATGAAGTTCACAGTGGGACAGGCACTGTGGAGCTAGTGAATGCCTGACTGTGGATTCTGAGTCCTGGGGCCCTGAATGCACTGCCAGTGCAGCCTGACCCCTGGATTGTTGTACACGCGCTTGGTATAACGCCTCAATCCCCTGGACTTTCCTCTCCTTTGTGTGTTTACAACTGCAGATGGTACATGATAAAGAAAGAAATTAAACACACAAATCAGTCACAATTCACAGCTATCTCATAACGCCACCCTATCCCTCTCCCCACCACCACATCTGATAGTGAAACCCCTTTTATCTGTAGGTCACTGGGCGCATTTCATAGACCAGAATTTCCTGGGTGCTGGAGACAGACAAACAGCACAATGCAACACCATCCACAGGGATTACTGATCAGGATTTAGGGATAAAGGCATTGACACTTCTCGACAACCCAAGATCCACATCTAATAAACTCATTTACTGGAGTGGAACTAGCAGGGGATGTGTTCCAATGTCCTGTGACTTCAGTGATGTTCCTAGTCATGGATTTGGAAGATGTTTTCAGAGGAGCCCTGGAGAGTAGCTGCAGTGCATCCTATAGATGGTACACACTGCTGCTACTGAGCGTCCGTGGTGGGTGGAGTGAATGCTTGTAGATGTGGTGTTGATTGAGTGGGGGCTGCTTTGTCCTGGATGGTGTCGAGCTTCTCGAGTGTTGTTGGAGCTGCACTTATCCAGGCAAGTGGAGAGTATTCCATCCCACTCCTGACTTGTGCCCTGTAGATGGTGGGACAGGCTTTGTGGAAGTCAGGAGGTGAGCTGGAAAAAGTTGGGTCCGTGTGGACTGGACTAATTGGCAATCAGCCCTTGCTGAATTGAGGACACAGGTTACAGAGAGCAATGGAGCAGGAGTCAGTTTGTACCTTGTACTAGTATCTCCAGTATGACGCAATAAATCGTAGGCTGAACTCAAAGACTGGCTCCTTGTCGCACTGGACCGCCCAGATGGACCCACAGTAGGGAAAGCACTTTGTAAAGTGTGATTTCCTGAAAGAGGCAGACAAAGAGGGAGCAAAACAGAGACAGGCAGATGGAGAGACAGAGAGAGAGACAGAGAGGGAAGCAAAAAGATTATTACACAATTCTCTCACACACATACCTGAAGACGTGCTCGCCACCTGAACATCCCTCATCTCTTTTCCCAGTTCTGAAACTACATTCAAATCTCCAAATGAATTATCACACAAATGTTCCAACGCCATCCCAAAACAGCCCACCCCTCACCTCACCTCCCTGTCTGGAGTCAATGTCCAAACTGATGGCACCTCACTCCCAACCCTTTCCCTGACAACAATCGGCACCTTTGACTGCAACCCCTCATCCTCCTTGTCCGTCCACCATCCTGTCTTTTCCCATGTCCTCCAGTTTCCCCCTCTGCCTACTTCAGCTCTACTTTCACCTCCCTTCCCTTCTGCTCCCATCTCCCCTGCTCCTCCCTCCCCCTTCCACCACCCTCTCCTCCTCCTACTCCTGCACCCCCATTCCTGCTCCCTCTCCAGGCACCGCTGCTGTATCTCCTCTTTCTCTCCCACTGACCCTCCTCCTCATACCTTCCTTTGTCTCCCACATACCCTCCTCTTCCTCTTCCTGCTCCTCTTCCTCCATCCTGTCCTTCCTGATGGGAGAGAGCCAGGGGGAGCACACAGGGAGTGAGGAGGACAATGTGTGTGGGAAGCAGACTGAGAACAAGTGGGGAGGTTGCAAGGTGCGGAGCAAGAGGCGAGCACAGGGAACAAGTGCATGGAACAAGAGAGCTTGGGAGTGAGAGCAGGGGCGAGTGCGGGCAGTGGGCCTGGGGATAAGTACGGGAAGTGAGTGTGAGGAGGGGACCCGCGGATAAGTATAGGGAGTGAGGTGGGGAGCGAGCACAGAGAGTGAGTGCGGGCATAAGTACAGGGAGTGAGTGCGGGGAGCGGGCCCGGGGATAAATACAGGGAGTGAGTGTGGGGAGTGGGCCTGGGGATAAGTACAGGCACCGAGTGCGGGGAGTGGGCCCGGGGATAAGTACGGGGAGTGAGCGAGGGGAGTGGGCCTGGGGATAAGTACAGGGAGTGTGTGCGGGGAATGGGCCTGGGGATAAGTAGTGGGAGTGAGTGCGGGGAGGGGGGCCCGGGGATAAGTATGGGGAGCAGGCCCGGGGATAAGTACAAGGAGTGAGTGCGGAGACAAGTGCGGGATGGGGGGCCCGGGGATGAGTACGGGGAGTGGGCCGGGGATAAGTAGGGGGAGTGACTGCCTGGAGTGGGCCGGGGATAAGTACAGGGAGTGAGTGTGGGGGGCGAGCGCGTGGATGGGGGCTGACGATAAGTACGGGGAGCAGGCCCGGGGATAAGTACAGGGAGTGAGTGCGGGGGCAGGTGCGGGGATTGGGCCCGGGGATAAATACAAGGAGTGAGTGCGGGGAGGGGGCCCGGGGAGCGAGTGCGGGGAGTGGGCCTGGGGATAAGTAGAGGGAGTGAGTGCAGGGAGGGGGCCCGGGGATAAGTACAGGGAGCGAGTCCGGGGAGCGGGCCCGGGGATAAGTACAGGGTCCAGGCCCGGGGACAAGTACGGGGAGCGGGCCCGGGGATAAGTACAGGGTCCAGGCCCGGGCATAAGTACAGGGTCCAGGCCCGGGGATAAGTACAGGGATTGAGTGCAGGCAGGGGGCCCGGGGACAAGTACGGGGATCGAGTCCGGGGAGGGGGCCTGGGGATAAGTACAGGGAGCGAGTGCGGGGAGGAGGCCCAGGGATAAGTAGAGGGAGCGAGTGCAGGGAGGGGGCCCGGGGATAGGTGCAGGGTGTGAGTGCACGGAGGGGGCCTGGGGATAAGTACGGGGAGCGAGTATGGGGAGGGGACCCAGGGAGCGAGTGCAGGGAGGGGGCCCGGGGATAAGTACAGGGAGCAAGTGTGGGGAGTGAGCGCGGAGAGTGAAGATGGACAGCGAGCCCAGGGATAAGTACAGGGATTGAGTGCAGGCAGGGGGCCCGGGGACAAGTACGGGGATCGAGTCCGGGGAGGGGGCCTGGGGATAAGTACAGGGAGCGAGTGCGGGGAGGAGGCCCAGGGATAAGTAGAGGGAGCGAGTGCAGGGAGGGGGCCCGGGGATAGGTGCAGGGAGCGAGTCCGGGGAGGGGGCCTGGGGATAAGTACAGGGAGTGAGTGCGGGCAGGAGGCCCGGGGATCAGTACGGGGAGTGGGCCCGGGGACAATTACGGGGAGTGGGCCCGGAGACAAGTACAGGGAGTGAGTGCGGGGAGTGGGCCCGGGGATAGATGCAGGGTGTGAGTGCACGGAGGGGGCCTGGGGATAAGTACGGGGAGCGAGTATGGGGAGGGGACCCAGGGAGCGAGTGCAGGGAGGGGGCCCGGGGATAAGTACAGGGAGCAAGTGTGGGGAGTGAGCGCGGAGAGTGAAGATGGACAGCGAGCCCAGGGATAAGTACAGGGAGTGGGTGCGGGGAGCAAGCCCAGGTGGCAAGTGCAGGGAGTGGGCCCCAGGGATAAGTACAGGGAGCTACAGCAGAGAGCGAGTGTGTGGAGTGAGTATGGGGAGCATGCCCCCAGAGTGAGCCCAGGTGGCAAATGCATGGAGTGAGTCTCGGGGATAAGTACAGGGAGCTAGAGCAGAGAATGAGTACAGGGGGCTGAGTGTGGTGAGGTGAGCGTGGGGAGTGAGCAGTATAACAGAATATATTGCGAGTTGATTAGGAATTGGAAACATACCGGGGTGGCTGGCTTCCAGCAGTGAGAAGTGCTGGTCGTAGAAGCAGATGCGACGGAGGGCATCGGCGAGTGCAGATTTAAGCAGTGTAATCTCGTCATCTTGCTGCTGGACTCTCTGCTCGAGCACTGAAAGCCGATGGTCCTGGTGATCCCACTCACTCACTCCAGATACATTGTCCTCTGTTATGGGGAGAGGATCAGAGACTAACCATCACACTATCTCACCCAGCCTGAAGTCTCTCTGCGGCCAATGAAATACATTATACTTTGCCTGGTCACTGTGATAGTGTAGGGGAGACAGCAGCAAATTTACACAGCAAGCTCCCGCATGCAGCTATGTGACAATGACCTAGATCATGTGTTTCTCGTGATGTTGGTTGAGGGATCAATAATGGCTCCAGGGGGCCGGGGAAAGATCCCACTGCTGTTCTTCTGATAATGGCATAGAATCTTTTACACCACCTCACTACCGGGAGGCAGCAGGGGTTATTGAGAGGAGTTACAGGGAGGTAGTCACTCCTCAGGTACAAGAAAAAGACAGAGATAATGGGAACTGCAGATGCTGGAGAATTCCAAGATAATAAAATGTGAGGCTGGATGAACACAGCAGGCCAAGCAGCATCTCAGGAGCACAAAAGCTGACGTTTCGGGCCTAGACCCTTCATCTGATGAAGGGTCTAGGCCCGAAACGTCAGCTTTTGTGCTCCTGAGATGCTGCTTGGCCTGCTGTGTTCATCCAGCCTCACATTTTATTAACGAGAAAAAGGCAGATGGGTTACGGTCAGGGGACGGAAGAGGAACTGGCAGGCAGTGCAGGGATCCCCTGTGGCCATTCCCCTCAACAATAAGTATACCGTTTTGGATACTGTTGGGGGGGATGACTTACCTGGGGAAAGCAGTGGGGAACAGCTCTCTGGCACAGAGTCTGTCCCTGCTCCTCAGAAGGGAAGGGGGAAGAGGAGCAGAGCAGTAGTCATTGGAAACCCCACAGTTAGGGGGACAGATAGGAGGTTCTGTGGGGACAAGAGAGACTCATGGTTGGTGTGTTGCCTCCCAGGTGCCAGGGTGCGTGATGTCTCTGATTGTGTTTTTGGGATCCTTAAGGGGGAGGGGGGAGCAGCCCTAAGTTGTGGCCCACATTGGCACCAACGACATAGGTAGGAAGAGAGATGGGGGTTTAAGGCAGAAATTCAGGGAGCTAGGATGGAAGCTGAGAGCTAGAACGAACAGAGTTGTTGTCTCTGGTTTGTTGCCTGTGCCACATGCTATGAGGCGAGGAATAGGGAGAGAGAGGAGTTGAACACGTGACTACAGGGATGGTGCAGGAGGGAGGGTTTTGGATTCTTGGATAATTGGGGCTCTTTCTGGGGCAGGTGGGACCTCTACAAGCAGGATGGTCTTTACCTGAACCAGACGGGTACCGATATCCTGGGGGGGAAATTTGCTAAGGCTATTCGGGTGGGTTTAAACTAATTCAGCAGGGGGATGTGAACCAAAATTGTAGTTCGAGTATAGAAAAGGTTGAGAGTAGGGAGGTCCGAAATAAAGTTTCAGGGACACAAGATGGCACCGGCAACCAAGAAGTTGGATTGAAGTGTGTCTACTTCAACGCCAGGAGCATCCGGAATAAGGTGGGTGAACTTGCAGCATGGGTTAGTACCTGGGACTTCGATGTTATGGCCATTTCAGAGACATGGATAGAGCAGGGACAGGAATGGTTGCTGCAGGTTCCGGGATTTAGATGTTTCAGTAAGAACAGAGAAGATGGTAAGAGGCGGGGAGGTGTGGAATTGTTAGTCAAGGACAGTATTACAGTTGCAGAAAGGATGTTTGGGGACTCGTCAACTGAGGTAGTATGGGCTGAGGTTAGAAACAGGAAAGGAGAGGTCACCCTGTTGGGAGTTTTCTATAGGCCTCCGAACAGTTCCAGATATGTAGAGGTAAGGATAGCAAAGATGATTCTCGATTTGAGTGAGAGAGACAGGGTAGTTGTCATGGGGGACTTCAAATTTCCAGATATTGACTGGGAACACTATAGTTCGAGTACTATAGATGGGTCAGTTTTTGTCCAGTGTGTGCAGGAGGGCTTCCTGACACAGTATGTAGATCGGCCAAAAAGGGGCGAAGCCACATTAGATTTGGTAGTGGGTGATGAGCCCGGCCAGGTGTTAGATTTGGAAGTAGGTGAGCACTTTGGTGATAGCGATCACAATTCTGTTATGTTTACTTCAGTGATGGAAAGGGATAGGTGTATACCACTGGGCAAGAGTTATAGCTGGGGGAAAGGCAATTAGGATGAGATTAGGCAAGATTTAGGGAGCACAGGATGGGGAAGGACACTGCAGGGGATGGGCACATTAGAAATGTGGAGCTTATTCAAGGAAAAGCTCCTGTGTATCCTAGATAAGTATGTACCTGTCAGGCAGGGAGGAAGCTATAGAGCGCGGGAGCCGTGGTTTACGAAGGAAGTGGAATCTCTGGTCAAGAGGAAGAAGAAGGCTTATGTTAGGATGAGATGTGAAGGCTCAGTTAGGGAACTTGAGGGCTACAAGGTAGCCAGGAAAGACCTAAAGAGAGAGCTCAGAAGAGCCAGAAGGAGATATGAGAAGTTGTTGGCGGATAGGATCAGGGTAAACCCTAAGGCTTTCTATAGGTATTTAAGGAATAAAAGAATGACGAAAGTAAGATTAGGGCCAATCAAGGATAGTAGTGGGAAGTTGTGTGTGGAGTCAGAGGAGATAGGGGAAGCACTAAATGAATATTTTTCAACAGTATTCACTCTAGAAAACGACAATGTTGTCGAGGAGAATACTGAGATACAGGCTACCAGACTAGGTGGGATTGAGGGTCACAAGGAAGAGGTATTAGAAATCCTACAGAGTGTGAAGATAGATAAGTCCCCTGGGCTGGATGAGATTTATCCTAGGATCCTCTGGGAAGCCAGGGAGGAGATTGCCAAGCCTTTGGCATTGATCTTTAACTCGTCATTGTCTACAGGAATAGTGCCAGATGACTGGAGGATAGCAAATGTGGTTCCCCTGTTCAAGAAGGGGAGTAGAGACAACCCTGGTAATTATAGACCAGTGAGCCTTACCTCAGTTGATGGTAAAGTGTTGGAAAAGGTTATAAGGGATAGGATTTATAATCATCTAGAAAAGAATAATTTGATTAAGGATAGTCAGCACGGTTTTGTGAAGGGTAGGTCATGCCTCACAAACCTTATTGAGTTCTTCAAGAAGGTGACCAAACAGGTAGATGAGAGTAAACCGGTTGATGTGGTGTATATGGATTTCAGCAAGGCGTTCGATAAGGTTCCCCACAATAGACTATTGTACAAAATGCGGAGGAATGGAATTGTGGGAGATATAGCAGTTTGGATCAGAAAGTGGCTTGCTGAAAGAAGACAGAGGGTGGTAGTTGATGGGACATGTTCATCCTGGAGGCCAGTTACTAGTGAAGTACCACAAGGGTCGGTGTTGGGTCCACTGGTGTTTGTCATTTTTATAAATGACCTGGATGAGGGCGTAGAGATAATGGGAACTGCAGATGCTGGAGAATTCCAAGATAATAAAATGTGAGGCTGGATGAACACAGCAGGTCAAGCAGCATCTCAGGAGCACAAAAGCTGACGTTTCGGGCCTGGACCCTTCATCAGAGAGGGGGATGGGGAGAGGCAACTGGAATAAATAGGGAGAGAGGGGGAGGCGGACTGAAGATGGAGAGAAAAGAAGATAGGTGGAGAGAGTATAGGTGGAGAGGTAGGGAGGGGATAGGTCAGTCCAGGGAAGACGGACAGGTCGAGGAGGTGGGATGAGGTTAGTAGGTGGATGGGGGTGCGGCTTGGGGTGGGAGGAAGGGATGGGTGACAGGAAGAGCCGGTTAGGGAGGCAGAGACAGTTTGGACTGGTTTTGGGATGCAGTGGGTGGGGGGGAAGAGCTGGGCTGGTTGTGTGGTGCAATGGGGGGAGGGGACGAACTGGGCTGGTTTAGGGATGGGGTGGGGGAAGGGGAGATTTTGAAGCTGGTGAAGTCCACATTGATACCATTAGGCTGCAGGGTTCCCAGGCGGAATATGAGTTGCTGTTCCTGCAACCTTCGGGTGGCATCATTGTGGCAGTGCAGGAGGCCCATGATGGACATGTCATCTAGAGAATGGGAGTGGGAGTGGAAATGGTTTGCGACTGGGAGGTGCAGTTGTTTGTTGCGAACTCAGCGGAGGTGTTCTGCAAAGCGGTCTCCAAGCCTCTGCTTGGTTTCCCCAATGTAGAGGAAGCCGCACCGGGTACAGTGAATGCAGTATACCACATTGACAGATGTGCAGGTGAACCTCTGCTTAATGTGGAATGTCATCTTGGGGCCTGGGATAGGGGTGAGGGAGGTGGTGTGGGGGCAAGTGTAGCATTTCCTGCGGTTGCAGGGGAAGGTGCCGGGTGTGGTGGGGTTGGAGGGCAGTGTGGAGCGAACAAGGGAGTCACAGAGAGAGTGGTCTCTCCGGTAGGCAGACAGGGGTGGGGATGGAAAAATGTCTTGGGTGGTGGGGTCGGATTGTAAATGGCGAAAGTGTCGGAGGATGATGCGTTGTATCCGGAGGTTGTTAGGGTGGTGTGTGAGAACGAGGGAGATCCTCTTAGGGCGGTTTTGGCGGGGGCGGGGTGTGAGGGATGTGTTGCGGGAAATACGGGAGACGCGGTCAAGGGCGTTCTCGATCACTGTGGGGGGAAAGTTGCGGTCCTTAAAGAACTTGGACATCTGGGATGTGCGGGAGTGGAATGTCTTATCGTGGGAGCAGATGCGGCGGAGGCGGAGGAATTGGGAATAGGGGATGGAATTTTTGCAGGAGGGTGGGTGGGAGGAGGTGTATTCTAGGTAGCTGTGGGAGTCGGTGGGCTTGAAATGGACATCAGTTACAAGCTGGTTGCCTGAGATGGAGACTGAGAGGTCCAGGAAGGTGAGGGATGTGCTGGAGATGGCCCAGGTGAACTGAAGGTTGGGGTGGAAGGTGTTGGTGAAGTGGATGAACTGTTCGAGCTCCTCTGGGAAGCAAGAGGCGGCGCCGATACAGTCATCAATGGGAGGCGGTGTATTCTAGGTAGCTGTGGGAGAGGTGGGGTTTGGGGCCTGTGTAGGTGCGGAAGTGGGACTGTTCCACCTAACCTACAAAGAGGCAGGCATAGCTGGGGCCCATGCGGGTGCCCATGGCCACCCCCTTAGTCTGTGAATGGTGTTGTGGGTGGGAGGTCCCCTGAGGTGATGAGGTCGTGAATGGTGTTGGATCCAACACCATTCACGACCTCATCACCTCAGGGGACCTCCCACCCACAGCCTCCAACCTCATTGTTCCCCAACCCCGCACGGCCCGTTTCTATCTCCTTCCCAAAATCCACAAACCTGCCTGCCCTGGTCGACCCATCGTCTCAGCCTGCTCCTGCCCCACCGAACTCATCTCCACCTATCTGGACTCCATTTTCTCCCCTTTGGTCCAGGAACTCCCCACCTACGTCCGTGACACCACCCACGCCCTCCACCTCCTCCAGGACTTCCAATTCCCTGGCCCCCAACACCTCATATTCACCATGGACATCCAGTCCCTATACACCTGCATTCCGCATGCAGATGGCCTCAAGGCCCTCCGCTTCTTCCTGTCCCGCAGGCCCGACCAGTCCCCCTCCACCGACACTCTCATCCACCTAGCTGAACTCGTCCTCACCCTCAACAACTTCTCTTTTGACTCCTCCCACTTCCTACAGACTAAGGGGGTGGCCATGGGCACCCGCATGGGCCCCAGCTATGCCTGCCTCTTTGTAGGTTAGGTGGAACAGTCCCTCTTCCGCACCTACACAGGCCCCAAACCCCACCTCTTCCTCCGGTACATTGATGACTGTATCGGCGCCGCCTCTTGCTCCCCAGAGGAGCTCGAACAGTTCATCCACTTCACCAACACCTTCCACCCCAACCTTCAGTTCACCTGGGCCATCTCCAGCACATCCCTCACCTTCCTGGACCTCTCAGTCTCCATCTCAGGCAACCAGCTTGTAACTGATGTCCATTTCAAGCCCACCGACTCCCACAGCTACCTAGAATACACCTCCTCCCACCCACCCTCCTGCAAAAATTCCATCCCCTGGTAGATGAGAGTAAACCGGTTGATGTGGTGTATATGGATTTCAGCAAGGCGTTCGATAAGGTTCCCCACAATAGGCTGTTGTACAAAATGCGGAGGAATGGAATTGTGGGAGATATAGCAATTTGGATCGGAAATTGGCTTGCTGAAAGAAGACAGAGGGTGGTAGTTGATGGGAAATGTTCATCCTGGAGACCAGTTACTAGTGGTGTACTGCAAGGGTCGGTGTTGGGTCCACTGCTGTTTGTCATTTTTATAAATGACCTGGATGAAGGCGTAGAATGATGGGTTAGTAAACTTGCAGACGACGCTAAGGTCGGTGGAGTTGTGGATAGTGATGAAGGATGCTGTAGGTTGCAGAGAGACATAGATAAGCTGCAGAGCTGGGCTGAGAGGTGGCAAATGGAGTTTAATGCAGACAAGTGTGAGGTGATGCACTTTGGTAGGAGTAACCAGAAAGCAAAGTACAGGTCTAATGGTAAGATTCTTAGTCATGTAGATGAGCAGAGAGATCTCGGTGTCCATGTACACAGATCCTTGAAAATTGCCACCCAGGTTGACAGGGCTGTTAAGAAGACATACAGTGTTTTAGCTTTTATTAATAGAGGAATCGAGTTCCGGAACCAAGAGGTTATGCTGCAGCTGTACAAAACTCTGGTGCGGCCGCACTTGGAGTATTGTGTACAATTCTGGTCACCACATTATAAGAAGGATGTGGAAGCTTTGGAAAGGGTGCAGAGGAGATTTACTAGGATGTTGCCTGGTATGGAGGGAAGGTCTTACGAGGAAAGGCTGAGGGACTTGAGGCTGTTTTCATTCGAGAGAAGAAGGTTGAGAGGTAACTTAATTGAAACATATAAAATAATCAGAGGGTTAGATAGGGTGGATAGGGAGACCCTTTTTCCTAGGATGGTGACGGCGAGCACGAGGGGGCATAGCTTTAAATTGAGGGGTGAAACATATAGGACAGATGTCAGAAGTAGTTTCTTTACTTAGAGAGTAGTAAGGGAATGGAACTCTTTGCCTGCAACGGTAGTAGATTCGCCAACTTTAGGTACATTTAAGTCGTCATTGGATAAGCATATGGACATACGTGGAATTGCGTAGGTTAAATGGGCTTGAGATCGGTATGACAGGTCGGCACAACATCGAGGGCCGAAGGGCCTGTACTGTGCTGTAATGTTCTATGTTCTATGTTCTATTCCCAATTCCTCCGCCTCCGCCGCATCTGCTCCCACGATAAGACATTCCACTCCCGCACATCCCAGATGTCCAAGTTCTTTAAGGACCGCAACTTTCCCCCCACAGTGATCGAGAACGCCCTTGACCGCGTCTCCCGTATTTCCCGCAACACATCCCTCACACCCCGCCCCCGCCAAAACCGCCCTAAGAGGATCTCCCTCGTTCTCACACACCACCCTAACAACCTCCGGATACAACGCATCATCCTCCGACACTTTCGCCATTTACAATCCGACCCCACCACCCAAGACATTTTTCCATCCCCACCCCTGTCTGCCTTCCGGAGAGACCACTCTCTCCGTGACTCCCTTGTTCGCTCCACACTGCCCTCCAACCCCACCACACCCGGCACCTTCCCCTGCAACCGCAGGAAATGCTACACTTGCCCCCAAACCTCCTCCCTCACCCCTATCCCAGGCCCCAAGATGACATTCCACATTAAGCAGAGGTTCACCTGCACATCTGCCAATGTGGTATACTGCATTCACTGTACCCGGTGCGGCTTCCTCTACATTGGGGAAACCAAGCGGAGGCTTGGAGACCGCTTTGCAGAACACCTCCGCTGAGTTCGCAACAAACAACTGCACCTCCCAGTCACAAACCATTTCCACTCCCCCTCCCATTTTCTAGATGACAGATCCATCATGGGCCTCCTGCACTGCCACAATGATGCCACCCGAAGGTTGCAGGAACAGCAACTCATATTCCGCCTGGGAACCCTGCAGCCTAATGGTTTCAATGTGGACTTCACCAGTTTCAAAATATCCCCTTCCCCTACTGCATCCCTAAACCAGCCCAGTTCGTCCCCTCCCCCCATTGCACCACACAACCAGCCCAGCTCTTCCCCCCCACCCACTGCATCCCAAAACCAGTCCAACCTGTCTCTGCCTCCCTAACTGGTTCTTCCTCTCACCCATCCCTTCCTCCCACCCCAAGCCACACCCCCATCCACCTACCAACCTCAGCCCACCTCCTTGACCTGTCCGTCTTCCCTGGACTGACCTATCCCCTCCCTACCTCCCCACCTATACTCTCTCCACCTATCTTCCTTACTCTCCATCTTCGGTCCGCCTCCCCCTCTCTCCCTATTTATTCCAGTTCCCTCTCCCCATCCCCCTCTCTGATGAAGGGTCCAGGCCCGAAACGTCAGCTTTTGTGCTCCTGAGATGCTGCTTGGCCTGCTGTGTTCATCCAGCCTCACATTTTATTATCTTGGATGAGGGCGTAGGCTGGGTTAATAAATGTGCAGACGACACGAAGGTCGGTGGACTTGTGGATAGTGACGAAGGATGTTGTAGGTTACAGAGAGACATAGATAAGCTGCAGAGCTGGGCTGAGAGATGGCAAATGGAGTTTAATGCAGACAAGTGTGAGGTGATTCACCTTGGTAGGAGTAACCGGAAGGCAAAGTACAGGGCTAATAGTAAGGTTCTTAGCAGTGTAGATGAGCAGAGAGATCTCGGTGTCCACGTACATAGATCCTTGAAAGTTGCCGCCTGGGTTGACAGGGCTGTTAAGAAGGCATACAGTGTTTTAGCTTTTATTAACAGAGGGATCGAGTTCCGGAACCAAGAGGTTATGGTAAAGCTGTACAAAACTCTGGTGCGGACGCACTTGGAGTATTGTGTACAGTTCTGGTCACCGAATTATAAGAAGGATGTGGAAGCTTTGGAAAGGGTGCAGAGGAAATTTACTAGGATGTTGCCTGGTATGGAGGGAAGGTCTTCCGAGGAAAGGCTGAGGGACTTGAGGCTGTTTTCATTAGAGAGAAGAAGGTTGAGAGGTGACTTAATTGAGACATATAAAATAATCGTAGGGTTAGATAGGGTGGATAGGGAGATCCTTTTTCTTCAGATGGTGACGGCGAGCACGAGGGGCCATAGCTTTAAATTAAGGGGTGAAAGATATAGGACAGATGTCAGAGGTGGTTTCTTTACTCAGAGAGTAGTAAGGAAATGGAAAGCTTTGCCTGCAACGGTAGTAGATTCGCCAAGTTTAAGTACATTTAAGTCATCATTGGACAAGCATATGGACATACATGGAATAGTGTAGGTTAGATGGGCTTCAGATCGGTATGACAGGTCGGCACAACATCAAGGGCCGAAGAGCCTGTACTGTGCTGTAATGTTCTATGTTCTCACTACCCCCTGAAAGGGCAGACAGGTGCTCAAATTTCAGGTCTCAACCAAAACACGGCATGAGGCAGCAAAACCTACATCCACAGTCAGGTCTTTGCAGAGTGACATGAGGAGGCATTTTTGACACAGAGAGGAGTAGAAATCCAGATCTCACTATCACACACTCTCTTCCCCCCAACACACATGACATAGTACTCTTAAAACTCAGAGGCCAATTGAAATTTTTAAAACTGAGATTGATCAGTGGTCATTGACTCAAGTGACCAAACCAGGTAGTTGGAGTTAAGGTACAGATCAACCATGATCTAAGTGATTGATGGGGACTGCATGGCCTTGTGCTATGGAACAGCCTCAAAGAGGGGCTGAATAACCTTGCCCTGTTCCTATGGAACATGCTCAAGGATGGGCAGAATGGCCTCATTCTTGTGCATGTGTAAAAGACCCAACGGGATCAGTGGTCTCCTCCTGCGGAAATGTCTCCGAAGAGGTTGTTATGGAGAGCTGGATGTGCTGAAACGGGGACAGTGAATGCATTTCCTGGAATCAGTAAATTTCAGAGTAACATTCCCACACCCACACACACGATGCACAAGTCCAGGCAGCTCTCAAAAGCAGCTCATGTTGCTGAGGAATGGAGACACTATTGCTTGGATCGTGTGTCTCTGATGCAGCCTGATATCCAAGCTCCTTCCTTCACCCTGTACCCCAGCTGAACCACATTTTCCCAATTAGCAGTCACTCAGTACACCTCTGCAGTGAAGATTGGACAGAGTCAAAGTCAAAATTGACAGTCTGAACATGCCCAAATATTAACACCCCATTGATGCCTTGCTGTCTCAGCTCTCAAACTCCCCCGTATATTCCCCCACCTGCGACATGACAAAGGTTGGCAGGGGAGCCACGGCGAGGCACCAGTCAGTGTAGACAGGAAGCATCTGACACAAAACACCTTTCACTTCCTCAGGACATCCCAGGAATTTCATAATAGATGAAAAACATTCTTTTTGAAATGGGGTCACTGTTGTAATGCAGGAATGCAAGCAATCAATTTTCACACAGCAAGCTCAACACATAGCAATGTGAGAATGACCCCGATCATCTGTTTTCAGTGATGTTGATTGAGGGATAAATATTGGCCTCAGGACCCCGGCAAGAAAACACCACGGCACTCCTAATAATGGCCATGGGATCTTTTACGCCACCTCCACCCCAACAATCCCTGAGAGTGGGAGACAGCTCTCTTTAATGTTTCATCTGAAAGACAGTGTCTCCAACAGTGCGGCATCCCGCAGCACTGACCCTCCGGCACAGTGAGGCACTCCCTCAGCACTGACCATCCGACACAGTGCGGCACCCACTCAGCACTGACCCTTCAACACAGTGTGGGGCCCCCTCAGCACTGACCCTCCAACACAGTGCAGCACTCCCTCAGCACTGACCCTCCAACACAGTGCAGCACTCCCTCAGCACTGACCCTCTGACACAGTGCGGTGCTCCCTCAGCACTGACCCACCAACACAGTGCGATGCTCCCTCAGCACTGACCCTCCAAGACAGTGCAGCGCTCCCTCAGCACTGACCCTCCAACACAGTGCGGGGCCTCCTCAGCAATGACCCTCCAACACAGTGCGGTGCTCCCTCAGCACTGACCTTCCAACATAGTGCAGTGCTCCCTCAGTACTGACCCTCCAACACAGTGCGGTGCTCCCTCAGCACTGACCCTCCAACACAGTGCGGTGCTCCCTCAGCAATGACCCTCCAACAGTGTGGTGCTCCCTCAGCAATGACCCTCCAACACAGTGTGGTGCTCCCTCAGCAATGACCCTCCAACACAGTGTGGTGCTCCCTCAGCAATGACCCTCCAACACAGTGCAGCGCTCCCTCAGCACTGACCCTCCAACACAGTGCGGTGCTCCCTCAGCACTGACCCTCCAACACAGTGAGGTGCTCCCTCAGCAATGACCCTCCAACACAGTGCGGTGCTCCCTCAGTACTGACCCTCCGACACAGTGCGGTGCTCCCTCAGTACTGACCCTCCGACACAGTGCGGTGCTCCCTCAGTACTGACCCTCCGACACAGTGCGGTGCTCCCTCAGTACTGACCCTCCGACACAGTGCGGTGCTCCCTCAGTACTGACCCTCCGACACAGTGCGGTGCTCCCTCAGTACTGACCCTCCGACACAGTGCGGTGCTCCCTCAGTACTGACCCTCCGACACAGTGCGGTGCTCCCTCAGCACTGACCCTCCGACACAGTGCGGCACTCCCTCAGCACTGACCATCCGACACAGTGCGGCACCCACTCAGCACTGACCCTTCAACACAGTGTGGGGCCCCCTCAGCACTGACCCTCCAACACAGTGCAGCGCTCCCTCAGCACTGACCCTCCAACACAGTGCAGCGCTCCCTCAGCACTGACCCTCCAACACAGTGCAGCGCTCCCTCAGCACTGACCCTCTGACACAGTGCGGTGCTCCCTCAGCACTGACCCTCCAAAACAGTGCGGTGCTCCCTCAGCACTGACCCTCCAAGACAGTGCAGTGCTCCCTCAGCACTGACCCTCCAACACAGTGCGGTGCTCCCTCAGCACTGACCCTCCAACACAGTGCGATGCTCCCTCAGCACTGACCCTCCAAGACAGTGCGATGCTCCCTCAGCACTGACCCTCCAACACAGTGCGGTGCTCCCTCAGTACTGACCCTCCGACACAGTGCGGTGCTCCCTCAGTACTGACCCTCCGACACAGTGCGGTGCTCCCTCAGTACTGACCCTCCGACACAGTGCGGTGCTCCCTCAGCACTGACCCTCCGACACAGTGCGGTGCTCCCTCAGTACTGACCCTCCGACACAGTGCGGTGCTCCCTCAGTACTGACCCTCCGACACAGTGTGGTGCTCCCTCAGTACTGACCCTCCGACACAGTGCGGTGCTCCCTCAGTACTGACCCTCCGACACAGTGCGGTGCTCCCTCAGTACTGACCCTCCGACACAGTGCAGTGCTCCCTCAGTACTGACCCTCCGACACAGTCCGGTGCTCCCTCAGTACTGACTACCTGAAAGTGCAGTGCTCTCTCTGTATCAGTGTTGGTAGTAGTGGATTGGATATTGTGGCTGAGAGCCACGATGTACTGATCAGAGCATTGAGAAGGGTGAGGGAGTGAGAGTAAGTGACCCATTGCATGAAGAGCAGAGGTTCTGTGTCTTGACTGCTTTGTGTTAGCCAGAACAGTAAAATATTCCCAATAAAGCCCTACCTGTTGAAAAATGCATATTCCAATCACAGTTTTCAAATCCTCCTTCAGCAACCGCCCAGGGCCCCACATGTAGGTTTGATCCTCAGGCAGTCAGACCTATTGCAGATCTGTGCAAAACCAGAACGAATGATTCAGCTTGCTTTTATTTCTACTGAATTGCTTCGTTGTATCACAAATATTTGACCGCTGGTTAATTTTGTTTACCAGCCCCTGCTCCAAGACTTGATGTCCTTGATGTTGTTTGTTGGGCAATGCTGGTGCTTGCTGTCTTCAACGCCACTACAAAACTTCAGGCAAACCATGCACATCATAAGAGGCCTGTAGGCAGGAAGCTGAAAGATATCGTGCAACTGTTAGCTCGGCAGCAGCTCCCCCACAACACCCCAGTCACCACGATAAGCGAAACCATCCTTCACTCTAACCCACATTCTGAACCTTGGTTCCGCTGACCGTGCAGCTGCACCACTTCACTCTCTGTTCAGCTCTTGACTTAATGCACAGCCCTCAATTCCGTATTTTACTTCCTTATCTCTGGAACATTTAAAGCCAGCTCTACAATACCTCAGTGCTGTTCCCAATCTGTTACTCCACTGGCAATGCCTTCATCTGCCGGGGTCTTGAGCTCTGGAATTCTCTTCCCCAAACTCTCCCGTCTACAACATTCCTTAAATCCTGTGCTTTAGACCAGGGCTCTAGTCATACTCCTGTACTGCTCATGTGAATGAGGTGACAGGCACCATTGTTCAGTGGATTACTGGGGATGCTGGGATCATTCCCCTTGGGGGAGCAGGCAAGGTTCAGGTGGAGATTGATTCAAGGTGTTCAGTATCAGGAAGGGGCTGTTGGGCCGAGTCAACGAGGGAGTAACTGTTGCCAGCAGTAGGAAGGTTGGTCACCAGAGGGTCACAGATTGAAGAGAATCAGGGCAAAAACCATATGGTGAACTGATTCATGCAGCAGGGTCATTCTGTGCAGTGACTGATGTTGCAAGAGGGGTCTGTGAAGGAGTGACAGGCAGTCTGCAGAAACCGGTCAGCATTCAGTTAACAGCCGACATGTGGTTGCAGGAGGAGGAGAGCCGAGAATGAAGAGCATTTCATATTTAGTACATTTGCTTCAGCCCACTCACTGTGCACAGTGAAACGGCAAATTAAGACAAGCCAACCAAGCTCACGCAGGCACTGGGTGCTACTGGTCCTTGAAGAAAATTGCCAGTATCTATCTCCAACTATCCCAACAAACCTTCATGTCTTGACACTGCCATTAATATACAGGAACATCCAGAGACGCCTCACAGGAGGTAAATCAGGCCAGAATTAGACATTCAGACACATGAGGGACAGGACACAAAGAGGTCAGTTCTATGGAGCATCTTGACATGTTGAGAGGTTTAGGGAGAGAATAAATTCCAGAGCTTAGGGCCCCAGGCTGCTGAAGACACAGGCACAAATGATGGCAATCAGGTGTTGCTCAAAAGGCTGGAATTGGACGAGGTTACCAAGATAGATGGGGGTGTAGAGCCTGGAGGAGGTTACAGAGATAGGGAGGCGGTGTAAGGTCAGTGCTGAGGGAGTTTTTATTTTATTCATTTATGAGATGAGGGCATCACTGACTAGACAGCATTTATTGCCCATTCCTGATGGCCCAGACAGCAGTTAATTGTCAGCCACATTGCTGTGGGTCTGGAGTCACATGTAGGCCAGTCCAGGTAAGGATGGCATTTTCTTCCCTAAAGAACATTAGTGAACCAGATAGGTTTTACTGACCATTGACAATAAATTGTCAATAAACTGACAATAAATTTATGGTCATCATTAGTCTCGCAATTCCAGATATTTTTATTGAATTCTAATTCCACCATCTGCTGAGGTGGGATTTGAACACAGGTCTCTGGAACAATATCTGAGTCTCTGGATTAACAGACCAACAATAATGACAGTAGGTCATCAGCTCCCTTAACTGTGTCACACTGTCAGAGGGGCAGCGCTGAGGGAGCACCGCACTGTCGGAGGGTCAGCGCTGAGGGAGCACCGCGCTGTCGGAGGGTCAGTGCTGAGGGAGCGCCTCGCTGTCGGAGGGTCAGCGCTGAGGGAGCACCGCGCTGTCGGAGGGTCAGTGCTGAGGGAGCACCGCGCTGTCGGAGGGTCAGCGCTGAGGGAGCACCGCGCTGTTGAAGGTGCCATCCTTTTCCACGGCCACCACTGCAAGAAGAGCATAGGGCAGTTCTCCCTGGTGTCCTGGTTCTATACTTATCCCTCAGCTGTCACCAAAACAACTTCTTCTCTTCCTGGCCTGTTGGTTGTTTGTGGAATGTTGTTTTGGATTGACTTGCTGCCAGAATCTGGCTGATGACTTCACCACAAATCACTCAGGAAGGGCCTGGGATTGGGAAAGGTGCTCGAGAATGCACATTCTTCATTTAGAGATGAATTTGTCAATTTAACCGACAACAGTGACACATGCCATGGTGATCTCAGCTGGGCATTCCCCATCCCCTCAAAAACAGGACAAATTGCAGAAGGAACAAGACAGTCAAAGTCTTCAGGAGCCACCTCCAGAGGATTCATTTCTCACTCTCAGGACTCAGATCAGATCCTGTCTGGTTCTTGCAATAACTGAAGAAATACTGGCAGAGCACATCAATCTAATTCCAACACAATCAAAGCTGAAAGTAGCCAGTATCAGAGGTCACTGTGAAGGCTTCTGTGTTGAATAGCTCTATCAGTCACACGAGACCCAATTGGTCACAAACCCGAGGAAAGAGAGTGAGGGAGAGATTATTGGCATCTGGCCCCGCGGCATAGTGAAATGAGGCAGGAATGAACACAACTCGAGAGAAACATCTGTGATTGCTGCCAAGAACAGTTCTGCCTGGAATCTTCACGCTTGGGATCTGAGCAAATAGCTGGCTGCAGGTCAAACTGCTGCAGGCCATGATGCAACAAGCCTGTGTACCCAGTAAAACAGCAGCACCATGACAATGTGTCCAGAGCCCAGGACAGCTGCAGTCCCCCATCACCAGCACATTTCATACAGGCAGCACTACTACCCCAGACAACAGGTTGCTACAGATATCACTACAACAGGAACAGGCCATTCAGCCCCTTAAACTCCCGGGATTAGGAACAGGAGCAGGCCATTCAGCCCATCAAGCCTATTCCTACACATCAGTCAGATTATGGGTCACCTGACAAGTATTTCAGTTCATCTGTCTCAGTCTCATGACTTTTACCACCCCTATCCCAGAACAAGCGAATCACTCTCAGCTTTGAGTTTTTCAATTTTTCCACCAGTATTTATAGTGATTCAGGGATTCAATACGCTCAATGGCGAGAAACTGTTTTCTTTGGGGGTGTGGGCAGAACAGCAGGGTAAAAACTTGAAATTTCAGCCAGGCTGTTCTGTGCCCCGAGTTATTGACTGTATCTCCACTGATGTTAATCCAGCTCCTTGACACCGTCAGTCTGTAGACCTTCTACCCTCAGCACCCTGTGCTACTGACCGTATCTCCACTGATGCGAATCCAGCTCCCTGACACTGTCAGTCTGTAGCCATTCTACCCTCAACACCCTGTGCTACTGACTGTATCTCCACTGATGTTAATCCAGCTCCCTGACACAGTCAGTCTGTAGCCCTTCTACCCTCAGCACCCTGTGCTACTGACCGTATCTCCACTGATGCTAATCCAGCTCCCTGACACCGTCAGTCTGTAGCCCTTCTACCCTCAGCACCCTGTGCTACTGACCGTATCTCCACTGATGCTAATCCAGCTCCCTGACACAGTCAGTCTGTAGCCCTTCTACCCCCAGCGCCCTGTGCTACTGACTGTATCTCCACTGATGTTAATCCAGCTCCCTGACACTGTCAGTCCGTAGCCCTTCTACCCTCAGCACCGTGTGCTACTGACTGTATCTCCACTGATGTTAATCCAGCTCCCTGACACCGTCAGTCTGTAGCCCTTCTACCCTCAGCGCCCTGTGCTACTGACCGTATCTCCACTGATGTTAATCCAGCTCCCTGACACCGTCAGTCTGTAGCCCTTCTACCCTCAGCGCCCTGTGCTACTGACCGTATCTCCACTGATGTTAATCCAGCTCCCTGACACTGTCAGTCTGTAGCCCTTCTACGCTCAGCGCCCTGTGCTACTGACTGTATCTCCACTGATGTTAATCCAGCTCCCTGACACTGTCAGTCCGTAGCCCTTCTACCCTCAGCACCCTGTGCGTCTGACTGTATCTCCACTGATGTTAATCCAGCTCCCTGACACTGTCAGTCTGTAGCCCTTCTACCCCCAGCGCCCTGTGCTACTGACTGTATCTCCACTGATGCTAATCCAGCTCCTTGACACCGTCAGTCTGTAGACCTTCTACCCTCAGCACCCTGTGCTACTGACCGTATCTCCACTGATGCGAATCCAGCTCCCTGACACTGTCAGTCTGTAGCCATTCTACCCTCAACACCCTGTGCTACTGACTGTATCTCCACTGATGTTAATCCAGCTCCCTGACACAGTCAGTCTGTAGCCCTTCTACCCTCAGCACCCTGTGCTACTGACCGTATCTCCACTGATGCTAATCCAGCTCCCTGACACCGTCAGTCTGTAGCCCTTCTACCCTCAGCACCCTGTGCTACTGACCGTATCTCCACTGATGCTAATCCAGCTCCCTGACACAGTCAGTCTGTAGCCCTTCTACCCCCAGCGCCCTGTGCTACTGACTGTATCTCCACTGATGTTAATCCAGCTCCCTGACACTGTCAGTCCGTAGCCCTTCTACCCTCAGCACCGTGTGCTACTGACTGTATCTCCACTGATGTTAATCCAGCTCCCTGACACCGTCAGTCTGTAGCCCTTCTACCCTCAGCGCCCTGTGCTACTGACCGTATCTCCACTGATGTTAATCCAGCTCCCTGACACCGTCAGTCTGTAGCCCTTCTACCCTCAGCGCCCTGTGCTACTGACCGTATCTCCACTGATGTTAATCCAGCTCCCTGACACAGTCAGTCTGTAGCCCTTCTACCCTCAGCGCCCTGTGCTACTGACCGTATCTCCACTGATGTTAATCCAGCTCCTTGACACCGTCAGTCTGTAGCCCTTCTACCCCCAGCGCCCTGTGCTACTGACTGTATCTCCACTGATGTTAATCCAGCTCCCTGACACTGTCAGTCTGTAGCCCTTCTACCCCCAGCGCCCTGTGCTACTGACTGTATCTCCACTGATGTTAATCCAGCTCCTTGACACCGTCAGTCTGTAGCCCTTCTACCCTCAGCACCGTGTGCTACTGACCGTATCTCCACTGATGCTAATCCAGCTCCCTGACACTGTCAGTCTGTAGCCCTTCTACCCTCAGCACCGTGTGCTACTGACTGTATCTCCACTGATGTTAATCCAGCTCCCTGACACTGTCAGACTGTAGCCCTTCTACCCCCAGTGCCCTGTGCTACTGACTGTATCTCCAGTGATGTTAATCCAGCTCCCTGACACAGTCAGTCTGTAGCCCTTCTACCCTCAGCATCGTGTGCTACTGACTGTATCTCCACTGATGTTAATCCAGCTCCCTGACACTGTCAGTCTGTAGCCCTTCTACCCTCAGCGCCCTGTGCTACTGACTGTATCTCCACTGATGTTAAACCAGCTCCCTGACACTGTCAGTCTGTAGCCCTTCTACCCCCAGCACCGTGTGCTACTGACTGTATCTCCACTGATGTTAATCCAGCTCCCTGACACTGTCAGTCTGTAGCCATTCTACCCTCAGCACCCTGTGCTACTGACTGTATCTCCACTGATGTTAATCCAGCTCCCTGACACTGTCAGTCTGTAGCCCTTCTACCCTCAGCACCCTGTGCTACTGACTGTATCTCCACTGATGTTAATCCAGCTCCCTGACACTGTCAGTCTGTAGCCCTTCTACCCTCAGCACCGTGTGCTACTGACTGTATCTCCACTGATGTTAATCCAGCTCCCTGACACTGTCAGTCTGTAGCCCTTCTACCCCCAGCGCCCTGTGCTACTGACTGTATCTCCACTGATGTTAATCCAGCTCCCTGACACTGTCAGTCTGTAGCCCTTCTACCCTCAGCGCCCTGTGCTACTGACTGTATCTCCACTGATGTTAATCCAGCTCCCTGACACTGTCAGTCTGTAGCCCTTCTACCCTCAGCGCCCTGTGCTACTGACTGTATCTCCACTGATGTTAATCCAGCTCCTTGACACCGTCAGTCTGTAGCCCTTCTACCCCCAGCGCCCTGTGCTACTGACTGTATCTCCACTGATGTTAATCCAGCTCCCTGACACAGTCAGTCTGTAGCCCTTCTACCCCCAGCGCCCTGTGCTACTGACTGTATCTCCACTGATGTTAATCCAGCTCCTTGACACCGTCAGTCTGTAGCCCTTCTACCCTCAGCACCGTGTGCTACTGACCGTATCTCCACTGATGCTAATCCAGCTCCCTGACACTGTCAGTCTGTAGCCCTTCTACCCTCAGCACCGTGTGCTACTGACTGTATCTCCACTGATGTTAATCCAGCTCCCTGACACTGTCAGTCTGTAGCCCTTCTACCCTCAGCACCGTGTGCTACTGACCGTATCTCCACTGATGTTAATCCAGCTCCCTGACACTGTCAGTCTGTAGCCCTTCTACCCTCAGCACCCTGTGCTACTGACTGTATCTCCACTGATGTTAATCCAGCTCCCTGACACGGTCAGTCTGCAGCCCTTCTACCCCCAGCGCCTTGTGCTACTGACTGTATCTCCACTGATGTTTATCCAGCTCCCTGACACTGTCAGTCTGTAGCCCTTCTACCCCCAGCGCCCTGTGCTACTGACTGTATCTCCACTGATGTTAATCCAGCTCCCTGACACTGTCAGTCTGTAGCCCTTCTACCCTCAGCATCGTGTGCTACTGACTGTATCTCCACTGATGTTAATCCAGCTCCCTGACACTGTCAGTCTGTAGCCCTTCTACCCTCAGCGCCCTGTGCTACTGACTGTATCTCCACTGATGTTAAACCAGCTCCCTGACACTGTCAGTCTGTAGCCCTTCTACCCCCAGCACCGTGTGCTACTGACTGTATCTCCACTGATGTTAATCCAGCTCCCTGACACTGTCAGTCTGTAGCCATTCTACCCTCAGCACCCTGTGCTACTGACTGTATCTCCACTGATGTTAATCCAGCTCCCTGACACTGTCAGTCTGTAGCCCTTCTACCCTCAACACCGTGTGCTACTGACTGTATCTCCACTGATGTTAATCCAGCTCCCTGACACTGTCAGTCTGTAGCCCTTCTACCCTCAGCGCCCTGTGCTACTGACTGTATCTCCACTGATGTTAATCCAGCTCCCTGACACAGTCAGTCTGTAGCCCTTCTACCCCCAGCGCCCTGTGCTACTGACCGTATCTCCACTGATGTTAATCCAGCTCCCTGACACTGTCAGTCTGTAGCCCTTCTACCCTCAGCACCCTGTGCTACTGACTGTATCTCCACTGATGTTAATCCAGCTCCCTGACACTGTCAGTCTGTAGCCCTTCTACCCTCAGCACCGTGTGCTACTGACTGTATCTCCACTGATGTTAATCCAGCTCCCTGACACTGTCAGTCTGTAGCCCTTCTACCCTCAGCACCCTGTGCTACTGACTGTATCTCCACTGATGTTAATCCAGCTCCCTGACACTGTCAGTCTGTAGCCCTTCTACCCCCAGCACCGTGTGCTACTGACTGTATCTCCACTGATGTTAATCCAGCTCCCTGACACCGTCAGTCTGTAGCCCTTCTACCCTCAGCACCCTGTGCTACTGACTGTATCTCCACTGATGTTAATCCAGCTCCCTGACACTGTCAGTCTGTAGCCCTTCTACCCTCAGCACCGTGTGCTACTGACTGTATCTCCACTGATGTTAAACCAGCTCCCTGACACTGTCAGTCTGTAGCCCTTCTACCCTCAGCGCCCTGTGCTACTGACCGTATCTCCACTGATGTTAAACCAGCTCCCTGACACTGTCAGTCTGTAGCCCTTCTACCCTCAGCGCCCTGTGCTACTGACTGTATCTCCACTGATGTTAATCCAGCTCCCTGACACTGTCAGTCTGCAGCCCTTCTACCCTCAGCGCCCTGTGCTACTGACTGTATCTCCACTGATGTTAATCCAGCTCCCTGACACTGTCAGTCTGTAGCCCTTCTACCCTCAGCACCCTGTGCTACTGACTGTATCTCCACTGATGTTAATCCAGCTCCCTGACACTGTCAGTCTGTAGCCCTTCTACCCCCAGCACCGTGTGCTACTGACTGTATCTCCACTGATGTTAATCCAGCTCCCTGACACCGTCAGTCTGTAGCCCTTCTACCCTCAGCACCCTGTGCTACTGACTGTATCTCCACTGATGTTAATCCAGCTCCCTGACACTGTCAGTCTGTAGCCCTTCTACCCTCAGCACCGTGTGCTACTGACTGTATCTCCACTGATGTTAAACCAGCTCCCTGACACTGTCAGTCTGTAGCCCTTCTACCCTCAGCACCGTGTGCTACTGACTGTATCTCCACTGATGTTAAACCAGCTCCCTGACACTGTCAGTCTGTAGCCCTTCTACCCTCAGCGCCCTGTGCTACTGACTGTATCTCCACTGATGTTAATCCAGCTCCCTGACACTGTCAGTCTGCAGCCCTTCTACCCTCAGCGCCCTGTGCTACTGACCGTATCTCCACTGATGTTAATCCAGCTCCCTGACACCGTCAGTCTGTAGCCCTTCTACCCCCAGCGCCCTGTGCTACTGACTGTATCTCCACTGATGTTAATCCAGCTCCCTGACACAGTCAGTCTGTAGCCCTTCTACCCTCAGCGCCCTGTGCTACTGACCGTATCTCCACTGATGTTAATCCAGCTCCCTGACACTGTCAGTCTGTAGCCCTTCTACCCTCAGCACCCTGTGCTACTGACTGTATCTCCACTGATGTTAATCCAGCTCCCTGACACTGTCAGTCTGTAGCCATTCTACCCTCAGCACCGTGTGCTACTGACCATATCTCCACTGATGTTAATCCAGCTCCCTGATACTGTCAGTCTGTAGCCATTCTACCCTCAGCACCGTGTGCTACTGACCGTATCTCCACTGATGTTAATCCAGCTCCCTGACACTGTCAGTCTGTAGCCCTTCTACCCTCAGCACCCTGTGCTACTGACTGTATCTCCACTGATTTTAATCCAGCTTCTGACACTGTCACTCAGTAACCCTTCTCCTCCCAGCTCATTGTGTTACTGTCTGTATCCCAACCGATGTTAATCCACTTTAATTCCATCCCACTCGGACTTGTAATTATGGAACTATTAATAAACAACACATTTTGTGACTTGGCTGATATCAAAGCAGTCCATGACCAAATGCATCAAGACCTGGACAATATCCAGTCTGGGGATGGTAAGTGGCAAAGAAAATTCAGACAAGTGCGAGACAATGATTATCTACAACAAGATGGAATCTAGCCTTCACCCTTTGAAATTTAATGGAATCACCGGCACTGAATTCCCCCACTACCAATATTCTAGAAGTTACCATTCACCTGAAACTGAACTGGACTAGCCATAAAAATATAATGGTTACAAGACCAGATCAGGCTCCGGGAATCCTGCAACAAGTAACTCACCTCCTGATTTCTGAAAGCCTGTCCACTATCAACAGGTCACAAGTCAGGACTGTGTTGGAATATTCCCCACTTGCTTTCAACAAAACTCAAGAAGCTCAACACCATCCGGGGGAAAACAGTCCACTTGATTGGCACAAGTACATACATGCACCCAGGCATGTGTACAAACATTTTTACCCAGAAACTCATACACACAGTGCATGTGCATATGCAAATGCACACAGGCATGTGCAGACACACACCTGGACTCAGGCGCACACACACCCAAGTGCATGCATACATAGACACATGTGCATCAGGCATGTGCATAGACAGGTTCACTGAGTCACGTGTACGCATACATGCAAGTGCATGCATACATACACATGGATTCAGGCATGCAATCACACATGTATACCTTGGCACGTGTACACACACATGTACACGTACATGTCAGGCAAACACATTGTCCCGCTTGTGTACACACACACACACATACAGGTACTTGGGCATGCACCAAAATCACATTCAAAAATCCATATGAGAGACCTTTTTGATGTGGAGAGTTTTTTGAGACTTGGCACATTTCTTCTGCTACGATCTGGAGCCAGTTTACATTAAGACATCTTAAAATGATTAAAGGAGGAATGTGAAAATGATTGATCACAGCGAGGTCACTCCATAGGGGAGCTGGAGAGACAGAAAACGCTGTGTGGTTGGGAACAGCACCCAGAGAGAGTGAGGAGGCAATTTATCATGGGACTGCTGCCCCTGGCCTGGAGAGTTTCAGTTCTGAAGAGAGATTGGGCAGACCAGGATTGTTTTCCTTAAAGCAGCGGAGGGGACATGATTGAGATGGATAAAATTATAGGGGGCACAGATACAGTAGACAGGAACAAACTTTTCCCCTTGAAGAAGGGATCAATGACCAGTAGCACATATTTGAGGTCGGGGCAGAAGGCTTAGAGGAGATGCAAGGAAAAGCTTCTCATCCAGAGAGCGGTAGGAATATTAAACTTACTGCCTGTATGGGTGGTAGACACAGAAACCTTCACACTGTTAAAGAAGCATTTAGATGTGCACTTGCAATAATAAGACAGACAAGGCTATGGGCCAAGTCCTGGCAAATGGGTTTGGAAATAATGAACATAAGAAAAAGAAGCAGGAGTAGGCCATCTGGCCCCTCGAGCGCCCGCCCTGCCATTCAATAAGATCATGGCTGATCTTTTAGAGGACTCAGCTCCACTTACCTGCCCACTCACCTTAACTCTCATTTCATTTACTGTTCAAAAGTCTATCCATCTCTGCCTTAAAAAGTAGTCTCAACTGCTTCACTGGGCAGGGAATTTCACAGATTCACAACCCTTAAGGTGAAGAAGTTCCTCCTCAACTCAGTCCTAAATCTACTCCTCCTTATTTTGAGGCTGTGCCCTGGTTCTAATTAGATGGCTGTTCTTGACCAGCATGGACACAATGGACTGAAGGGCCTTTCTCAGTGCTGTAGATCGCTGACTGTACAACCTTTTGACCAGACATAGCCCAATGGTCAGCGGAGATTGACAGGGCAGGAGTTGTGAGGCAGGAAGGGAACTGATGTGTCCCGAGGTTGCAGAAAGACACAGAGGCAACCAGTCAGAGAAATACTGCACATAATTCCCTGCTAACATCTCAGCTTCCCCTGAACCAGCAGAAAATCTCTCATTCCTCTCTCCTCCTCAATCGGTGGCTTCAGACCAGACACACAGAGAAAGCATTCTTCCAGCCAGCCATTTGACCTGGGAAGGCTGCACCTTCTTTAGTGCCTGCTTGTGGAGCAGTCTCCAGGCCATGGCAATCTGCCCTTCCATCGAGAATCAGCTCAGAAGCATTCTGCTGAAGTCTCGGATGACTGACACTCAGCTTCTTACTGACCCTGTGAGAAGTGCTTCAGGATTGATGATTAGATCTAAATTAGCCCAGTCCCAAAAAGAATGGTGCAAAGACGAATGGAAGCAGCTGCTTTGGTGGTCCTCTTCTAGGCAGGACAAATGCCTCTCTCGGACAGGGGAATGAGGTAGGAGGTTGGTGGTGGGTAAAAAAAATAATAACTGGAAGAAGTGCAGGAGGGAGCTCTCCCCAGTATCCTGGGCTGCAAATAGATGACCTGCGAAGTTGCATGTGAGCTGGCTGTGGGATCTTGCTGTGCACATGCAAGCAGTTGCAATTCCGCCAGTATAATAGTGACCTCATGGCAAAGCTCTCCAGTTACCAGAAACAGTGTTGGAATGTCTCAGGACTCCAGAAACACAGCTTCTTTCTTCAGGGGCACTGTGCCTGCCCCTCTCACTTGTCAATCGTTGGTTACAATGATCTGAATGTTATGCGTTTGGCTCATACTCTGTCAGGCTGACCCTCAGTGAGCTTCTGTTCCCCTTTAGTTGGGTACAGTGCTGGATGAAATGTGTAGGAACACTGCCCGGATTCCTGTCCCCTCCATGCTATCTGGTAAGCCCAGCTGCAACGTGGGTAGGTGCTGGATGGCGAGCAATGCCTTCCAGGGTCAAACAGCCGGCTGTTAGGTCCTGGCCCAGCTCCCACTTGTGTAACAAGAGGATCCAGCGGCAGCTGTGGAAGGTGTCCAAGTGAGAAATGAATGTGAGGGCACAAGGAGTGAGACACTGACATTAAAAGTGACACACATTAAAGGCTTTAGTTTCTTAAATAATGGACAATGGGGAGTAACCTCCACTGACCTGAATGAGGCTGTTAACTTGGCTCTGGGGATGACTGGCCTTGCACTCTCTCAGATATCCTGACAAAGTGTTCTATGCTGTTGAATGACTCTGGTGCATCTGGATCCCACTCACTGTAACAGAGTTCAAACATTTAACAAATGCCTCTCTGAACTCCAGAGTGTGTTTTATCACAAAGTCCTCTAGCAGTTTGATTTGCACTATGTGAGGGATTTGTTAAAGACAGATAAAGAGTAGACAGTTTGTAGAGAATGAGCAAGAGATAGGCAGTAGTGTTATGACAGAACTTTTGAGCAGGTTGAGCTTGTAAAAAATAATGAAATGTGATCTTATTGAAAGGTATAAGATGCTGCCCGGATATGACAGGGTGGATGCTAAGAGGATATTCCCCTTCTAGGTGAGACTAGAATCGAGGATTTTAAAAATGAGTAGTCTCCCAGTCAAGATGGAGACCAAGAAGTGTTTTAGTCTCTTGGAGGGTTGTTACTTGTGGAACTCACTTCCCCAACGAGAGGTGGGGACAGGATCATTCAGTAATTTAAGGCCATGGAACAGAAATGGTTCTCTAAGAAGGGAGCCAATGGTTTTAGGGTGACGGGTGATTGTAGAGAGAGGTCAAGGGGCTGAGTGCCCGACTTTAACATTCTGTCTTCAAACCCCTCATTACCCATTCCCTATCTCTGTAATCGCCTCAGCACCCCCCTACATAACTCTCTATTTCTGTAACATCCCCTAACCTCTACACCTCTCCCTATCTCTGTAACCTCATACAGCCCCTACATTTCTCACTATCTTTGTAACCTCCCCAGCCCCTATACTCCTTCCTATCTCTGTAATATCATCCAGCCCCTGCACCTCTCCTTATGTCTGTACTCTTCTCAAGCCCCACACTTCTCCCTGTCCCTGTAACTTCCCCGTCCCTGTAACCTCCTCCAGCCCCTACACTCTTCCGTATCTCTGTAACCTCCTCCCATCATTGTACACTCATCCTTCTAAGCAATAGTGGCTGTGGGTTTGAAAGGTGCTGCCTGAGGATCTTTGGTGAATTTCTGCAGTGCATAATGTAGATGGTACACATTGCTGTTGCTGAGCTTTGGTGGTGGAGGGAGTGGGATGTTTGTGGATGTGGTGCCAATCAAGTGGGGGCTGCTTTTTCCTGGATGGTGTCACGTTTCTTGAGTGTTGGTGGAGCTGCCCCCATCCAGGCAAGTCGGGTGTATTCCATCCCACTCCTAACTTGTGCCTTGTAGATGGTGGAACAGGCTTTGGAGAGTCAGGAGGTGAGTTACTCGCTGCAGCAGTCCCGGCCTCTGACTTGTTCTTCTAGCCACTGTGTTGATGTGATGAGTCCAGTGGAGTTTCTGATCAATGGTAACACCCAGAATGTTGGTAGTGGGGACTCAGTCATGGCAATGCCATTGAGTATCAAAGGGAAATGGTTAGACTTTATGATAGACGGTGAATCGTTGACGAAGCAGCTGAAGGTGGCTGGGCCAAGGACACTACCCTGAGGGACTCCTGCAGAGATGTCCTGGAGCTGAGTTGACTGACCTCCAACAGCCACAGCCACCTTCCCATGTGTCAGATATAACTTCAACCAGCGGAGAGTTTGCCCTCAATACCCATTGATTCCAGTTTTGTTAAGGTTCTTTGATGCTGCACTTAGTCAAAAGCAGCCTTGATGTTGAGGGCTGTCACTGTAACTTACCTCTGGAATTAAACTCTTTGGTTGGCGTTTGAACAAGGCTGTAATGAGGTCAGTAGCTGAGCAGTCCTGGTGGAACCCAAACTGGGCGTCACTGAGCAGGTGCTGCTTGATAGCCCTGTTACTGACACTTTCCATCACTTCACTGATGTTCGAAAGGAGACTGATGGGGTAGCGATTGGCTGGGTTAGATTTGTCCTGCTTTTTGTCTACAGGACATTCCTGGGCAAATTTCCACGTTGACAGGTAGATGCCAGTATTGTAGCTGTACTGGAACAGCTTGACAAGGGGAGCAGCATATTCTTGTCAGTACCAGAATGTCAGGAGGCCTACACTTTGCAGTATCCAGTGCCTCCAACCGCTTCTTGATATCATGTGGAGTGAATGGAATTGGCTGAACAGTGGTATCTGCAATGCAGGGGACCACTGGAGGAGGCCGAGATGGATCATCCACTCGGCAATTCTGGCTGAACATTACTGCGAATGCTTCAGATTCCAGACTGTCGCCAGCTGCAGTCTCAGTTCATCTGCTCCAGAATCTGAAAAAGGGGGAACAAAGAGAATCCCCAGAGTGTCTGCAGAAACCTGGCAAACACAGAGTCTATTTCACAGACTTGGATGCAGTTCTCGATGAGACAAAGTGAGTTTAGGATGTTCAAAAGTGCCTTTCACATGAATGGTCTGGTAAATAGCAACGATGAAAGCCTCAGACTACAAGACGATATAGACAGGCTGCTCAGATTGGCTGAACAGTGGTAAATAGAATTTAATCCTGTAACCTGTGAGGTGATGCATTTTGGGAAGGATTAAGAAGACGAGACAGCACATGTTGAACTTTCAGACCCCATAGGAAGTACAAAGCATCAGACAGCCCTTGGTGCCCACAGATCTTTGAGGGCAGCAGGACAAGTGGATAAGGTAGTTAGGAAGGTATTTGGGACACTTGCCTTTATTAATCAACATATGGAGGTGCCACTGTTGGACTAGCATGGACAAGGTCAGAAATCACCCGACACCAGGTTACGGTCCGAGGTTTATTTGAAGTTATTGGAGTCTTACTCCTTCTTCAGGTATTAGCGAGAGAGGTAATATCAGACACAGGTCTGAGGAAGGGTCACCAGACCCGAAACGTTATGCAGGGGGGGGGGAAGGGGGGGGAGTGTGCAGGGGGGGAAGGGGGGGGGAGTGTGCAGGGGGGGAAGGGGGGGGGGAGTGTGCAGGGGGGGGGGAAGGGGGGGAGTGTGCAGGGGGGGGGGGGAAGGGGGGGAGTGTGCAGGGGGGGGAAGGGGGGGGGAGTGTGCGGGGGGGGAAGGGGGGGGAGTGTGCAGGGGGGGGAGTGTGCAGGGGGGGGAAGGGGGGGGGAGTGTGCAGGGGGGGGAAGGGGGGGGAGTGTGCAGGGGGGGGAAGGGGGGGAGTGTGCAGGGGGGGGAAGGGGGGGGAGTGTGCAGGGGGGGGAAGGGGGGGGAGTGTGCAGGGGGGGGAAGGGGGGGGAGTGTGCAGGGGGGGGAAGGGGGGGGGAGTGTGCAGGGGGGGGAAGGGGGGGAGTGTGCAGGGGGGGGAAGGGGGGGAGTGGGAAGGGGGGGGAGTGAGCGGGGGGGAGGGGGAAGGGGGGGAGTGAGCGGGGGGGAGGGGGGGAGTGAGCGGCGGGGGAAGGGGGGAGTAGTGAGTTGGGGGAAGCGGGGGGGAAGTGGGGGGAGTGAGTGGGGGTGGGAAGGTGGGGAGTGAGTGGGGGGGGAAGGAGAGGGGAGGAGGGGGGAAGCGGGGGAGAGGAGGGGGGAGGGAGAAGGGGGGGAGAGGGTTTGGGGAAGGGGGGGAGTGAGTGGGGGGGGAGTGGGGGGTAAGGGGGGGAGTGAGTGGGGGGGGAGGGGGGAGTGAGGGGTAAAGTGGGGTGAGTGAGGGGAGGGGGAGGGGGAGGGGGATGGGGAGGGGAGGGTGAGTGAGGGGATGGGGAGGGGGGGTGAGTGAGGGGATGGGGAGGGGGGGTGAGTGAGGGGAGGGGGATGGGGAGGGGGGGTGAGTGAGGGGAGGGGGATGGGGAGGGGGGGGTGAGTGAGGGGAGGGGAATGGGGAGGGGGGGGTGAGTGAGGGGAGGGGGATGGGGAGGGGGCTGAGTGAGGGGAGGGGGATGGGGAGGGGGGGGTGAGTGAGGGGAGGGGAATGGGGAGGGGGGGTGAGTGAGGGGTGGGGGGGTGAGTGAGGGGTGGGGGGGTGAGTGAGGGGAGGGGGATGGGGAGGGGGGGTGAGTGAGGGGAGGGGGATGGGGAGGGGGGTGAGTGAGGGGAGGGGGATGGGGAGGAGGGGGCGAGTGAGGGGAGGGGGATGGGGAGGGGGGGGGTGAGTGAGGGGAGGGGGATGGGGAGGGGGGGTGAGTGAGGGGAGGGGGATGGGGAGGGGGGGTGAGTGAGGGGAGGGGGATGGGGAGGGGGAGGGGGGGTGAGTGAGGGGAGGGGGATGGGGAGGGGGAGGGGGGGTGAGTGAGGGGAGGGCGATGGGGAGGGGGAGGGGGGGTGAGTGAGGGGAGGGGGATGGGGAGGGGGAGGGGGGGTGAGTGAGGGGAGGGGGATGGGGAGGGGGAGGGGGGTGAGTGAGGGGATGGGGAGGGGGAGGTGGGGTGAGTGAGGGGAGGGGGATGGGGAGGGGGAGGGGGGTGAGTGAGGGGAGGGGGATGCGGAGGGGGAGGGGGTGAGTGAGGGGAGGGGGATGGGGAGGGGGAGGGGGGTGAGTGAGGGGAGGGGGAGGGGCAGGGGGGTGAGTGAGGGGAGGGGGAGGGGGGGTGAGTGAGGGGAGGGGGATGGGGAGGGGGAGGGGGGGTGAGTAGGGGGAGGGGGGGTGAGTGAGGGGAGGGGGAGGGGGATGGGGGGGAGGGGGAGGGGGATGGGGGGAGGGGGTGAGTAAGGGGAGGGGGATGGAGAGGGGGGGTGAGTGAGGGGAGGGGGATGGGGGGAAGGTGAGAGTGAGGGGAGAGGCATCAATGAGGGTCGGAGGGATAAGTTTGGGGGTGAGAAGGAAGGAGAGAGAGGGGGCAAATCAGTGGAAAAGAGGGGTAACCAGTGGGAGGGCTGGGGGGGCGCTGAGGGACAAATCGGGGGGTGGGGTAAATTTGGGGTCAAAGAGAGAGGCAAATCAGTGGGTGGGAGGGAGTGGGGGTAAATTGGGGAAGGAGAGGGGTCAATGAGGGAGGGGGAGTGGAGTTAGGAGGGAGGGTTAAATCAGAGAATGGGATGGACAGGGATAAATAGGGGAGGGAGAAAGAAATGGGGTAAATCATTGAGGGAGAAGAGTAGGTCATGGAGGGGCTAAAATCAGGTCATGGAGGGAGTAAATAAGGTTCTGGGGCAAAGGACGGGGTCAGTCAAGTTTTTGAGGAGGCAAAGTCTCTATTGAGTGAGAGAGGGGCACGAATCAGATTCAAAGGGAGACAGATTAAATTGGGTTATACCGGCAGAGAGGAAATAAATCACTTTCTGGGGCGAGGAGAGGAGTTAATAAGGTTATCGAGAGGGGGTAAATAATTGAGGGGAGAGGGGTGTATGTCTGAAGGAAAAAGGCTAAATCATGTCATTGAGGAAGGGATATTAAATCGGGTAATGGAGGGTATGTTACTCATATTTTAGGGCAGATTGAGTACACGTTATTGAGGGAAGGAGAGGTGGTAAATCATGGAGGAGGAGAAAGAGCGAATCAGGTTCTGGGGTCGGGAGAGGGGTTAATCATTGAGGGGGTGAATGGAATAAATCAGGTTCTGACGGAAGGGGTAAATCAGGTTATCAAAAGAGAGGGGGTAAATTGTTATTGGGGGAAGGAAGGTATCTCAGTGTCTAAATGAGGGGGAGGGGTAAATGCGATTATCGGGGAGAGAAGGATAAATGAAGGCTTTTTTGGGTTGAGTAAGGAGTAAAGGGGGAAGTAGAGAAAACAGTGTTAAGGTCAAGCCTGTGGGGAAATGGGGTTAAATCAGCATTGGTGGAAGTTCAAGAAAAGGAGTTTGGAAGAGGAGCAAATAAATCTAATTTTGGGGAGAAAGCGGGTTAAGCCAGTTTTGGGGAGAAAGTAAGGACCTTGGGGAGGTGAAAGGAAGAGAGGGAAATGGTTAATGGCACAACATCGTGGGCTGAAGGGCCTGTTCTGTGCTGTACTGTTCTATGTTCTATGTTCTATGTTACCTCTGTTTTCTCCTCCACGGATGCTGCCAGACCTGCTGAGCTTTTCCTGCAACTTTGTTTTTGTATCAGCTGCAGAATTTATAAGTAAAAGATCAAAGGGCCACACCGTTGATGAGGATGTCCTAAACAAACGGAATATGCTGTTAAATATTTAATCAGTTAGAAGGTTTTAATGGACTAATATATATGTAAATCCCCAAATTCCTTTCAAGTCATTTCCTGTGAAAACTAAAGGCTTTATTGGTGTATAGAAGAGGTGACATTTTAGGTTAGATAATGCATGTTAGGTGTGAGACCTTCTTTATAATCTGTTTGTGCTTTAGTTTGAAGATAGATTGGTTTAATTTCTAAAGTAGGAATTCATAAAATGCCACTGACTGGCTGTCAGTGACTGACTCTCTATAAATTGTGTGTATTTTGAACAAAATAGAACGTATCTGCAAATACAAATTCACTCCATAGCTGTGTGTGTGCGCGTGCGTGTATTGAAAGAGAGAAACGGAGAGTGAATGGACATCGCACAACAATCGTCAAACCAGAATGCTCCCTCCCCGTGGGGGAACACTTCACACATTCGGCCTTGGGTCTTTGGGTAACTATCCTCTAAGGCAGACTTTGAGATACACAACAATGCAGAGTTGCCAAGCAGAGGCTGATAGCCAAGTTCTGCACCAATGAGAGCAGCCTCAACTGGGATCTTGGGTTCATGTCACACTACAGGTGATACACCACACTATACACTCACACACACATGCATACATACGTGCTCACACAAACACACAGATCCTGTCAAGTGCACACATGCGCGCACGCTCAAACAAACTCTAGATAAGGCCTCACACCTAACATGCATTGTCTGACCTAAAATGTCACCTCTTCTTTATATTGATCAAACCTTTCGTTCTCACAGGACAGTGACTTGAAAGAAATTTGGGGATTTACATATACATATTAGTTAATTAAAACCTTCGAACTGATTAAAGATTTACATTTTTTTGTTACATCCTCATCAATGGTGTGACCCTTTGCTCTTTTACTTATAAATTCTATGCCTGATACTGCCTCTCTCATTAACAGCTGAAGGACTAAGACTCTGAAAGCTTGTGTTTTCAAATAAACAAGCTGGACTATAACCTGGTGCCATGTGATTTCTGACTTTATTAATCAAGATATTGAATATAAAAGCATAGAGGTTATGGTGTTAACTCGGGTAATACTGCATTACCATTGTTTTGGTCACTACATTATAGGAAGGATGTGATTGCAGTGTGGGAGTGCAAAGGAGATTCACCAGGGTGCTACTTGAGCTGGAGTGATTCGGTGATGAAGAGAAACTGGATAGGCTGAGGCTGTTTTCCTTAGAACAGAGAAGGCGGGGGCATTGGGGGGGGGGGTCATCTTATTGAGATGTACAAAGTTCTGAGAGGCATAGACGGGGTAAATATGGAGAAACTTTCCCCCTTAACAGTAGGGTCAGTAACCAGGGCACAGTATTAAGCTAAGAGACAGGAGGTTTAGAGGAGATTGGATGTAGATTATTTGCTCAGAGGGTGGTTGATATCAGCAGTCACTGCCTAAAAGGGTGATAGAGGTAGGAACACCCCCATGACAAGTATTTAGATGAGCATTTGAAATGGCATTTCCTACAAGCTATGGGCCAAGTACTGGGAAATGAGATTTGAAGTGATAGATGTTTAATGACAGCACAAACACAATAGGCAGAAGGGCCTCTTGGTGAGGTGTAAAATCTCAGTGTGGTGCTCCATCAGTACTGACCCTTCAACAGGGTGATGCTGGGACTGTCAATCTGAATTAAATCTCTGAAGTATGCTCTAAATTAAAACTTTGAGTTAGATAGGAGAGTGAGAGAGAGAGAGTAGGAGACAGTGCTACCCATTGAGCCACAGAGAGATTCACCTAATCAGAGGGAGTTGTGTATTTTTCCTCTTGTTCTGAATGTTTGCACCTGTTCATACTGTGTGCGACTAACATCTGCTCTCATTGAGTTTCGAAATGTGAGTAACATTTCCAACTTCCTGTTTTTGTGACACATTCTCTTTGCTTCAGAACATCAATGGATCCCGTGGTCAAAAATCTTTGGACACCCATTCTCCTAACATTGAGGCTTCCTCAGCTAAAGGCCGATGTTCTCTCAAAACTGCCCAAAGTATCACACAGCCTGGCCTCCCACAGCACGATTTAGCAACAAGCCTCTCCCACCCTCCCTCATCATCACCCCCCCATCCCCTCTATCCTTCCTTTCTCCCTCCCTCGTATGTTTATCGAGCTCCTCCCCAGCCCACCAAACATGCTCGACTTGATTCCTCTCGAGTCACACATTCTTAGTCAGTGGGAGGAGGGGATGAGCTGGGCTGGTTGTGTGAAGCGGGGGGGGGGGGGGGGGGGGAAGGGGACGAACTGGGCTGGTTTTGGGATGCCCCCACTGCATCCCAAAACTAGCCCAGCCTGTCTCCACCTCCCTAACCTGTTCTTCTTCTCACCCATCCCTTCCTCCCACCTCAAGCCGCACCTCCATTTCCAACCTACTAACCTCATCACGCCTCCTTGACCTGTCCGTCTTCCCTGGACTGACCTATCCCCTCTCTACTCCTATACACTCCTCTCCACCTAACATCTTTTCTCTCCATCTTCGGTCCACCTCCCCCTCTCTCCCTATTTATTCCAGAACCCTCGCCCCACCCCCTCTCTGATGAAGGGTCTAGGCCCGAAATGTCAGCTTTTGTGGTCCTGAGATGATGCTTGGCCTGCTGTGTTCATCCAGCCTCACACTTTGTTAACTTGGATTCTCTAGCATCTGCAGTTTCCATTATCTCTGATCACAGTAGGTGGATTCGGGTCAGTTTAGGTCAGAGATGAAGAGACATTTCTTCACCCAGAGAGCGGTGAGCCTGTGGAATTCATTACCACAGGAAGTAGTTGATGTCAAAACATTAAATGCATTCAAGAGGTGGCTAGATACAGCACTTGGGGCGAATGGGCTCAATGGTTATGGGGAGAAAACAGCATTTAGGCTATTGAATTGGACAATCAACCATGATTGTGCTGAAGGGCGTAGCAGTGTTGAAGGGCCGCATGGCGTCCTCCTGCTCCTGCCCCTGTATCTGTGTGCGTCCATGTGTGTATATCTGTGTCAGTATGTGCCTGTGTAGGTGTGTGTGTCAGAATATGAATGTGTGTTGGCAGTGCCACTTGAAAACCTCCTGTCTCTCTAACCTGGCCAGCATTCCTGACCCAGTCTGCTTCAAGCTGGAAAACGGAGGTCAGGCCAGCACAGTGGCCTCATACTTACTGTACTGATCTGCATTCCTTATTTCAGATTACAATGAGTTGCATTTACCTAGTGCCTTGGGCTAACAGCATTTAGAGAACAAACGTTGTCTGCGTGGCAGGTTTAAGAGGGCAGCCTGTGACAGAGGGGTCCCATGCAAGTCTGGTACCTCACTCAGGCCATAGAAGAGTATCCTAGTTAGTGAGGGAGGGTAACATTCCTCCATCGAACAGCAATCAGCAAACCTGGAGCAACATTTTGTCTGATTCCCCACAGCTCACAAATCGTCACTACTACTAACTCCCCATAGCTGTCCAAATTAATTAAAACCCCTGAGCCAGTTAACACTGCCCCTAGCACAATAGTTTGATTGAATCACATTGTAAAGCACCCAATTTCATCTGGAGAGCTGGCAAATCCAGAGAGTGCTGAGTGGTGTCTGACTGAATTGGAACTGACCAGCATTCGTTATTTTATATAACAACAGATTGTATTTGTCCAATACTTCAACGTCATAAAACTCTACAAGGCACTTCACAGGCGCATCAAGCAGAGTGGATCTGACCCACAGCCACACGAGGGATGGGTGACATGAAAGCATGGTTGAAGAGCTCAGTGTTAGGAAGGGAATTCCTGAGCTGAGGGCCCCAGTCAGTGGGAGGCAAAGCCTCCAATGTTGGAGCAACGGAAATTGGGGAATGCTTGGGAGGCTGGGATTGGAGGAAGTGGCAGAGACAGGGAGGGGTGTACGGGTTGGAGGAGGTTACAGAGATAGGGAGTGGCCAGGAGGGGTGACAATTAGGGAGGGGCCTTGAATGATTTAACAGAATGATGAAGATTATAAGTTTGGAGTTAAAGTGGGTCTGTGAGAACAGGGGTGTACTTGGTGAATGTAAATTGCCAAGGTTGTGAGTGCAAGGCTTTGAACATGTTGTAGTTATCACAGCAAGTTATCTCAGTTACTGAAAGTTTATCTATAAAGCCCTTGTACTGTTGGTCAGAAAGGGTGGTCAGTACAAGTACATCAAAAGTGACCAGACACGCACAGTTGTCTTGATGGAACTGAAAAATAGACATCTCCGTTAACACCAAATCAACTGCTGTATGCGCAGGATATTCCACAGGCCAATGCGCCCACCCCCCCCTTTTATCTTTCCACCTCGCTGTCAAATTGATGTTTTCAAAGTCTCACATTCAGTTTTTCCACAACATAAAGCAAAGTTTCAGAGAGAAAAAAAATCTTGTTCTTTGCCAAAGTTCATCGCCACAGGAAGCATCAAAGCACCTTAGTAGGCAAATAGCTTATTTCTCAAATAATCACTGTTACGAAACTACAAGATCCAATAAAGAGTGATAATCACCACTATCATTCCTGTTTACATGTTGGAGTAGAGGGGCTGAGAGAGACACTACCACACCTATACCAGGCCCCACAGAGTACCAACTGTAGGATCATGTGTTTCTAACCTGGCAGGGCAGAGACAACTTCAAAAAGTCACTTCACCCATAACACAGCGTCTCTATCCCTGACCCTCCGACAGTGCCCGCTCCCTCAGCACTGACCATCAGACAGTGCCCGCTCCCTCAGCACTGACCCTCCGACAGTGCCCACTCCCTCAGCACCGACCCTCCGACAGTGCCCGCTCCCTCAGCACTGACCCTCCGACAGTGCCCGCTCCCTCAGCACTGACCCTCCGACAGTGCCCGCTCCCTCAGCACTGACCCTCCGACAGTGCCCGCTCCCTCAGCACTGACCCTCCGACAGTGCCCGCTCCCTCAGCACCGACCCTCCGACAGTGCCCGCTCCCTCAGCACTGACCCTCCGACAATGAGGCACTCCCTCTGCGCTAAAGCATTGCTGATGGTGCCAATGTGAGGATCCCATGCAGAGGCACTGAAATAGGGGTTTGACAGCTCGGTATACCGAGAGCCAGCAATGTTCCGGGAAGTGTTTTGGGGAGAAAGGAGGGCGAGTGTCACACTGAAAAGGAAGGAAGCAGCAGCAATTCAGATCTGGGGAGAATGTAATTGACTTCAAGTCGAAGTTGTTTCGACCCGCCCGGGAATAGGAATCGCGGCGGCTCGGTGACCTGAAGGAGTGGGCACTGCACCGAGTACTGAGGCTGAGGGGTTCCCGAGCTCAGGGACGTGAGGCGGGCAGGGCAGCACCGAGCCGTGGGGCAGGGGCTCTAACAGGGTAGGCAGGAGTTGGGGGCACGGAGCCTCTCCTCTCACTCTCTCTCTCTCTCTCTCTCTCTCCTCCCTCCCTCCCTCCCTCCCTCCCTCACTCACTCACTCACTCACTCACTCACTCACTCACTCACTCACCCAGGCTGTCCATGGCGAGCACCGAGATTCCCGTGTCCCTGCTAGGCACTGCTCACTGCCCGTCCTCATTGGCAAGTCCGGGGAACAGGAAGATCCCAGTGAAACTTAGCGAAAGCACCGTACCGCCGCCCAATCAGCAGCCCGGCCCGTAGCCCATGTGATAGAGACAGCCCCAAACACTGAGTGAGGGAGAGAGAGAGTAAACTTTGCAACAAGGGATCAGCGCCGACCCTACCCTCATTCCTTTCTGCTCTTCGTGCCTCCAACCTCCTTCTCCACCCACCCTGTTCCTCACTCATTGCCTTTTTATCCCTCCTCACAGTTCCTCACTCCCCAATCCCTCATCCACTGCCCCCCTTCCCTCATGCGCCCCCACCTTCCTCTCCTCCCCTCACACCCATCCTCCCTTCACTTCGGCTCCCCTCACACCCATCCTCCCTTCACTTCGGCTCCCCTCACTCGTCCTCCCCTTCACTCACCTAACATTCCCTACCCTCCTTCTTTTCCCACCCCCGAAAAGTCTGAAGGCAGATAAATCACTCAAACCAGATGAACTACACCCCAGGGTTCAGAGTCAATCAGATGACTGGAAAATGGTTAATACAACACCCTGTTTAAGGGGAGGAGCACAGAAGACAGGAAATGATAGGCTGGTTAGCTTATTGTTGATAAGATTTTAGAATCATAGAATCCCTACAGTATGGAAACAGCCCTTTAGCCCAAAAGGTCCACACCGGCCCTCAGAGCATCCCACCCAGACCCATCCCCCTACAACCCACCGAATCTACATATCCCGGAACACTACAGGCAATCTAGCATGGCCAATCCATCCTAACTTGCACATTTGTGGACTATGGGAGGAAACCCGCGCAGACACAGGGAAAACATGCAAACTCCACACAGACAGTCCCCGAAGGCGAAAGTTGAATTGGCTCTGTGACAAAGCAGTGCTAACCATTGTGCCGCCCATTATTAAAGGTGAGATAATAGAGTATTTGGAAATGCACATTAGAATTGGACTGAGTCAGCATGCTTTCATCAAGGGGAGGTCATACCTGATAGATCTATTAGAATTCTTTGAGGAGATAACAAGCAAGTTAACCAAGGGAGAGCCAGATGTACAGTATGTAAACAGACCCTTTGGTTCAACTCATCCATGCTGACCAGATATCCTAATTTAATCTAGTCCTGTTTGACAGCATTTAGCTCATTTCCCTCTAAACCCTTCCTATTCATATACCCATCCAGACGCTTCAAAAGTTGTAATTGTGCCAGCCTGTACCACTTCTGGCAGCTCATTCCGCACACACAGCATCGTCTTCATGTAAGTGTTGCCCCTCAGGTCCCTTTTAAATCTTTTCCCTCTCACTTTAAACCTATGCCCCTCTAGTTTTGGACTCCCCAACCATGCAGAAAAGACCTTTGTTATTCACCACATACATGCCCCTCATGAATTTATAGACTTCCATAAGATCACCTTAAATTTCTTAAAGGAGAAGGCAATGGCCTCATGATATTATTGTTGGATTGTTAACCCAGAGACCCAAATAACATTCTGGGGACCTGGGTTCAAATCGCAGCACAGCAGATGGTGGAATTTGCATTCAATAAATTTTTTAGATTAATAATCTAATGATGACTGTGAATCCATTTTCAATTGTCAGGAAAAACTGATCTGGGTCACGAATGTCCTTTAGAGAAGGAAACTGGCATTCTTACTTTGTCTGGCCTACATGTGACTCCAGACCCACAACAATGTGGTTGACTCTGGGCAATTACGGAGGGACAATAAATGCTGCCCAGCCAGCAATGCCGTCATCCCATTAATGGATTTTAAAAAACCATCCACCTTGAACACACAGGGAAAATAACTCCAACCCTGGCAACATCCTTGTAAATCTTTTCTGAACCCTTTCAAGTTTCACAACATCTTTCCTACAGCAGGGAGACCAGAACCGAATGCAATATTCCAAAAGTGGCTGAACCAATGTCCTGTACAGCTGCAACATGACCTCCCATGATCTATTTGGATTTCAGAAGGCCTTTAACAAGGTGCTACACAGGAGGCTGCTAGATGAGAGCCCATGATATTGGGGCAAGGTTTTGAGATGTATGGAGGATTGGCTGACTGGCAGAAAACAGAGTGGGGATAAAGGGGTCTTTTTCAGGATAGCAGCCAGTGACTGTTGGAATTCTGCAGGGTCAGTGTTGGGATCAAAACTATTCATGTTATACATTAATGATCTGATCAAAGGAACTGATGGCATTGTGGCTATATTTTTAGATGACACAAAGATAAGTGAAGGGACAGGTAGTGTTGAGGAAGTGGGGAGGCTGCAAAAGGACCTGGACAGACTAGGAGATTGCACAAAGAAGTGGCAGATGGAATACAATGTGGTAAGTGTGAAGTTATACCTTTTGGTCGGAAGAATACAAGTGTATACTACTTTCTAAATGGGGAAAGGCTCTGAAATCTGAAGTGCAAATGGACTCGGCAGTCCTAGTTTGGGATTCTGTTAAGGTTAACACACAAGTTCAGTTGGCAGTTGGGAAGGCAAATGCAATGTTGACATTTGTTTCAAGAGGGCTAGAATACAAGAGCAGAGATGGACTGCTGAGTCATAGAAGTCTCTGGTCAGACTGCATTTGGAATCTTGTGAGGAGTTTGGGCCTCATATCTAAGGAAAGATGTGCTGGCATTGGAGAAGGTGGCAAGAGGAGGCTTCAACAATGATCCCGGGTTGAAAGGTTTGTCATGCAAGGAGCAGTTCACAACTCTAAGCACGTAATTGATGGAGTTTAGAAGGGTGAGAGGGGGATCTAATTGAAACTTACAGAATACCGAGAGGCCTGCATAGACTGGACATGGAGAAGATATTTCCATTAGCAGGATAGACTGACACCCAGGGGCACAGCCGCAGAGTGAGCGGACCACCTTTTAGAACTGAGATGAGAAGGAATTTCTTCAGCCTGAGTGTGGGGAATTTGTGGAACCCACTACCACAGAGAGCTGTGGAGGCCAAGTCATTGAGTGTCTTTACTGCAGAGATAGGTTCTTGATTAGTAAAGTGATCAAGGGTTATTGGGAGAAGTTCGGAGAATGGGCTTGGGAAACATATTAACCATGAATGGATGCCATGGAAGATTCAGTAGGCTGAATGACCGAATTCGACCTCCGATATATTGTGGTCCTTTGAATTAGCTTGTAGGTATGATACTAGAAGAATTCTGTCAGAGGGAATGATACTAGCAGAAATTTCAGGGCATCAGGCAGGGAAGTGGGTGAGTCGTTCTCTCCAGTAAAATACTTAAAACCTGAAGAGAGCCAGTTTATTATTTCTCATCGGTTGTTGTAAGCTGTGGCTTTAAGATGTAACAAGAGACGATTCTGACAGAGGGACATTGCAGATGGAGCACCATTCTGTCAGAGGGTCATTGCAGATGGAGCACCATTCTGTCAGGGGGTCATTGAAGATGGAGCACCATTCTGCCAGAGCGACATTGCAGATGGAGCACCATTCTCTCAGAAGGACATTGCAGATGGAGCACCATTCTGCCAGCGGGTCATTGCAGATGGAGCACCATTCTGTCAGAGCGTCATTGCAGATGGACAACCATTCTGTCAGAGGGACATTGCAGATGGAGCACAATTCTGTCAGACGGACATTGCAGATGGAGCACCATTCTGTCAGAGGGTCATTGAAGATGGAGCACCATTCTGCCAGAGGGACTTTGCAGTTGGAGCACCATTCTGTCAGAGGGTCATTGCAGATGGAGCACCATTCTGTCAGAGGGACATTGCAGATGGAGCCCCATTCTGTCAGAGGGACATTGTAGATGGAACACCATTCTGTCAGAGGAACATTGCAGATGGAGCCCCATTCTGTCAGAGCTTCATTGCAGATGGAACACCATTCTGCCAGAGGGACATTACAGATGGAGCACAATTCTGTCAGAGGGACATTGCAGATGGAGCCCCATTCTGTCTGAGGAGATTGCAGATGAAACACCATTCTGTCAGAGGGACATTGCAGATGGAGCACCACTCTGTCAGAGGGTCATTGCAGATGGAGCACCATTCTGTCAGACGGACATTGCAGATGGAGCCCCATTCTGTCAGAGCGTCATTGCAGATGGAGCACCATTCTGTCAGAGGGTCATTGCACATGGAGCACCATTCTGTCAGAGGGTCATTGCAGATGGAACATCATTCTGCCAGAGGGACATTGCAGATGGAGCACCATTCTGCCAGAGGGTCATTGCAGATGGAGGACCATTCAGTCAGAGGGACATTGCAGATGGAGCACCATTCTGTCAGAGGGTCATAGCAGATGGAACACCATTCTGCCAGAGGGACATTGCAGATGGAGACCCATTCTGTCAGAGGGACATTGCAGATGGAGCACCATTCTCTCAGAGGGACATTGCAGATGGAGCCCCATTCTGTCAGAGCTTCATTGCAGATGGAACACCATTCTGCCGGAGGGACATTACAGATGGAGCACCATTCTGTCAGTGGGACATTGCAGATGGAGCACCATTCTGTCAGAGGAACATTGCAGATGAAGCACCATTCTGTCACAGGTCATTGCAGATGGAGCACCATTCTCTCAGATGGACATTGCAGATGGAGCATCATTCTGTCAGAGGGTCATAGGAGATGGAGCACCATTCTGCCAGAGGGTCATTGCAGATGGAGCACCATTCTCTCAGAGGGACATTGCAGATGGAGGATAGTTCTGCCAGAGGGTTCTTGGAGATGGAGCAGCATTCTGTCAGAGGGTCATTGCAGACGGAGCACGATTCTGTCAGAGGGTCATAGCAGATGGAGCACCATTCTGTCAGAGCGTCATTGCAGATGGAACGCCATTCTGCCAGAGCGACATTACAGATGGAGCACAATTCTGTCAGAGCGTCATTGCAGATGGAGCACCATTCTGTCAGACCATCATTGCAGATGGAGCACCATTCTCTCAGAAGGACATTGCAGATGGAGCACCATTCTGACAGAGGGTCATTGTAGATGGAGCGCCATTCTCTCAGAGGGTCATTGCAGATGGAGCACCAGTCAGACAGAGGGTCATTGCAGATGGAGCACCATTCTGTCAGAGCGCCATTGCAGATGGAGCAGCATTCTGTCAGACCGTCATTGCAAATGGAACACCATTCTGCCAGAGGGACATTACAGATGGAGCACCATTGTGTCAGAGTGTCATTGCAGATGGAGCACCATTCTGCCACAGGGCCAATGCAGAAGGAGCACCATTCTGTCAGAGAGTCATTGCAGATGGAGCCCCATTCTGTCAGAGGGCCATTGCAGATGGATTACCATTCTGTCAGAGGGTCATTGCAGATGGAGCACCATTCTTTCAGAGCGTCATTGCAGATGGAGCACCATTCTCTCAGAGGGACATTGCATATGGTGCACTATTCTGTCAGAGGGTCATTGCCGATGGAGAACCATTCGTTCAGAGCATCATTGCAGATGGAGCACCATTCGGTCAGAGGGTGATTGCAGATGGAGCACCATTCTGTCAGAGGGTCATTGCAGATGGAGCACCATTCTGTCAGAGGGTGATGGCAGATGGAGCATAATTCTGTCAGAGGGTCATAGCAGATGGAGCTCCATTCTGTCAGAGGGTCATTGCAGATGCAGGACCATTCTGCCAGAGCGTCATTACAGATGGAGCACCATTCTGCCAGAGCGTCATTACAGATGAAACACCATTCTGTCAGAGGGACATTGCAGATGGAGCACCATTCTGTCAGAGGGTCATTGCAGATGGAGCACCATTATGCCACAGGGCTATTGCAGATGGAGTACCATTCTGCCAGAGGGTCATTGCAGATGGACCACCATTCCGTCAGAGGGACATTGCACATGGAGCACCATTCTGTCAGAGGGGCATTGCAGATGGAGCCCCATTCTGTCAGAACTTCATTGCAGATGGAGCACCATTCTGTCAGACGGACATTGCAGATGGAGCCCCATTCTGTCAGAACTTCATTGCAGATGGAGCCCCATTCTGTCAGAACTTCATTGCAGATGGAGCACCATTCTGTCAGACGGACATTGCAGATGGAGCCCCATTCTGTCAGAGGGTCATTGCAGATGGAGCACGATTCTGTCAGAGGGACATTTTAGATGGAGGACCATTCTGTCAGAGGGTCATTGAAGATGGAGCACCATTCTGCCAGAGGGACTTTGCAGTTGGAGCACCATTCTGTCAGAGGGTCATTGCAGATGGAGCACCATTCTGTCAGAGGGACATTGCAGATGGAGCACCATTCTGTCAGAGGGACATTGTAGATGGAACACCATTCTGTCAGAGGAACATTGCAGATGGAGCCCCATTCTGTCAGAGCTTCATTGCAGATGGAACACCATTCTGCCAGAGGGACATTACAGATGGAGCACAATTCTGTCAGAGGGACATTGCAGATGGAGCCCCATTCTGTCTGAGGAGATTGCAGATGAAACACCATTCTGTCAGAGGGACATTGCAGATGGAGCACCACTCTGTCAGAGGGTCATTGCAGATGGAGCACCATTCTGTCAGACGGACATTGCAGATGGAGCCCCATTCTGTCAGAGCGTCATTGCAGATGGAGCACCATTCTGTCAGAGGGTCATTGCAGATGGAGCACGATTCTGTCAGAGGGACATTGCAGATGGAGCACCATTCTGTCAGAGGGGCATTGCAGATGGAGCTCCATTCTGTCAGAGGGTCATTGTAGATGGAGCACCATTCTGTCAGAGGGTCATTGAAGATGGAGCACCATTCTGCCAGAGGGTCATTGCAGGTGGAGCACCATTCTGTCAGAGGGTCATTGTAGATGGAGCACCATTCGGTCAGAGGGACATTGCAGATGGAGCACCATTCTGTCAGAGGGTCATTGCAGATGGAGCACCATTCTGTCAGATGGACATTGCCGATGCAGCTCCATTCTGTCAGAGGGTCATTGCAGATGTAGCCCCATTCCGTCAGAGGGACATTGCAGATGGAATCCGATTCTGTCAGAGGGACATTGCAGATGGAGCCCCATTCTGTCAGAGGGACATTGCAGATGGCGCACCATTCTGCCAGAGGGACATTACAGATGGAGCACCATTCTGTCAGAGGGACATTGCAGATGGAGCACCATTCTCTCAGAGGGACATTGCAGATGGAGGACAGTTCTGCGAGAGGGTCCTTGCAGATGCAGCAGCATTCTGTCAGAGTGTCATTACAGATGAAACATCATTCTGCCAGAGGGACATTGCAGGTGGAGCACCATTCTGTCAGAACTTCATTGCAGATGTAGCACCATTCTGTCAGAGGGTCCTTGCAGATGGAGCAGCATTCTGTCAGAGGGTCATTGCAGACGGAGCACGATTCTGTCAGAGGGTCATAGCAGATGGAGCACCATTCTGTCAGAGGGTCCTTGCAGATGGAGCAGCATTCTGTCAGAGGGTCATTGCAGATGGAGCACGATTCTGTCAGAGTGTCATTACAGATGAAACATCATTCTGCCAGAGGGACATTGCAGGTGGAGCACCATTCTGTCAGAACTTCATTGCAGATGTAGCACCATTCTGTCAGAGGGTCCTTGCAGATGGAGCAGCATTCTGTCAGAGGGTCATTGCAGACGGAGCACCATTCTATCAGAGCGTCATTGCAGATGGAGCACCATTCTGTCAGAGGGTCCTTGCAGATGGAGCAGCATTCTGTCAGAGGGTCATTGCAGATGGAGCACGATTCTGTCAGAGGGTCATAGCAGATGGAGCACCATTCTGTCAGAGGGACATTGCCAATGGAGCACCATTCTATCAGAGCGTCATTGCAGATGGAGCACCATTCTGTCAGAGGGTCATTGCAGATGGAGCACCATTATGCCACAGGGCCATTGTAGATGGAGAACCATTCTGCCAGAGGGTCATTGCAGATGGAGCACCATTCTGTCAGAGGGGCATTGCAGATGGAGCCCCATTCTGTCAGAACTTCATTGCAGATGGAGCACCATTCTGTCAGAGAGACATTGCCGATGCAGCACCATTCTGTCAGAGGGACATTGCAGATGGAGCCCCATTCTGTCAGAACTTCATTGCAGATGTAGCACCATTCTGTCAGAGGGACATTGCAGATGGAGCCCCATTCTGTCAGAGGGACATTGCAGATGGAGCCCCATTCTGGCAGAGGGACATTGCAGATGGAGCACCATTGTGTCAGAGTCTCATTGCAGATGGAGCACCATACTGGCACAGGGCCAATGCAGATGGAGCACGATTCTGTCAGAGGGTGATGGCAGATGGAGCATAATTTTGTCAGAGGGTCATAGCAGATGGAGCACCATTCTGCTAGAACGTCATTGCAGATGGAACACAATTCTGCCAGAGCGACATTACAGACGGAGCACCATTCTGTCAGAGCGTCATTGCAGATGGAGCACCATTCTGTCAGAGAGTCACTGCAGATGGAGCACCATTCTGTCAGACGGACATTGCAGATGGAGCCCCATTCTGTCAGAGCGTCACTGCAGATTGAGCACCATTCTGTCAGAGGGTCATTGCAGACGGACCATGATTCTGTCAGAGGGTCATAGCAGAAGGAGCACCATTCTGTCAGAGCATCATTGCAGATGGAACACCATTCTGCCAGAGGAACATTACAGACGGAGCACCATTCTGTCAGAGTTGTCATTGCAGATGGAGCACCATTCTGTCAGAGGGACATTGTAGATGGAGCCCATTCTGCCAGAGGAACATTGCAGATGGAGCACCATTCTGTCAGACCATCATTGCAGATGGAGCACCATTCTGCCAGAGGGACATTGCACATGGAGCACCATTCTGCCACAGGGCCATTGCAGATGGAGCACCATTCTGCCAGAGGGTCATTGCAGATGGAGCACCATTCTGTCAGAGGGACATTGCAGATGGAGAACCATTCTGCCAGAGGGTCATTATAAATGGAGCACCATTCTGTCAGAGGGTCATAGCAGATGGAGCACCATTCTGCCAGAGGGTCATTGCACATGGAGGAGCATTCTGTCAGAGCGTCACTGCAGATGGAGCACCATTCTGTCAGAGCGTCACTGCAGATTGAGCACCATTCTGTCAGAGGGTCATTGCAGATGGAGCACGATTCTGCCACAAGGCCATTGCAGATGGAGCACCATTCTGCCAGATGGTCATTGCAGATGGAGCACCATTCTGTCAGAGGGACATTGCAGATGAGGCACCATTCTGTCAGAGCGTCATTGCAGATGGGGCACCATTCTCTCAGAGCGTCATTGCAGATGGAGCACCATTCTGCCAGAGGGTCATTATAAATGGAGCACCATTCTGTCAGAGTGTCATTGCCGATGAAACATCATTCTGCCAGCGGGACATTGCAGATGGAGCACCATTCTTTCGGAGCTTCATTGCAGATGGAGGACCATTCTGCCAGAGGGACATTGCAAATGGAGCACCATTCTGTCAGAGCGTCATTGCAGATGGAGCACAATTCTGTCAGAGGGACATTGCAGATGGAGCACCATTCTGTCAGAGGGACATTGCAGATGGAGCACCATTCTGCCAGAGCGTCGTTGCAGAGGGAGCACCATTCTGTCAGAGGTTCATTGCAGATGGAGCACCATTCTGCCAGAGCGTTGTTGCAGATGGAGCACCATTCTGTCAAGACGTTCATTGCAGATAAAGCACCATTCTTCCAGAGAGTCATTGCAGATGGAGCACCATTCTGTCAGAGGAACATTGCAGATGGAGCACCATTCTGTCAGAGGCTCATTGCAGATGGAGCACCATTCTCTCAGAGGGTCATTGCAGATGGAGCACCATTCTGTCTGAGGGTCATTGCAGATGGAGCACAATTCTGTCAGACCGTCATTGCAGATGGAGCACCATTCTGTCAGACCATCATTGCAGATGGAGCACCATTCTCTCAGAAGGGCATTGCAGATGGAGCAGCATTCTCTCAGAAGGACATTGCAGATGGAGCACCATTCTGTCAGAGGGTCATTGTAGATGGAGCAGCATTCTGTCAGAGCGTCATTGCAGATGGAACACCATTCTGCCAGAGGGACATTACAGATGGAGCTCCATTGTGTCAGAGTGTCATTGCAGATGGAGCACCATTCTGCCACAGGGCCAATGCAGAAGGAGCACCATTCTGTCAGAGGGTCATTGCAGATGGAGCCCCATTCTGTCAGAGGGTCATTGCAGATGGAGCACCATTCTGTCAGAGGGACATTGCAGATGGAGCACCATTCTGTCAGAGCGACATTGCAGATGGAGCACCATTCTCTCAGAAGGGCATTGCAGATGGAGCAGCATTCTCTCAGAAGGACATTGCAGATGGAGCACCATTCTGTCAGAGGGTCATTGTAGATGGAGCAGCATTCTGTCAGAGCGTCATTGCAGATGGAACACCATTCTGCCAGAGGGACATTACAGATGGAGCTCCATTGTGTCAGAGTGTCATTGCAGATGGAGCACCATTCTGCCACAGGGCCAATGCAGAAGGAGCACCATTCTGTCAGAGGGTCATTGCAGATGGAGCCCCATTCTGTCAGAGGGTCATTGCAGATGGAGCACCATTCTGTCAGAGGGACATTGCAGATGGAGCACCATTCTGCCAGAGTTTCATATCAGATGGAGCACCATTCTGTCAGAGGGACATTGCCGATGGAGCACCATCCTGTCAGAGGGTCATTGCAGATGGAGCACCATTCTGCCAGAGGGACATTGCAGATGGACCACCATTCTGTCAGAGCGTCATTACAGATAGAGCACCATTCTGTCAGAGGGTCATTACAGATAGAGCATCGTTCTGTCTGGTGGTCATTGCCGAGCACGGTGGCTCCGTGCTTTGCACTGCTGCCTCACAGTGCCATGAACCTGGGTTCAATTCTAGCCTTGTGTGCCTGTCTGTGTGAAGTTTGCATGTTCTCCCTGTGTTTGCGTGTGTTTCCTCCCACGCCCCAAAGATGTGCTGGGTAGCTGGATTGGCCATGCTAAATTGCTTGTAGTGTTCAGCGATGTATAGATTAGTTACGTTATAGGGGGTTGGCTCTGGATGGCATGCTCTGTGGGTCGGTTTGGACTTGTTGGACCGAACAGCCTGTTTCCACACTGCAGAGATTCTATGATTTTATTCTGTCAGAGGGTCAGTGTTGAGGAAGCACCACACTGTCGGAGGGTCAGTGCTGAGGGAGCGGGCACTGTCGGAGGGTCAGTACTGAGGGAGCGGTCACTGTCGGAGGATCAGTACTGAGGGAGCGGGCACTGTCGGAGGGTCAGTGCTGAGGGAGCGGGCACTGTTGGAGGGTCAGTGCTGAGGGAGCGGGCACTGTTAGATGGTCAGTGCTGAGGGAGTGGGCACTGTCGGAGGGTCAGCACTGAGGGAGCGGGCACTGTCGGAGGGTCAGTGCTGAGTGAGCGGTCACTGTCGGAGGGTCAGTACTGAGGGAGCGGGCGCTGTCGGAGGGTCAGTGCTGAGGGAGCGGGCACTGTTAGAGAGTCAGTGCTGAGGGAGCGGGCACTGTTAGATGGTCAGTGCTGAGGGAGCGGGCACTGTCGGAGGGTCAGTGCTGAGGGAGTGGGCACTGTTAGATGGTCAGTGCTGAGGGAGCGGGCACTGTTACAGGGTCAGTACTGAGGGAGCGGGCACTGTCGGAGGGTCAGTGCTGAGGGAGCACCGCACTGTCGGAGGTGTATTTGTGTGTGTAACATGAGTTTATAAAAGTTTGAGAATTTTAATTAGGTGAGCTATACGACAACTAGAATGTATTGATTCTTGTTCATTCCGGAAACGTGGTATGTACTTTTTGTCATCCGAAGAGTCAGAAATTGTGTAACTCTGTTCACTTTTTTACGATACTGAACTGTTCTTATGACTCTGGGAATAGTCGGACGAGACTTAGCCTGCACTTCCCAGTGAGATTTCATTAGCTCACAACAGGTTTCATTAATAAACAAGTCAACAGCTTCTTATTTGTAAACCTTATCCTCTCACATATGCAAACTTAGATTATATACTCCTTAAAATCCAAACCTGCACACATCCATTCATAAACACTTAGACTAAAAGAGTTGAATAGCTTTTCAGGAATATGAAGTTTGTGGACTAAGAGTCCAAACCACAAAGAGAAATGAGGTGACTTTCTCAAAATTCCTCTGAGTTTTCTTTCACAGTGATCTTGCATCATTGTTGACCGTGGTGATCCTTGATTCAGGGGCTGGTCAGTTGCAACTAGGTCTTGGCTTGAGTTACACAGTGTAGAGCTGGAGGAACACAGCAGGCCAGGCAGCATCAGACCAACAAGAAAGCTGACATTTCGGGTTGGGACTCTTCTTCAGCTTTCCTGCCCCTCAGATGCTGCCTGGCCTGCTGTGTTCCTCCAGCTCCACCCTGTGTTATCTCTGACTCCAGCATCTGCGGTTCTTACTATCTCTTAGCTCGGCTTTGCAGAGTCTTTGAATGTTGTTTCTTTTCCAATCTCAGATCGAGATTGAGGGACAGACAGGCAGAGGCAGATCTGACTTGCTTGCAGGCTTCTGGAAATTCCACCTCCTCTCTCCATTCTGTGACACCACTGCCAATCTGCACCAATTGACATATTCCCATTTGTACAGTTTCTTCCATTTTCAGCCCAAAGGCAACTGATGCCAGATAGTCTCTCATCAATGTCAAAATCCAGTGTCAGCGAAAGTTATGTGCTCTTGTGGCATCATTGCACATCTTTGCTTTGAATTATAAAAATAGTTGGCAATCCAAATTAAAAACTGAAACAACTGCAGATGCTGAAAATCAGGAACAAAAACAGAAATTGCTGGAAAAGCTGAGCAGGTCTCGCAGCATCTGTGAAGAAAAATCAGAGTTAGCTGCCTTCTTGAACCGCTGCAGTCCCTGTGCTGTGGGTTGATCCACAATGTCCCTTAGGGAGGGAATTCTAGGATCTTGATGTATTTATATCAGGATGGTAAGGGGCTTGGCAGGAATCTCAGACAGGATGGTGTTCCCATGTGTCTGCTGCCCTTGTCTTTTAGATAGAAGTTGTCATGGGTTTGGAAGATGCTGAATAAGGACCTTTGGTGAATCTCGGCAGTGCATCTTGTGGACTGTAGCAGCAGTGTCCACTGAGTGCTGTGGTGGAGGGGGTGAAAGTTTGTGGATGTGGTGCTGATCAAGTGGGATGGATGGTGTCAAGTTTCTTGAGTGTTGTTAGAGCTGCCCCCATACAGGCAAATGATTCAGGTTTTTTGGTTCACCTCATACAATTGAATGGCTCAGGTGATTCTTTTAATGCTTTATTAATGGTACACGAGATGTGGGTCCCATGCATTCCCCAGGGTCTCAATGTCCTGCTCAATCCTGTCTGCTTAATGGATTAAAAACAGTGAATGTACCAAAATGCAATTTGGATAGATGTCTTGGGCTGTGATTTTTTTTAAGAGTCCCTAAAGTGTGGAAACAGGCCTTTCAGCCCAACAAGTCCATACCAACCCTCAGAACATCCCACCCAGACCCATCCCCCTATAACCCATCTAATCTACATCCTCCCTATAACCCACCTAATCCCTGGGCACTATAGGTAATTCCCCATGGCTAACCCACCCTAACCTGCACATCTTTGGTCTGTGGAAGGAAACCAGAGCACCTGGAGGAAACCCACACAGACACGGGGAGAATGTGCAAACTCCGTACAGACAGTTACCCGAGGCTGGAATTGAACCCTAGTGCCTGGTGCTGTGAGGCTGCAGTGCTGACCATCGAGCCACCGTGCTGACCCAAAAGTGAAACAAGAAACCTGGTCTGGTCCTGGAGTTGAACCAAGAACCTCTCACATGTCACCACTGTACAGTATCTTAAGTGAGAATCTTACCCTGACCCCAATGAGCCATACCCATGTTCCTTTTTGAATTTTTGTTTTGAATGTCTGTTTTGAAAAGTTCAATTCATGTTCCCAGCTGATGGATTAAAAAGAAAAGTACTTTTACCTAAAATCCATGTGATGTCCCTTACCTAATGTTACTGTCTGAGTTAGGATTATGAGGGGTGAAATGATACCTTTTCTTGCCCCATGCCTCCACTGGTCACACTAAAAAGGGAAATGTTGACAATTATGTACATACGTAGTGACAAATAAAGAACTGCAAACCTTTCTCAATTTTGTTGTAAAGATTGTTAACAAAGTTTATATTGCATCAATATTTATATAGGAACAGGAGAGTAAGCCATGCAGCTCCTGAGCTTGTCCCACCATGCACGTGTACAGGACCCCAGCCTGGGGTAAAAATATAAAATTCTAAACAAGCCCCAAATGTTGGACTGTAGCCAAAGTAATTTTGCACACAGTCTGTTGGTACTGAGATGCCTTCCTGGATCAGTTGGGATTGGCAGAATTCTGTTTCTGCAGACAGTAGTGTAGATTTGGAATTCTCCTTTGGGAACCGACCATTTATGAAGATGTGATTTTCCAGTGAGTTTTCAACTTTGATGAGAGGCATTTCAGGGAAAGAGAGAAAAGCAAGAAAGGCGTTGCTCCTGAGGCAAGTTATCTCAAAAAGTGTGAGAGAGAGCAGTTTCCACAGCTATTCACCAGCACTTAAACAAATGGCAGAGAGGAGCTCCCTGGGACAATCAACAGCACCTAATTGAGAAAAAGTGACGAGGACCCTGTGCTCCTGAAACAGTGCAAAAGAAAATAAAGACAGTTGCTTCTTAAAAAGCAGGATTTATTCTGCCTCTCTTTTGATTGGCCAAGTGATTTGAATCAGATGTTACTACAGCTGAAGGGTATATTTCAGAAACATGCTTTTAAAAGATTAAAAAATCCAAATGAAGTACTGACACAGATTAGAGATGAGTGTGCAGGCACCGTATTGCAGCTGCAGTATGTTGGAGATGGTGGATGCTGGTACAATCTGCATCTGCAACTAGTGTCGCCTGTTCAAACAACTTTTGCTCACAGTTGATGAGCTGGAGTCCAAGCTGCAGACACTGAGGCACTTGAGGCAGGTGAACAGTTATGTGGACATTGTGTTTCAGCAGGCAGTCACAGCCCTTAGATTAATTGCAGAAAATCTGTTCCAGAGGCAGGGCTGGGTGGGTGGGTGAGTCAGGTATGGGGACATAGAATTTAGCTTTGCCGGAGTCTCAGCTAGTGCCTGTATCCAATAGGTACAATATTTCTGCTTCAGGTGTGGAAAGGGTACAGACTGAAGGGAGGATCAGCAAACTGCTCGCATCATCATAGTTGAGAGCATATTTCAAGTTGGGGAGAAAGAGAAATAATCTGGTAATGGGAAACAGATTGTTAGCGGGCAGTTGCTGTTCACTGCAGCAATGGGTCCCAAGGACTCTGTCGCCTAATTTATGTCAAGGTTCTGGGCATCTCTCTGAGCTGGAGAAGGACTTGGAATAGGAGGGGAAGGATCCGGTAGTTGTGGGTCACATAGGTAACAGCAACATAGACAGGATTAGGAAATGTTCAACTAAGGAATATGAGCATTTCAGGGCTAAATTAAAAAGCAGAACCACAAAGATGATAATCTCAGGATTATATGAGCCACATGCAAAACGGTGTACAGAAAATAAAACTAGTGAGGTAATTTTCTGGCTAAAAGGTTAGTAATGGGAGAAATGGATTCCAACTCATTGGGCAGAGGCACCAATACTGGGGAAGGAAAGAGCTGTTTCATTGGGGCGAGTTTCATCTGAGTCATTCTGGGACTAGTGCCCTCATGAATTGTATAACTAGGCTTGTAGTTAGGACTTTAAACTAATTGGTGTTGGGGAGTGCTCAATCAAAAGGAAGTTTTTAAAAATGGAAAAGAGATGCCTTCAGGGAGAGGTGAGCACCAAGGGCATACAGTACTGCTTCCCCCTCTAATTCCATCTTTTTGATGGTGTGTGTTGCCTGTAATGGGAAACTTGTAAGATTCTGAGGGGGAAGATGCTTCTCCTCTTGAGGAATCGTGAACTGGGGACACAGTTACAGAATGTTGGGACACTCATTGAAAACGGAGATGTGAGGGAACATTGTCTTACAGAGCGTAGTGACTGTGTAGAATTCTCTAGCCCAGAGAGCTGTGGAGGCAACAGCGCTGAAAATATTTAAACAAGAGGCAGATAGATTTTTAAAATATCAAGGAATTGAGGGCAATGTTGAGGCCTGGGGCAGATCAGCCCATGGTTTTACAGATTGGTGGGACAGATTGGAGTGGTTCCAGTGTCTTGTGGCCGAGTGACTCGAATCAGGCAGCTTTGATGCTTTGCTAAGGTGACATTTTCCCTTCTTGCTGACCATCGAATTTGCAAAATGTTCTTTCCAGTGAGCTCAAGGCCTAGCTTTAACATGTAGTCAACGACAGTCAGAAGAAATATTTCAGAAATGTGACACCTCAATGGGGGAGTATGCTGGAAATTGAGTCCAGTGTCATCACAATGTTAATGATTTTATGAAGTGCACAAAGTTCCTCGATTTACTCACTTTTCAGACACATATTGGCAGAAAGCATGGAGCAGGTTTCTGCACTGAATAAGAATCATTATTAATACAGTAATTAGACTCTAGCTCCAAGTATACAGTTATAAACCATCAGCATTTAACACCACTAATTAAAACTCTACTCCCTTGTAAAGCCCTTTTTCACACGAACAACCAGACAAACAGACTGGGGGAAATAGGACAGGGCAGAGGGGAGGCTTTGGAAAAGATAATACAGTCTTTGTTTCTAGGTCCTGTTGTTTACATGGCCTTTAAGACTCTTTTGCTGGCCAGCATGTTGCTTCAGTCACCTTTCCTCCATTGGTGGCTAGTTCACTTGTTAAAAAAAAACTTTAACTTATCAGTTAAAAGTCACAGTTTACAACAACAGTTGAAGAAAAGACAAACTAGTTTTCTTCAGGTATCCAGTAAGTTTTGACTGCAGAGAACAGAGAGACAGCTTCCAAGCTGGCAAACACACCTCTCTCTCTCTCTCAGAAAATGTTTTCCTGGCTACAAATAGTTCAGTTACCTGAGAACCAATCACATGGTTATTGACAGGCAGAAAGGATGCTATCCTTGGTAATGGTCACCAGTCCATAGACCAATTGTTGCCAGCAAAAGCTGCACCTGTGCAGCCCTTCAGTTCCAAATGTATTTCCCAGGTATGTGCTGTACATAAGCAGGACAAATCTTCTGCAACTCAAACACCAATTTCCACTTGTTCAAGCAATTGTTTACATGATGTCTGCAATGGGTGTCAGGCTATTTATTTTCCAAATATGCAAGCATACTTTAAACCACTGGCTTTAAGACAGCTCTTTTTTCATTTCAGTCCTTAAGCAAAACAAGACACATGAAAAGAAATGGTCCTTAAAGAAAGCAAACTTTAATGTCATTTCAAAAATAATGGCCATTCTCATGTAGCCATGTGTGGGATCTTGCTGTTTTCCTCTGCTTCCTAGACTACGACAGTGACTGGATTTCAGGAAGTGATCTGGTTGGCAATGTTGCATTCTGGTGGTGCTTTGGGTATTGTCTGGAGCCACACTGTATCCAGAACAGCAGCACAATGATGAAACTTAGCACTGAAAATGCAGTCGAAAGAGAGATTGCCATTCGCTGCCTGATTGATGTGGAACCACATCAACCACAGATTCCTGACTCCACTGGGAGTGGCAGAAAGATGATCCAGCACACCCAAAGGGAGGATGCTGTGATAGTTGTGGGAAGGTAGTGGAGTGGGTGGATTCTGATTAAGGTACTGACGTACATGAGAAGAATCTTGTGGCACACCAGTCCGAGTAGATTCACATGCCGTGGGCCCAGACAACATTCCCAGCAATGGCAATGAAGACCTGTGCTCCAGAACTTGCCACTCTCCTAACTAAGCTCTTTCAGTACAATTACAACACTGACATCTACCTGGCAAAGTGGAAAATTTCCCAGGTATGTGCTGTACATAAGCAGGGCAAATCCAATCTGACCAATTACTGTCCCATCAGTCTACTCTCGATCATCAGTAATGATGGAAGGTGTCATTAACAGTGCTATCAAACATAGAAAAAAGAGCTGAATTCCAGAGGTGAGGTGAGAGTGACGGCCCTTGACAACAGGGTTGCATTCGACCAGTGTGGCACCAAGGAGCTCTAGCAAAGCTAGAATCAATGGGTATCAGGGGGCAAACGCTCTGGTGGTTGGAGTTATACCTGACACATGGGAAGATGGCTGTGGTTGTTGGGGGTCAGTCATCTCAGCTCCGGGACATCTCTGCAGGAGTTCCTGAGGCCCAACCATCTTTGGATATAATCATAGAGTTATACAGCATGGAAACAGACACTTCAGTTCAACCAGTCATTGTCGACCATAATCACAAACTAAACCAGTCCCACCTGCCTGCGCTTGGCCTATTGTCCCTCCAAACATTTCTCATTCATACACTTATCTAAATGTCTTTTAAGCGCTGTAACTGTACCCACATGCACCACCTCCTCTGGAAGATTATTCCACACACAAACCACTCTCTGTGTCAAAAAATTCCCTACATGTCTTTTTAAAATTATTTTCTTCTCACCTTATAAACATACCCCGCAGTCTTGAAATCCCCCACCCGAGGGAAAAGACATCAGTCATTCACCTTACCTACACTCCTCATGATTTTATAAATCTCTGTAAGGTCACCCCTCAACCTCCCGCACTCTAGTGAAAAAAGTCCCAGCCTATCCAGCCTCTCCCTATAACTCAAGCCCTCCATTCCCAGCAACATCCTGGTAATGTTTTTCTGAATCCTCTCCAGCTTAGTTATATCCTTCCTATAACAGGGCGACCAGATCTGGACACAGTGCTTCAGATGAGACCTGACTAATGTCCTGGACAACCTCAATGTGACACCACCGACTCCTAAACTCAAAGGCCAGAGCAATGGAGGCAAGCTTGCTAAATGTCTTCTTAACTACCCTGTCTACATGTGGTGCACACTTCAAAGGATAATATACTTGATCCCCTAGGTCTCTGTTCTACAATATTATGCAAGGCCCTACTTATAATGATGTAAGTCCTGCCTTTGTTTCTTTTACCAAAATACAACCTCACATTTACCCAAATTAAACTCCATCTGCCACTCCTCAGCCCATTGACCCAATTGATCAAGATCTCTTTGTAATCTTAGATAACCTTCTTCACTGTCAACTATTTTGGTGTCATCCGCAAACTACTAACCATGCTTTCTATATTCTCACCTGAATCATTTATATAAATGACAAAAGCGGGCCCAGCACCGATCCCTGTGGAACACCGTTAGTCACAGGTCTCTAGTCTGAGAAACCCTCCATCATCACTCAATGTCTTCTGGCGTTAAGCCAATTTTGTATCCAAGTGGCACGCTTACCCTGAATCCCGTGTGATTTCACTTCACTAATTAGTCTACCTTGCGGAACCTCGTCAAAGGCTTTACTAAAGTCCAAGTTTACTTGTCCTCATCGATCTCCTTGGTGGCTCAGTGGTTAACATTGCTGCTTCACAGCACCAGGGACCCTGGTTCACTTCCACCCTCAAGTGGATGTCTGGGTGGAGTTTGAACATTTTCATTGTGTCTGCGTGGGTTTCCTCCGGGTGCTCCAGTTTCCTCCCACAGTCCAAAGATGTGCAGGTTAGGTGGATTAGCCATGGGAAATTGTCCCATAGTGTCCAGGGGTGTGTTGGCTGGGTGGGTTAGCCTTGGGAAATACAGGGTTACAGGGATAGGGCATGGGGGGGAATGTCTGGGTGAAGATGCCCTTCGGAGAGTTCGTGTGGATTTGATGGGCTGAATGGCCTGCTTCCATAATGTAGAGATTCTATGATTCACAACTCTTTGGATACTGAAGCAGGCTGTGTCTAAATTCAGCAAGACCTGTGCAATATCCAGGTTTTCACTGACAACTGGCAGGTAACATTTGCAACACACTAGTGCCAAGCAATAACCATCTCCAACAAGAGACAATCTAACCACTGCTGCTTGACATTTAATGGCATTACTATCACTGAATCACCTACTATCAATATCCTGAAGGTTACTGTTGACCAGAAACTCACCTGGATTCATCACATAAACACAGCGGCTACAAGAGCAGGTCAGAAGCTGGGAATCCTGCAGTGAGTAACTCACCTCCTGACTCTCCCTAAAGCCTGTCCACCATCCACAAGGCACAAGTCACGAGTGGGATGGAATACCCCCCACTTGCCCCTAGATGGGGGCAGCTCCAACTTCAGTCAAGAAGCTCAACACCATCCAGGACAAAGCAGCCCCCGCTTGATTGGCACCACATCCACAAACATCCCACTACCTCGCTCACCGACGCTCAGTAGCAGCAGTGTGTACCATCTACAAGATGCTCTGCAGAAACTCACCAAAAATCCTCAGGCAGCACCTTCCAAACCCACAACCCACTTTCATCCAGAAGGACAAGGGGCAGCAGGTACAGGGAACACCACCCCCTGCACATTCCCCCCCGAGCCCCTCACCATCCTGACTTGGAAAGATTTTGCTGTTTCTTCAGTGTTGCTGGGTCAGAATCCTGGAATTCCCTTCCTAGCAGCATTGTGGGTCACCCTGCAGCGGTTCAAGAAGGGCAGCATGGGATGGGCAATAAATATTCCACCCTAGCGCATTTTGTAAATAAAAAAAAACACTCTGCCTGTCAAATGCTCTAAATTAAAGCTCCCTCTACACTGTCCCTGTTAACCATTCCCAGGGTAGAGCCAGCTCATTGTTAGATACAGAGTAAAGCTTCCTCTACACTGTTCCCCCATCAGATACTCTCAGGGACAGCAGCAACTCAGGCTTAGACACAGAGTCACAGCAATGCCTCATACTGGTTAGTTCAGTATCTGAGAATTCTTGGGGGTTGAGTGATTTGAGGAGTTGAGACTTCCAGCCCATCAGCTACGGCAAGGGAGCAGTGACTGGGGTTATGGTCACAGAATCATAGAATTCCTACAGTATGAAAACAGGCCATTCACCTCATTGAGTCCACACCAACCCAGCGATGAGCATCCCACCCAGACCCAAGCCCCGGCTTTATCCCTGCATTTCCCAGGGCTAACCCACTGAACCTGCATACCACTGGACTGTGGGAACAACAGGAGCACCCAAGAGAAACCCATGTAGGCACAGGGACAATATTCAGACTCCACACAGGCAGTTGCCCAAGGCTGGAATTGAACGCTGGTCCCTGACGTTCTGAGGCAGCAATGCTAACCACTGAGCCACTGTGCTGCCCAAGGAACCAAACGAAAGATGATTGTTTTGATCCGGTTTGTCCAATCCTGCTATAATTAACTCTGATTTCCTGCAGCAGTGAATAACGTCAACCTGTGCTAAAACTGCTGACTGCCTTTTCCTGACTTGGCAGACTGGATTGGCCACACAGACAAGCTGTGCCAGTCAGATGATGTTCTCTAATCCCTATGAGCGGATGTGATGTACCACAGAGAGTGAATCAATCAGAAACAGCACGGCCTTCAATCAGGACCACAAAGAGCTTCAAAACGCAAAGAGAACATGTCAAAACACAGTGCCTAGTCATCAGGGGAGACAACAGAACAAATGGTTGTCCTTAAACCAATCAGGGAGTGACTGAAATTCTCTCTCTCTGACTCTCCCACTGAAATAAAATGATGCACTTCGGTCCCACACCAGACTGGTCATCACTTCATAATGCCTGCCTCTCACGAGGAAGAGCTCAGCAAGACCTGCATACTCGGAAGGCTAAATATAGAGGGGGCACAATACTATCAGTGCTGAGGGAGCGCCGCACTGTCAGAGGCTCAGTGCTGAGGGAGCGCCGCACTGTCGGAGGCTCAGTGCTGAGGGAGCGCCGCACTGTCGGAGGGTCAGTGCTGAGGGAGAGCCGCACTGTCGGAGGGTCAGTGCTGAGGGAGCGGGCACTGTCGGAGGGTCAGTGCTGAAGGAGCGCCGCACTGTCGGAGGCTCAGTGCTGAGGGAGCGCCGCACTGTCAGAGGGTCAGTGCTGCGGGAGCGCCACACTGTCGGAGGGTCAGTGCTGAGGGAGCGCCACACTGTCGGAGGGTCAGTGCTGCGGGAGCGCCACACTGTCGGAGGGTCAGTGCTGAGGGAGCGCCACACTGTCGGAGGGTCAGTGCTGAGGGAGCGCCGCACTGTCACAAGGTCAGTGCTGAGGGAGTGCCACACTGTCAGAGGGTCAGTGCTGAGGGAGCACCGCACTGTCGGAGGGTCAGTGGTGAGGGAGCACCGCACTGTCGGAGGGTCAGTGGTGAGGGAGTGCCACACTGTCGGAGGGTCAGTGCTGAGGGAGTGGGCACTGTCAGAGGGTCAGTGCTGAGGGAGCGCCGCACTGTCGGAGGGTCAGTGCTGAGGGAGCACCGCACTGTCGGAGGGTCAGTGGTGAGGGAGTGCCGCACTGTCGGAGGGTCAGTGCTGAGGGAGCGCCGCACTGTCAGAGGGTCAGTGCTGAGGGAGCGCCGCACTGTCGGAGGGTCAGTGCTGAGGGAGCGCCGCACTGTCGGAGGGTCAGTCCTGAGGGAGTGCCGCACTGTCGGAGGGTCAGTGCTGAGGGAGTGCCGCACTGTCGGAGGGTCAGTGCTGAGGGAGCGCCGCACTGTCAGAGGGTCAGTGCTGAGGGAGCGCCGCACTGTCAGAGGGTCAGTGCTGAGGGAGTGCCGCACTGTCGGAGGGTCAGTGCTGAGGGAGTGCCGCACTGTCAGAGGGTCAGTGCTGAGGGAGCGCCGCACTGTCGGAGGGTCAGTGCTGAGGGAGTGCTGCACTGTCGGAGGGTCAGTCCTGAGGGAGTGCCACACTGTCAGAGGGTCAGTGCTGAGGGAGTGCCGCACTGTCGGAGGGTCAGTGCTGAGGGAGCGCCGCACTGTCACAAGGTCAGTGCTGAGGGAGTGCCACACTGTCAGAGGGTCAGTGCTGAGGGAGCGCCGCACTGTCGGAGGGTCAGTGCTGAGGGAGCACCGCACTGTCGGAGGGTCAGTGGTGAGGGAGTGCCGCACTGTCGGAGGGTCAGTGGTGAGGGAGTGCCGCACTGTCGGAGGGTCAGTGCTGAGGGAGCGCCGCACTGTCAGAGGGTCAGTGCTGAGGGAGCGCCGCACTGTCGGAGGGTCAGTGCTGAGGGAGCGCCGCACTGTCGGAGGGTCAGTCCTGAGGGAGTGCCGCACTGTCGGAGGGTCAGTGCTGAGGGAGTGCCGCACTGTCGGAGGGTCAGTGCTGAGGGAGTGCCGCACTGTCGGACGGTCAGTGCTGAGGGAGCGCCGCACTGTCGGAGGGTCAGTGCTGAGGGTGCGCCGCACTGTCAGAGGGTCAGTGCTGAGGGAGTGCCGCACTGTCGGAGGGTCAGTGCTGAGGGAGTGCTGCACTGTCGGAGGGTCAGTCCTGAGGGAGTGCCACACTGTCAGAGGGTCAGTGCTGAGGGAGTGCCGCACTGTCAGAGGGTCAGTGCTGAGGGAGTGCCGCACTGTCGGAGGGTCAGTGCTGAGGGAGTGCTGCACTGTCGGAGGGTCAGTCCTGAGGGAGTGCCACACTGTCAGAGGGTCAGTGCTGAGGAAGTGCCGCACTGTCAGAGGGTCAGTGCTGAGGGAGCGCCGCACTGTCAGAGGGTCAGTGCTGAGGGAGTGCCGCACTGTCGGAGGGTCAGTGCTGAGGGAGCACCGCACTGTCGGAGGGTCAGTCCTGAGGGAGTGCTGCACTGTCGGAGGGTCAGTCCTGAGGGAGTGCCACACTGTCAGAGGGTCAGTGCTGAGGGAGTGCTACACTGTCGGAGGGTCAGTCCTGAGGGAGTGCCGCACTGTTGGAGGGTCAGTGCTGAGGGAGTGCTGCACTGTCGGAGGGTCAGTCCTGAGGGAGCGCCGCACTGTCAGAGGGTCAGTGCTGAGGGTGCGCCGCACTGTCAGAGGGTCAGTCCTGAGGGAGTGCTGCACTGTCGGAGGGTCAGTCCTGAGGGAGTGCTACACTGTCAGAGGGTCAGTCCTGAGGGAGCGCCACACTGTCAGAGGCTCAGTGCTGAGGGAGTGCCGCACTGTCAGAGGCTCAGTGCTGAGGGAGTGCCGCACTGTCGGAGGGTCAGTGCTGAGGGAGTGGGCACTGTCGGAGGGTCAGTGCTGAGGGAGCAGGTACCGTTGGAGGGTCAGTGCTGAGGGAGCAGGTACTGTTGGAGGGTCAGTGCTGAGGGAGCACCGCACTGTTGGAGGGTCAGTGCTGAGGGAGTTCACACTTCCAGAAGGTCAGTGCTGAGGGAGTGCCGCACTGTCGGAGGGTCAGTGCTGAGGGAGTGCCGCACTGTCAGAGGCTCAGTGCTGAGGGAGTGCCGCACTGTCGGAGGGTCAGTGCTGAGGGAGTGGGCACTGTCGGAGGGTCAGTGCTGAGGGAGCAGGTACCGTTGGAGGGTCAGTGCTGAGGGAGCAGGTACTGTTGGAGGGTCAGTGCTGAGGGAGCACCGCACTGTTGGAGGGTCAGTGCTGAGGGAGTGCACACTGCCAGAGGGTCAGTGCTGAGGGAGTGCTGCACTGTCGGAGGGTCAGTGCTGAGGGAGCACTGCACTGTTGGAGGGTCAGTGCTGAGGGAGCAGGCACTGTTGGAGGGTCAGTGCTGAGGGAGTGCACACTGCCAGAGGGTCAGTGCTGAGGGAGTGCCGCCCTGTCGGAGGGTCAGTGCTGAGGGAGCGCCGCACTGTCGGAGGGTCAGTGCTGAGGGAGCAGGCACTGTTGTAGGGTCAGTGCTGAGGGAGCGCCGCACTGTCGGAGGGTCAGTGCTGTGGGAGTGCCTCACTGTCGGAGGGTCAGTGCTGAGGGAGCAGGTACTGTTGGCGGGTCAGTGCTGAGGGAGTGCCACACTGTCGGAGGGTCAGCACTGAGGGAGCGCCGCACTGTTGGAGGTTCAGTGCTGAGGGAGTGCCACACTGCCAGAGGGTCAGTGCTGAGGGAGTGCCGCACTGTCGGAGGGTCAGTGCTGAGGGAGCAGGCACTGTTGGAGGGTCAGTGCTGAGGGAGTTCACACTTCCAGAAGGTCAGTGCTGAGGGAGTGCCGCACTGTCGGAGGGTCAGTGCTGAGGGAGTGCCGCACTGTTGGAGGGTCAGTGCTGAGGGAGCGCTGCACTGTCGGAGGGTCAGTGCTGAGGATGCGCTGCACTGTAGGAGGGTCAGTGCTGAGGGAGCAGGCACTGTCAGAGGGACAGTGCTGATGAAGTGCTGCACTGTCGGACGGTCAGTGCTGCGGGAGCGCCGCACTGTCGGAGGGTCAGTGCTGAGGGAGCAGGCACTGCCAGAGGGTCAGTGCTGAGGGAGTGCACACTGCCAGAGGGTCAGTGCTGAGGGAGTGCCGCACTGTCGGAGGGTCAGTGCTGAGGGAGCAGGCACTGCCAGAGGGTCAGTGCTGAGGGAGCGCCACACTGTCGGAGGGTCAGTGCTGAGGGAGCAGGCACTGTTGGAGGGTCAGTGCTGAGGGAGCAGGCAATGTTGGAGGGTCAGTGCTGAGGGAGTGCACACTGCCGGAGGGTCAGTGCTGAGGGAGTGCTGCACTGTCGGAAGGCCAGTGCTGAGGGAGTGCCACACTGCCAGAGGGTCAGTGCTGAGTGCCGCACTGTTGGAGGGTCAGTGCTGAGGGAGTGCCCCACTGTCGGAGGGTCAGTGCTGAGGGAGCAGGCACTGTCGGAGATTCAGTGCTGAGGGAGCGGGCACTGTCGGGGGATCAGTGCTGAGGGAGTGCCGCACTGTCGGAGGGTCAATGGTGAAGGAGTGCTGCACTGTCGGAAGGTCAGTGCTGAGGGAGCGCCGCACTCTCAGAGGGTCAGTGCTGAGGGAGCGCCACACTGTCGGAGGGTCAGTCCTGAGGAAGCGCCGCACTGTCAGACGGTCTGTCCTAAGGGAGCGCCGGATTATGGGATGGTCAGTGCTGAGGGAGCGCCGCACTGTCGGAGGGTCAGCACTGAGGGAGCGCCGCACTGTCGGAGGGTCAGTGCTGAGGGAGCGCCGCACTGCCAGAGGGTCAGTGCTGAGGGAGTGCCGCACTGTCGGAGGGTCAGTGCTGAGGGAGCAGGTACTGTTGGAGGGTCAGTGCTGAGGGAGCGCCGCACTGTTGGAGGGTCAGTGCTGAGGGAGTGCCACACTGTCAGAGGGTCAGTGCTGAGGGAATGCCACACTGTCGGAGAGTCAGTGCTGAGGGAGTGCCGCACTGCCGGAGGGTCAGTGCTGAGGGAGTGCCACACTGTCGGAGGGTCAGTGCTGATGGAGTGGACACCGTCAGAGGGTCAGTGCTGAGGGAGTGCCACACTGTCGGAGGGTCAGTGCTGAGGGAGCGCTGCACTGTAGGAGGGTCAGTGCTGAGGGAGCGGGCACTGTCGGAGGGTCAGTGCTGATGGAGTGCCACACTGTCGGAGGGTCAGTGCTGAGGGAGCGCTGCACTGTCGGAGGGTCAGTGCTGAGGGAGTGCCGCACTGTCGGAGAGTCAGTGCTGAGGGAGCGCTGCACTGTAGGAGGGTCAGTGCTGAGGGAGCGGGCACTGTCGGAGGGTCAGTGCTGAGGGAGTGCCGCACTGTCGGAGGGTCAGTGCTGAGGGAGTGCCGCACTGTCGGAGGGTCAGTGCTGAGGGAGTGCCGCACTGTTGGTTGTGTCATCTTTCAGATCTCGGTCTTTGTAACATTGCTTTGCATGGGAGGGTGCAATCTGTAAATTAGCTGTCGTATCTCCTGTCAGCAACTGCCTTTGTTTTAAGGCACTTTGGACTAGACTGAAGTGTGAGCACTTATGTTCCCACGTTGTTGGCAGGTTCTCATTTGCAATCGGAGAAGGAGCTCGGGAGTCTTGCCACTGCCATAAATTCTGTGAGACTCAAAATGTTTGAAAGGAAGTAGGCACGCAGTCTCTCTGAGACTGACACTTTGTAATGTTCTCAGCCTGGCTCTTCTTACTGTCACGCAGCTCAGCTTGGCTCAGACAAACAGGCAAATGATTCTCGACAAAGTGCAGCAGTGACTCCTACAGTTTGTGCAAATACAACAGGAACCAAAGATCAGAGAGAAAAACACAGGAGTTCACTTTCAATATTTGTCCGTCTTTGGATGAGAAAGACTTGCATATCTCTTGAGCTGTTTGCAATCCCAGGACAAATTGTAGGCCTCAACTGCCAAGGAAGTAACTGTTGTTGAAGTGAGGCTACTATTGTGGTGTGGGGAACATGAAAATTCAACTGGCAGCACAGCAAGATCCCAAATGCTGCCATGTGCTAATGACCTAGAGCATATGGCATTCTCTGTGAATGTGTCATGGGATTGAAATCAGCACAAAGTCACTGGATAGGACTCACCCCTGCTGTTCTCTGAAACAGGGGGCATGGGATCATTTGCTGTTACCTTCAGAGGGTCCTCAACCTGGATATGTATTCTCCCGCTGCATGTGGGATCTTGCTGTGCATCATGTTTCTGATTTACATTACAACAGTGATGACATTTCAATGAAAAGCTTATGTTTCTTGATTTGTTGACTGGACATGGGCATCACAGGCTGGGTCAGCAGTTATTGCCTGTCCTGAGCTAGCCTGGGGAAGGTGGTGCCTTCTCAAACCTGGGAGTTCCAGGATTTTGATCCAGTGACAGTGAAGGAACAGTGATATGTTTCCAAGTCAGGGTGGTGAGTTGTTCAGAGGGGCTTGTGTTCTCAATGAATCTATTGCCCTTGACCTTCTGGATGGTAGCTGTAATACCTCAGGAAGCTCCCTGGAAAGTAACATCATTTATTGGTCACCACCAAAACAGAGCTATTACATGTGACATAGTTCCAACTCAGGACTCACCATTCCGCACACCCAGCCTCGCATTTGGGGTTTATAAATATTTTCCTAATCAAACTGCTCAGAGATGTTTTACACACCCCTAGAGGAGGTAGGACTTGAGCCTGGGCCTCCTGGCTGAGGGGTAGGGGCATTACCACTGCACCATTACAACCCTCCTGGGTCTGCTTAATTTTTTTCTGTTTTATATCCTGCCACAAAACTGAGTGACTTCACCACCAACAAAGGCATTGGGACTTCTTTTTAAATTACTTCAACTACCCCCAGTAATCATCTATGTAATCAGTCAAATATTTCCCAGCAAAGGCCTTTGTGGGCAATGCGAACTATCAAAAATGTAGGGACAGAGGGAAGGGAGTAAATCCATCTGGAATTGTAGAGGAAAATAAAACACTGTATTCCCACAGCACCCCCACTGCTTTCTGAAGGCATGAGACTGAAGGATGGACTTGGACCATTGTCCCTCCAGCATTCTGTATGTCTCTGGATTATAACACTATCAACTCCCCTGTAAAAGCAGCTAAAAGCTGGGGTGGCACGGTGGCTCAGTAGTTAGCACTGCAGCCTCACAGTACCCGAGACCTGGGTTCAATTCCAGCCTCGGGCGACTGCTGTGTGGAGTTTGTATATTGTTCCCGTGTCTGTGTGGGTGCTCCGGTTTCCTCCCACAGTCCAAAGATGTGTGGACTAGGTGGATTGGCCAAGCTAAATTGCCCGTAGTGTTCAGGGGTGTGTGGGCTATAGGGGGATGGGTCTGGGTGGGATGCTTCAAGGGGCAGTGTGGACTTGTTGGGCTGAAGGGCCTGTTTCCACACTGTAGGTGATCTAATCCAATCTAATCAAGCTGGAGTTTCAAGAGGACAGGCCAAGCCTGTTACCAAGGGAACTCATACTCAACTCGCTCCCTGAGGAGCTCCATGAGCCTTGCAGGGGCTGTCATGTTCGTGGTTGTGGGTTTGGAAGGTGATTTCTAAGGAAGCCATTGTGAATTTCTGCAGTGTATCTTGTAAATGGTACACAGTGCTGCTGCTGAGTGTTGGTGGTGGAGAGACTAGATGTAGTGCCAGTCAAGTAGGATGCATCATCCTGGATGATGTAAAACTTCTGCAGGGTTGTTGGAGCTGCACTCTGTGAGGAAAGACAGAGGTATTCCATCATACTCCTGACTTGGGACTTGTGCTCCTGACAGGTTCTGGGAAGTCAGGAGATGTGTTACTCACTGCTGGGTTCCTAGTTTCTGACCCACTCTTGTTGAGACTGTCTATGCATAACCAGTGCCATTCAACTTTTTGGCAATAGTAACCTCCAGGATATTGCTCGTGGGGGATTCAGTGGTGGTAATGCCAATGAATTTCAGAGGGTGATGGATAGATTGCCTAGTGCCAGCAGTTGTGTGGCACAAATGTTACTTGCTACTTATTATCCCAAGTCTCAATATTGTCCAAGTCCATTCCCCACTCTGACCCTATGATGGAGGGAAGGCCATCGATGAAGCAGCTGAAGATGGTTGGGCCAAGGACATTACCCTGAGGGACTCCTGCAGAGGTGTCCTGGAGCTGAGATAATTGACCTCCAACAACCACGACCATTTTCTTATGTGTCAGGTGTGACTCCAACCACCAGAGAGTTTGCCCCTTGATACCCATTGACTCCAGTTTTGCCAGGGCTCCTTGATGTGCTGAGTGGCCCTGGTGGAACCCAAACTGGGCATCACTGAGCAGGTTATTCCTGAGTAGGTGCTGCTTGATAGCACTGTTACTGACACCTTCCATCATTTTACTGACGATCGAGAGGAGACTGATGGGCCGGTAATGGGTGGGTTGGATTTTTGTGTACAGGACATACATGAGCAATTTTCCACATTGTCGGGTAGATACCAATGTTGTAACTGTACTGGAACAGCTTGGCTAGGGGAGCAACAAGCTCTGAACCACAAGTCTTAAGTACAATTTCTGGAATGTTGTCAGGGCCCACAGCCTTTGTAGTATCCAGTGTCACCAACCGTTTCTGGATATAACAAGGAATTAACTGAATTGGCTGAAGGCTGGTATCTGTAATGCAGAGGATCACTGGAAGAGGCCGAGATGGAACATCCACTCAGCACTTCTGGCTGAAGATCGCTGTGAATACTTCAGCCTTATCTTTGGCGTTGATGTGCTGGGCTCTTCCATCATTGAGGATGGGGCTATTTGTGGAGCCTCCTCCTCCAGTGAGTTGTTTAATTGCCCCCCACCATTCACCACTGGATGTGGCAGGACTGCGGGTGAAATTAGTGGGGTGTGTTTTAGAGGGGCTGAGCTGATGCAAGGTGTAATTATTTCATTTATTTAATTGTTTTGTTCATTACTGTCTGGATGTGGGCCCTGCTGAAAATGGTGATATTCATTGCCTGTCTTTAATTGGTCATTTTCTTTTCACCAATTATCACCTCCTTGGCTGCTGGAGAGGACATGAGAAATTGTCTCCCTTGGTCTGGTACTGGGGTCACCCAGAAACAGAGACCAGCTCAGAGAGGCAAGCTGTCCTACTTGTATCAGTCTGTAAGTTGGGTTTTCAATTGTCAGAATTTAATAAATGCCAATTCATTGATTTGAGTCTCACACCATGGTGGGAAAGAAATCAAACCCATGTTCTTAGGGTTACATAAGAAGCTGGTTGGAGCATCAGGCCTGGTCCATCATTCAGTAAGATCACTGGCTGAACATAAGAACATAAGAACTAGGAGCAAGAGTACGCCGCCCGGCCCTTTGAGCCTGTTCTACCATTCAGTAAGATCATGGCTGATTTTGTGTGGATTCAGATCCACTTACCCGTGCTCTCACCGTATCTCTTAATTCCTTTATTGTTCAAAAAAAATCTACCTTAGCTTTAAAAACATTTACTGGAGTAGTGTCAACTACTTCACTGCACAAGGAATTCCATAGATTAACAATCTTCTGGGTGAAGAAGTTTCTTCTCAATTCAGTCCCAAATCTGCTCCCTCTAATCTTGAGGCTATGCCCTCTTGTCCTAGCTTCACCTGCCAGTGGGAACATCCTCTCTACTTCTCTCTTATCTTTTCCCTTCATAATTTTATATGTTACTATAAGACCCCCCTTCAATCTTCTGAATTCCAATGAGTATAATCCCAAACAACTCAGTCTCTCCTCATAAGCCAACGCCCTCAACTCCGAAATCTATCTACTGAACCTCTGGCTGATGTGCTGATAGTATTAACTCCACCCACTCCTGCCTGATCTCCCCTCCCTCCTCACCCCAAAACACTCCACCACACTCTTGTCAATCAAAAATCTCTCTATTTCAGCCCTAAACACACTGCTTCCGCTGCTTGGGGTGGAGCAAGAGAAACAAAGACAGAGAAAGAGAGAGACGGAGAGAGAGAATTCCACAGACTCACTACCCTCTGTGAAGAAATTCCTGCTCATTTCCCTTAAATGGGAGACCATTCATTTATAAACCATGGCCCCTAGTTCCAGAACCCTCAAACAGGGGAGTCACCCTCTCTGTATCCACCCTGCTTAGTCCTATCAGGACTCTAAACAAAAAAAAACAACTGTGGATGCTGGAAATCTGAAACAAAAACATGAATAGCTGGAGAAACTCAGCAGGTTTGGCAGCAACTGTGCAGAGAAAGCAGAGTTAATGTTTTAGGCCCGGTGACCCTTCTTTAGAATGGCATTAACTCTGTTTTCTCTTCTGAGATGCTGCCAGACCTGCTGAGTTTCTCCAGGGATTTCTGTTTTTCCTTCAGGATCTCATGTTTCAATAAGATCACCTCTCATGCTTTGAAACTTTGATGAGGAGAGGCTCAATGTGCTAACCTTTTTTCACAAGCTTGCTGGTCTCATCAGTCAAAGCACCACATTCCCGTAGCGTTTAACACAATACTTTCCCATAGGAAACTGAGACAAGGACAGAGATGAGTGGGTTATAGCAGCACATTGCAGAGCTGTAACTGAGGTATTAAAGACTATAAGTACTGATAAAGCTCACAGGTGACATTGAAACTGAACTTGCTGACTTGGACAAATATCTCTCTGTTCTTATTGGTAGGACACTGGTTTTAAGTTAGAGCTTATCACCTGGTGTTTGGGAGATTAGGTCAAAGCTTTTCTCTCGATTTGCCCTCATCTCTGTGCAGTGAGCTATCCAGCTCCACAATGGATGAACAGGTTAGTACTCCCACACTCAAGCCTATCTGATTGGGCTGCATTGTGAATCTCCCCGGTCCCAGCAGCGCTCCCCTCTCTGTGCAGTGAAAGAGAGAGTGTGGCACACGGTTTGTGTGAGAAACCAGCACAGACATGGTCCTGCTCAAAGTGAAATTCACCTTTCAAAAACGCGTACACTTGGCACAAACTCTATGGATGCTCTGCTGGTTTTCGGTCCTGACTGGAATCTTGACTTTCGCTTTGGGAATCTACCTCAAATGTGAGCTGAAGAGACGGAATGAGGTGATGGACAATACTGACATCCACCTTGTCCCCAACACCCTGATTGCTGTGGGCCTCCTGTCGATGCTCCTTAACTTCATCGGGGTGAGGATCTGCAGTGACTCGCTGCACCTGGCCAAGTTTCCTCGGTGGAAGGGTTACATAGAGCCCTACCTCGTCTTCTCTTTCCTCTTCACCTTCCTCATGCTGTTTGCTTCGCTGCTGAGCTACTTCATGAGAGGGAACCTGGACACATCGCTGAAGATTGGCCTGAGAAACGGAATCCGTTTCTACAAGGACACAGACACCCCAGGAAGGTGCTATCAGAAGAGGACCATAGACCACATCCAGACGGAATTCCAGTGCTGTGGGAACAACAACTACAAGGACTGGTTTGAGGTGCAGTGGATCAGTAACCGATTCCTAGACTTTAACAACAAGGACATAAGGGAGTAAGTTCTGACAAAATGTCACAAGCCTGAAATGTTAACTCTGTCTCTCTCTCCCTCCCCTTATAAATGCTTCTGAGAGTGTCCTGTGTTTCCTGTTTCTATGCCAGTATCTCTTTCAGCCTCATCTCCTTGAGAAGTGTTGATCCTTTCTGTGCTCTCTCATCCGCTCCTTGTCCCCTGTAAGCTCTCTGCTTGGACTCCCTCAATAGGGCGGCCTAACTGAGGCAGCCTGAGGTCAGCAGGGAGAGATTCAGCCTGAGTGAGGGGCAGAACCTTCAGAATGGAGCTGGGGTGATTTTCATTACATCAAATCGACAGCTCAGCCAGGCCATTGGAGCCAAGGCACACTGTTACGCAGAGTCTGCCATTCCTTTCTCGTTTGTGTGCTTTAATAACTCCTACATTTCATCCCCAGCTAAGACTGTTCCGAGATGACAGGACAAGGGGGGATGGATTTAAGGCGTGATCTGATTGAATGGTACAGTAGGGCTGAGGAGCTCAATTGCCTGCTGCTGTGCTGGTGTTGAATGTGAATCGAATTTCTGTAACTGAAAGTTCAGGGAGTTACATGCAGGTGTGCAATCTGGAGCAGGAGTTGGCCACTCTGTCCTTTCAACTTGCTCCGCCTTTACAAAAGATCCTGGCGGATCCTGGCCTCACCCCCATAATCCCACCGACGCACCCCCACCCCATCCAGTACTGTTTGGTTAGTCAAGACCCAATCTACCTCCACCTTCAAAACGTACACTGAGGCCACTATCAGAATACTGTGTACAATTCTGGTCTCCCTGCTATAGGAAGGATATTGTGAAACTTGAAGGGGCTCAGAAAAGATTCACTGGGATGTTTCCAGGGTTGGAGGGTTTGAGCTACAGGGAGAGGCTGAATAGGCTGGGGATATGTTCCCTGGGGTGTCAGAGGCTGAGGGGGACCTTATAGAGGTTTATAAAATCATGAGGGGCATGGATAGGGTGAATAGCCAAGGTCTTTTCCGCCAGGGTGGGGGGGGAGTCCGAACCTAGAGGGTCATGGGTTTAAGGTGAGAGGGAAAAGATATAAAAGGGGCAATGTTTTCACGCAGAGGGTGGTGCGTGTCTGGAATGAGCTGCCAGAGGAAGTGGTGGAGGCTGGCACAGTTACAGCATTTAAAAGGCATCTGGATGGGTATATGGATAGGAAGGGTTCTGAGGGATATGGGCCAAATGCTGGCAAATGGGACTGGATTGATCTAGGATATCTGGTCAGCATGGCTGAGTGGGACTGAGGGCTCTGATCCGTGCTGTATATCTCTGTGACTCTACGACTGGCCAGGAGAGTCCCACAGCCTTCTAAGAGAGTCAGACTCCTCCTCAGCTCCATTATATTGGTCAGAGCACACAGAGGGTACTGCATGTGGTTCCAGTCACCTGTTACTGCAGGAGGTGGAGGCACTGGAGAGAGAATGTACATATTTACGCAAGGAAAGGTTGGGGGGCTTCTCTCAGGACCATGCACTGGAGGTAATTTAGTAGAGTTGACTTCTCAAGAATGGCTGAACACATTAGGCCTTTATTCATTAGAGTTTAGAAGAATGAAGGCTGGTCTTATTGAACATATAAGACTCTGAAAGGTCTTGACAGAATAGATTTTGAGATGTTTTCATGAGTAGGAGAATTTCAAACTAGGGAACAAAGTTAAGGGGACAACGCTGATTAAAAACTGGAGTTTATGAATGTGTGGTGTTCTCTAGCCCAGAGACTAGTGCAGGCTACATCACTGATATTATGTAAAGAGGAGATAGATACATTTATGAAATATAAGGGAGTTGAGGGTAATGACGACTGGGCATAGAACAGGACTTGAGTCCTGGGGCAGGACTGATGGATCAAATGGGCTGGACTTGTTCCCATTTCTTACGCTCTGAAGCTGGGCAGTGACCTAATTGAGGTCACTACCATGATGAAAGGTTCGGGTAGAGTGGATACAGAGACAATGTTTCTTCTGTCAGGGAAAAGCACACCTAAGGGACATACCCAGTCACCAAGGGATGTGAGCAGAAATTCAGGAGAAACATTCTCCTTCCCCGCCATTCCCCCAATCAGAGTGGGGAAAATGTGAGACATACTCCTTCAGGGAGGGCAATCGTGTCTACACAGTGAAGAGAAAGCTCAACAAATGGTTGAGGGAGAAGGGAAGTCAGGGCTCTATGGTAAGTGAGGGAGATGGGAGAACGGGGCTCTATGGTAAGTGAGGGAGACGGGAGGACGGGGCTCTATGGTAAGTGAGGGAGAAGGGAGGACGGGGCTGTATGGTAAGTGAGGGAGAAAGGAGGAGGGGGCTCTGTAGTAAGTGAGGGAGAAGGGAGGATGGGCTTTATGGTAAGTGAGGGAGAAGGGAGGAGGGGGCTCTGTAGTAAGTGAGGGAGAAGGGAGGATGGGCTCTATGGAAAGTGAGGGAGAAGGGAGGACGGGGCTCTACGGTAAGTGAGGGAGAAGGGAGAACGGGGTTCTATGGTAAGTGAGGGAGAAGGGAGGACAGGGCTCTCTGGTATGTGAGGGAGAAGGGAGGACAGGGCTCTATGGTAAGTGAGGGAGAAGGGAGGACGGGGCTCTATGGTATGTGAGGGAGAAGGGAGGACAGGGCTGTATGGAAAGTGAAGGAGAAGGGAGGACGGGGCTGTATGGTATGTGAGGGAGAAGGGAGGACGAGGCTCTACGGTAAGTGAGGGAGAAGGGAGGACGGGGTTCTACGGTAAGTGAGGGAGAAGGGAGGACGGGGTTCTATGGTAAGTGAGGGAGAAGGGAGGACAGGGCTCTATGGTAAGTGAGGGAGACGGGAGGACGGGGCTGTACGGTAAGTGAGGGAGAAGGGAGGACAGGGCTCTATGGTATGTGAGGGAGAAGGGAGGATGGGGCTCTATGGTAAGTGAGGGAGACGGGAGGACGGGGCTCTATGGTATGTGAGGGAGAAGGGAGGACAGGGCTCTACGGTAAGTGAGGGAGAAGGGAGGAGGGGGCTCTATGGTAAGTGAGGGAGACGGGAGGACGGGGCTCTACGGTAAGTGAGGGAGAAGGGAGGACGGGGTTCTATGGTAAGTGAGGGAGAAGGGAGGACGGGGCTCTACGGTATGTGAGGGAGAAGGGAGGACGGGGCTCTATGGTATGTGAGGGAGAAGGGAGGACGGGGCTCTACGGTAAGTGAGGGAGAAGGGAGGACGGGGTTCTATGGTAAGTGAGGGAGAAGGGAGGACGGGGCTCTATGGTATGTGAGGGAGAAGGGAGGACGGGGCTCTACGGTAAGTGAGGGAGAAGGGAGGACGGGGTTCTATGGTAAGTGAGGGAGAAGGGAGGACGGGGCTCTATGGTATGTGAGGGAGAAGGGAGGACGGGGCTCTACGGTAAGTGAGGGAGAAGGGAGGACGGGGCTCTATGGTATGTGAGGGAGAAGGGAGGACGGGGCTCTACGGTAAGTGAGGGAGAAGGGAGGACGGGGCTCTATGGTATGTGAGGGAGAAGGGAGGACGGGGCTCTACGGTATGTGAGGGAGAAGGGAGGACGGGGCTCTACGGTAAGTGAGGGAGAAGGGAGGAGGGGGCTCTATGGTATGTGAGGGAGAAGGGAGGACAGGGCTCTATGGTATGTGAGGGAGAAGGGAGGATGGGGCTCTACGGTATGTGAGGGAGAAGGGAGGAGGGGGCTCTATGGTAAGTGAGGGAGAAGGGAGGACGGGGCTCTACGGTAAGTGAGGGAGAAGGGAGGACGGGGCTCTGTGGAAAGTGAGGGAGAAGGGAGGACAGGGCTCTACAGTAAGTGAGGGAGAAGGGAGGACGGGGCTCTGTGGAAAGTGAGGGAGAAGGGAGGACGGGGCTCTGTGGAAAGTGAGGGAGAAGGGAGGACGGGGTTCTATGGTAAGTTTACCCAATGAAAAATGTGAGGAGCACACACACCAGCGAGGGGTGGGTGGAGTGAACAGCCTGCTACGGGGATCAGGGAGTAGGGGAGCGGTGATCTATCCTGTGTAAGTCTGTATAATGAGTAGGCCCTCCCTCCATGTGATCTAACATTTTTGGATATGGTTCCAGTCACATTAAGAGCAACGTGGATGGCAGGTACCTGATCGATGGCGTTCCCTTCAGCTGCTGTAACCCAAACTCTCCCCGGCCCTGTATTCAGCGTCAGATCACCAACAACTCCGCACATTTCAACTACGAGTTTCAGACGGAGGAACTGAACTTGTGGATGACAGGTTGTCGAGAGGCTCTGCTCAGTTACTACACAGGGATGATGGCGACCATTGGGACCAGCGTGCTACTCTGCTATGTCACACAGGTAAGAGCCTCCCTCCCCTGTGTAGCTAGGCCACATCCTTACACACTGTCCATCAGAGTTTTGCTTTCCCCCGGGGACTGAATTGCAGCTCCATCACCTGGAAGGGGAATAGAGGATCAGCCGTGATCTCTTTGCATGTCACATTGGACTTAATGGGCCAAATGGCCTACCTCTGTACCCATGTCTTATCCCCCAGGGGAAGGCTGGCACTGTGAGGATCTATTCCCTGGATGCTTGCACTCTTGTTGTCCACCTCTGGCATGCTGACCTCTCCCCCATCATGCTTTGCCACTGGCCGTATTTACGTCATTAGTGAATACAAATACTAAGAGCTAAGTGATCCCTGCCCCACTTGCTGGGTTATAGAGGGGTCTCTCAGTAATGTGAAGAGCTGTCTGTGTCTCTCCACATGCGTGTAAGGGATTAGTACCGAGGCCCCAGTGATACAGACAAACGAAAACAGAAATAGCAGGAGACCCTCAGCAGGTCAGGCAGCATCTGTGGAGAGAGACACAGGGTTAATGTTTCGGGTCCAGCTCCCCTTATTCAGGCATTGATGCAGGTGATAGTGAAGAGCTTGGCTGTGTAGGGGCCCTGGCTTGTTCTGAACCAGTGCAGAAAGGACCACTTTCACTGTGGTCATTTCAAGCCTGGCAGCTGACAGGTGGGGCTTTGTCACAAGGATCAGAGGGTGGCCCATTTCTAGATCTTGCTTCAGATGGAACCACAGGATAAGACAAGGGAAAGCTTTCCAAATCCTACAACGTAATGTTGAAGTCTCATTGATTGTCTTACTCCCAATGAGAGTACGTTGGGCCAGCAGTTGGGTATGTCTGGTGGGTGGGGGGGAATGGTGGCGGGGTATTGGGGGGCAGGAAGGATAACAGAAGCAGAGTGCTTCCTAAACAGAGAATGACTGCAGAATACTAAGGTGCAGAGGGATCTCCTTGTTCTAATGTTTGAGACACAAAACCTTAATGTGCAGGAGCAACAAATACTTCAGAAGGCAGGGCAGGGTTTTGAGGGAGGGTCTCTGAAGCTAAATGTTAACTCTGATTTCTGTCCACATGTGCTGAGATGCCAGACCTTCTGAGCCTTTCCAGCAATTTCTGTTCTTGTATTTTAGAAGGCAGATTGTGAGGGGAATTGAATGTAAAAGTGAGGATGTTATGTTTCACTTATACAGGGCAGAGGTGAAGCCACATCTTGAATATTGTATGCAGTTTTGGTCTCCTTATTTAAGGAGGGATGTGAATAGACTGAAGGTGGTTTTCTGGAATGATTCCTGGAATGAGTGGGTTGTCTTATGAGGAAAGGTTGGACAGAGTGGGCTTGTTTCCACTGGGGTTTAGAAAAGTGTGGGATGACCACTGGTGTGGGTGAGATCTTGTTTGGCAGGTAATCCAGAGTGATCATGGGTTTCTGGAATTCTTGCTCTTTGAGATAAATAGTCATCACAGGGTGGGGTTTGGTGATGGAGGCGAAGGTCACGGACAAGTCTATCCATTCAGTCACTCAGTCACAATGTCATTTACAGACTTTCTTCCAATTATTACCGTGGCATGACTATTACTGTAAGGGTGGCATTTAATGCATATCCACCTCAGCGTCGTTGACCCAGTGTCAGAGTGCAGTTATGAATTAAGCATGGAATCTGGTGAGCCACATTGGCTTCCTAAAGGGACGTAGCATGGTTGGGTCATTCTGACAATTCCAACAGGCCCATGGGTCATTTTATTCGTCACACTTTCAAACATTGAATTCCACTTCTCAAAGTGAACTGGTGAGATATAAATTCTTGCTCTTTAATGACTGTTTCCATAAGCACCACTATTTGTACTCCCAGATTCGCAAACTGGAGATTTAATCTCTGGCACACTTCTCTGGGGGGCTTGTCAGGCCCTGGCGGGTGATCAAAGATTTTATTTTCTGTATATCTGCAACACCTACACTGAGCTTCAATGCCCTGCCTGAAAGCTTGATTAGATTCCCCACAGTGTGGAAACAGGCCTTTTGGCCCAACAAGTCCACACCGCCCCTTGATATATCCCACCCAGACCCATTCCCCTATAACCCATACACCCCCGAACACTATCGGCAATTTAGCATGGCCGATCCACCTCGCCTGCACATTTTTGGACTGTGGGAGGAAACCGGAGCACCCGGAGAAAAAAGGTGTAGATATTCTCAATATACCGCTGTCTTTGGCAGCTGTTTCTTGCAGGCCATGGTGGGTCAATGGTTCTAGATTCCCACTGCCCTGTGTATATGGCAGTGCTCTCTGACCATCTCCCTCATTTTGGCCCCTACCAGAGGCAATTATTTCTCTCTATTTACTAGTCAAGTCCTACTATTAACCTCTCAGTGCAGATTTTGATTATCTTCCATAGCTGTGCACACATTCTGCACGATTTGTGTCAAACTCTTATACACCTCTTCGGAATTTTATCTTCATAATGTTGCATTCTCCTGACAAAAAATATATCAACTCTACTTCAAATATTACCTGCCACCCTCTGAACCCTTATGGCATGTGAGGGAGAAAGGAGGACAGGGCTCTATAGTAAGTGAGGGAGAAGGGTTCAGAGGGGCATGGGCCAAATCCTGACAAATGGGGACTTGGGGACTAGGTCAGTTTAGGATATCTGGTCGGCGCAGACAAGTTGGACCAAAGGGTGTCTTCCTGCTGTACGACTCTATGGCTTCAGTCAAGTCATCCCTCTCTCTTCTAAACTCCAGGGGAAACACAACCAGTCTGTCTAACCTTTCCTCACAAGACAACAAGAAGATCTGTTCCTGTTAATGTAATACCCAGGTTTGGGATGTTGAGATGCAAATAACATGCAGGCCACACAAGCCCCATGCACCGACCACCTTCTGCAAGTGAGAAGCTAACCATCCCCCTTTGAAATTCATTGGCATTACACCACTGAATCTGCCATTGATCAGAAACTGAGCTGGACCAGCCATATCAACATAGGGGCTTCAAGAGCAGGCCAGAGTCTGGGAATCCTGTAGCAAGTAACTTATTCTTGACTCCCCAAAGCCTGTCCCACCATCTACAATGCACAAGACAGCAGTGGGATGGAATACTCCCCACTTGCCCCTGGATGGGGGCAGCTCCAATAACACTCAAGAAACTTTACACCTATAAGAACAAAGCAGCACTTGATTGGCATCACATCCACAAGCATTTCACTCCCTCCACCACCAATGCATAGTAGCAGCAGTGTGCCGCATCAAATGAGTCACTGTAGATATCCTCCAAGCCCCCTTTAACAGCACTTTCCATACACATGTCCACTTCTATCTAGAAGGATGAGGGCAGCAGCTACATGGGAACACACATCCCATCAAGTTCCCCTCCGAGCCACTCACCACCCTGACTTGGAAATGTATCACCACTCCTTCGAAGGCACAGGGTTAAAATCCTGGAATTCCCTCAGTAATAGCATTCTGGGTGTCATGATAGCACATGGACTATACTGATTCAAGAAGGCAGCTAACCACTACCTCCAGGGCACCTAGGGACAGACACTAAATACTGGCTCAGCCAGCAGTGCCCATATACAAGGAATGGCTGAAAAAAAAATGCTAATTCCAGGAACCAATCTAGGAAGCCTGCTCTGAACTGCCTCCAACACATTCACATCATTCCTTACATAAGGAGACCAAAACTGCATACAGATTTTGAGAAACGGTCTCACCAATGTCCTGTATAACTGAAAAGAACATCCTTATTTGTTCAATTCCTCTCATAATAAATGATAGGATCCCATTTGCCTACTTAATTACTTGCTGAAATAGGATTTCACACTCTGAATCTATCTATGTCCTATTATAATTCTCTCGATTTCTATCCCCATTTCCATAATTCATTATGCACTTTAAGTTACAGTCACCTATAAACAAGCCAGTGGAAGTCTCCATTCCTGCATCAGAGTTGCTGGGAAATTCAGAGAGATGCTCCTGACCTTGCAGAGATCCTATCTGACCATATCACAAACAAATGGTTCTGTTTAATCTGTAATAAACCCCACTTGATTACTGCTGCATACCACCAGATTACCTTAAATTGAAACTGACTAGATCCCAGCCTCTCAAATGACCTTGCTGATTTTCCTACTGTACTGTGGCTGTCTGATTTTTGGGATCTTGTTTATTTTGTGTGCAGCTCGGTGTGTTGACTGGACTGCGTTACCTCAGTATTGCAACAGAGGCTGTTGTTGGCCAGGAGAACCCTGAGTGTGACTCTGAGGGCTACTTGCTGGATAAAGGGCCGATGGAGATTATGCGTACTGCTACCAAAGCACTGAAGGACAAGTTCTGCTTTAACCAAGTGCAGACAGAACCAGCAGCAACAGAGAGCAACAAAACTGAAAAATAGACATTTCCTAACCCGGAGAGCTACACGCTGGGTAATGGCCCTTACCCAGGCAACTACTGGCCACAACAGACCTTTAACACTCAATATCCTTCTGTTTGAATCTCATGCAGTACTGCACTTGTTCTCAGCATCACCCTGCTTTCTGCTTGGGCACAGGAGAGGGGTTGCACTGAGTGACCTTTAACCCTAGCAGCTCTCTCCTCAGTCTCGATCGCACTGCTTCAGGCCAATGCATAAGGTCCCTCACTTGGTAGAAATCCTTACCTAGGCTTTAGCAGCTAGCGCCAGGCCTTTCACCAGGTTCAGTTAACAGCACTGTGATCAGGGACCTGGATGGCTCCCTCATTCTGGTTCACCCGTTCCAGGAGCGTATCTACGCAGGACATCACAAAAAAACCCTACCATTGCCCAACTCTGACATCTTTGTAAATAGTAAACAGAATTGCTCAAAGATGTTGAAGAAAACTCATAATGTTTTTGTTAAACCCTTCCCCTCCACCACCCCACACGCACGACCTTTCTCCTGGATTTCATTCTCAATTTTCTCAGTGTCTAATACCATCCTCCAGCTGATGGGAATCCCTGGATATACCGACAGCAAGGACCTGAAGCCTTTCCAATAATCAAAGCGCCTGCCTGGCTGACCAAATGGTATGACTGAAATGGCTGCCCTCAACCTGAGGAAGAGGTTGAAAGGATAAAGATGGGATGTTCCCGAGATTGGGACACTGTGAAATGTATACTGTAGTAGTGCTGTGACTGCTGTGCTGTCAAATGATAAGATGTAGCCATAAAGTGAATAAGACAATTCTGAAATAAAAGTCTGAAAGCAGGATCTAGGAACCTTAAGAATATTATTTATTCGAAAGTTTTCTGATAAAACATGGATTGCTCTAAGACACTTGCATTTATCTGGTATCATTAAGGGAGTAAAACAGACAAAGACAGGCAGTAGCCAGCAAAATCTCCCATTGGCCCACGTTGAGAGCTATTTCAATGAGAGCTGTCTTGGCCAAAAGGTCAGTTTTAAGGAACGTCCTGAAAGACATAAGAGAAGTGGAGAGGGTTAGCAATGGAATTTAATGCTGAGAAAGTGAAAATCTTGATCAGTTAGAGAATTGAAGGTTATGGGAAAAGGGCAGGAAGGCTTTTTTGCCTTTATTCATTCACAGCATTTATTGCCCATCCCTAATTGCCCAGAGGGCAGTTAAGAGTCAACCACATTGCTGTGGGTCTGGAGTTATATGTAGGCCAGACCAGGTAAGCTTGGCAGTTTCCTTCCCAAAGGACATTAGTGAACCTGAGGACTGTTACATCAGAATTATCTTATTCAGTGAGAGAATGGTCAACGGCAGTTCCTATTCCCTATGGTCTTCTGGAGCTTCCAAACGTAGAGCTGCACGCAGCAAAAGCCACAGCTGCCAACAGTAGACCGATGGGTATCAGGGGATGGTGAAGAGAATGGTGTTGGTGGGGGTTACAGAGATAGGGGGGTGTGTAGGTGTTGGAGGGGGTTACAGAGATAGGGGGGTGTGTAGGTGTTGGATGGGGTTACAGAGATAGGGAGGGTGTGTAGGGGATGGAGGGGGTTACAGAGATAGGGAGGGGGTGTAGGTGTTGGAGGGGGTCACAGAGATAGGGGGGTGTGTAGGGGATGGAGGGGGTTACAGAGATAGGGGGGTGTGTAGGGGATGGAGGGGGTTACAGAGATAGAGATAGGGGGGTGTGTAGGTGTTGGAGGGGGTCACAGAGATAGGGGTGTGTGTAGGGGATGGAGGGGGTTACAGAGATAGGGGGGTGTGTAGGTGTTGGAGGGGGTTACAGAGATAGGGGGTGTGTAGGTGTTGGAGGGGGTTACAGAGATGGGGTGTGTAGGTGTTGGAGGGGGTTACAGAGATGGGGGGGTGTGTAGGTGTTGGAGGGGGTTACAGAGGGTGTGTAGGGGATGGAGGGTGTTACAGAAATTGGAGGGGGTGTAGGTGTTGGAGAAGGTCACAGAGATAGGGGGGTGTGTAGGTGTTGGAGGGGGTTACAGAGATAGGGGGGTGTGTAGGGGCTGGAGGGGGTTACAGAGATAGGGGAGTGTAGGTATTCGAGGGGGTTACAGAGATAGGGGGGTTTGTAGGTGTTGGAGGGGGTTACAGAGATGGGGGGGGTGTAGGTGTTGGAGGGGGTTACAGAGATAGGGGGGTGTGTAGGTGTTGGAGGGGGTCACAGAGATAGGGGGGTGTGTAGGGGCTGGAGGGGGTTACAGAGATAGGGGGGTGTGTAGGTGTTGGAAGGGGTTACAGAGATAGTGGGGTGTGTAGGTGTTGGAGGGGGTTACAGAGATGGGGGGGTGTAGGTATTCGAGGGGGTTACAGAGATAGGGGGGTGTGTAGGGGCTGGAGGGGGTTACAGAGATGGGGGATGTGTAGGTGTTGGAGGGGGTTACAGAGATAGGGGGGTGTGTAGGTGTTGGAGAAGACACAGAGATAGGGAGGTTTGTAGGTGTTGGAGGGGGTTACAGAGATGGGGGGGTGTAGGTATTCGAGGGGCTTACAGAGATAGGGGGGTGTGTAGGTGTTGGAGGGGGTTACAGAGATGGGGGGGTGTGTAGGTGTTGGAGGGGGTTACAGAGGGTGTGTAGGGGATGGAGGGTGTTACAGAAATTGGAGGGGGTGTAGGTGTTGGAGAAGGTCACAGAGATAGGGGGGTGTGTAGGTGTTGGAGGGGGTTACAGAGATAGGGGGGTGTGTAGGGGCTGGAGGGGGTTACAGAGATAGGGGGGTGTAGGCATTCGAAGGGGTTACAGAGAAAGGGGGTGTGTAGGTGTTGGAGGGGGTTACAGAGATGGGGGGGTGTAGGTGTTGGAGGGGGTTACAGAGATAGGGGGGTGTGTAGGTGTTGGAGGGGGTCACAGAGATAGGGGGGTGTGTAGGGGCTGGAGGGGGTTATAGAGATAGGGGTGTGTGTAGGTGTTGGAGGGGGTTACAGAGATAGTGGGGTGTGTAGGTGTTGGAGGGGGTTACAGAGATGGGGGGGTGTAGGTATTCGAGGGGGTTACAGAGATAGGGGTGTGTGGAGGGGCTGGAGGGGGTTACAGAGATGGGGGGTGTGTAGGTGTTGGAGGGGGTTACAGAGATAGGGGGGTGTGTAGGTGTTGGAGAAGACACAGAGATAGGGAGGTTTGTAGGTGTTGGAGGGGGTTACAGAGATAGGGGGGGTGTAGGTATTCGAGGGGGTTACAGAGATGGGGGGGGTGTAGGTGTTGGAGGGGGTTACAGAGATAGGGGGGGTGTAGGTATTCGAGGGGTTACAGAGATAGGGGGGTGTGTAGGTGTTGGAGGGGGTTACAGAGATAGGGGGGTGTGTAGGGGCTGGAGGGGGTCACAGAGATAGGGGGGTGTCTAGGTGTTGGAGGGGGTTACAGAGATAGGGAGGGGGTGTAGGTGTTGGAGGGGGTTACAGAGATAGGGCGGTGTGTAGGTGTTGGAGGGGGTTACAGAGATAGGGGGGTGTGTAGGGGCTGGAGGGGGTTACAGAGATAGGGGGGTGTGTAGGTGTTGGAGGGGGTTACAGAGATAGGGGGGTGTTTAGGTGTTGGAGAAGATCACAGAGATAGGGAGGTTTGTAGGTGTTGGAGGGGGTTACAGAGATAGGGGGGGTGTAGGTATTCGAGGGGGTTACAGAGATAGGGGGGTGTGTAGGGGCTGGAGGGGATTACAGAGATAGGGGGGTGTGTAGGTGTTGGAGGGGGTTACAGAGATAGGGGGGTGTATAGGTGTTGGAGAAGATCACAGAGATAGGGAGGTTTGTAGGTGTTGGAGGGGGTTACAGAGATAGGGGGGTGTGTAGGAGCTGGAGGGGGTTACAGAGATAGGGTGGTGTAGGTATTCGAGGGGGTTACAGAGATAGGGGAGTGTGTAGGTGTTGGAGGGGGTTACAGAGATGGGGGGGTGTAGGTGTTGGAGGGGGTTACAGAGATAGGGGGGTGTGTAGGTGTTGTAGGGGGTTACAGAGATAGGGGGCTGTGTAGGTGTTGGAGGGGGTTACAGAGATAGGGGGGTGTGTAGGTGTTGGAGGGGTTTACAGAGATAGGGGGGTGTGTAGGTGTTGGAGGGGCTTACAGAGATAGGGGGGTGTATAGGTGTTGGAGGGGGTTATGGAGATAGGGGGGTGTGTAGGTGTTGGAGGGGGTTACAGAGATAGGGGGGTGTGTAGGGGCTGGAGGTGGTTACAGAGATAGGGGGGTGTGTAGGTGTTGGAGGGGGTTACAGAGATAGGGAGGGGGTGTAGGTGTTGGAGGGGGTTACAGAGATAGGGGGGTGTGTAGGTGGTGGAGGGGGTTACAGAGATAGGGGGGTGTGTAGGTGTTGGAGGGGGTTACAGAGATAGGGGGGGTGTGTAGGTGTTGGAGGGGGTCACAGAGATAGGGGGGTGTGTAGGTGTTGGAGGGGGTTACAGAGATAGGGGGGTGTGTAGGGGCTGAAGGGGGTCACAGAGATAGGGGGTGTGTAGGTGTTGGAGGGGTTTACAGAGATAGCGGGGTGTGTAGGGCCTGGAGGGGGTTACAGAGATAGGGGGGTGTGTAGGTATTGGAGAAGATCATAGAGATAGGGGGGTGTGTAGGTGATGGAGGGGGTTACAGAGATAGGGGGGTGTGTAGGTGTTGGAGGGGGTTACAGTGATAGGTGGGTGTGTAGGGGCTGGAGGGGGTTACAGAGATAGGGGGGTGTGTAGGGGCTGGAGGGGGTCACAGAGATAGGGGGGTGTAGGTGTTGGAGGGGGTTACAGAGATAGGGGGGTGTGTAGGGGCTGGAGGGGGTCACAGAGATAGGGGGGTGTGTAGGTGTTGGAGGGGGTTACAGAGATGGGGGGTGTGTAGGGGCTGGAGGGGGTTACAGAGATAGGGGGGTGTGTAGGTGTTGGAGGGGGTTACAGAGATAGTGGGGTGTGTAGGTGTTGGAGGGGGTGACAGAGATAGGGGGGTGTGTACGTGTTGGAGGGGGTGACAGAGATAGGGGGGTGTGCAGGTGTTGGAGGGGATGACAGAGATAGGGGGGTATGTAGGTGTTGGAGGGGGTTACAGAGATAGGGGGTTGTGTAGGTGTTGGAGGGGGTCACAGAGATAGGGGGGTGTGTAGGTGTTGGAGGGGGTTACAGAGATAGTGGGGTGTGTACATGTTGGAGGGGGTTACAGAGATAGCGGGGTGTGTAGGGGATGGAGGGAGTTACAGAGCTAGGGGGGTGTATAGGTGTTGGAGGGGGTTACAGAGATAGGGGGGTGTGTAGGTGTTGGAGGGGGTTACAGAGATAGGGGGGTGTGTACGTGTTGGAGGGGGTTACAGAGATAGCGGGGTGTGTAGGGGATGGAGGGAGTTACACCGATAGGGGGGTGTGTAGGTGTTGGAGGGGGTTACAGAGATAGGGGGGTGTGTACGTGTTGGAGGGGGTTACAGAGATAGCGGGGTGTGTAGGGGATGGAGGGAGTTACACCGATAGGGGGGCGTGTACGTGTTGGAGGGGGTTACAGAGATAGCGGGGTGTGTAGGGGATGGAGGGGGTTACACCGATAGGGGGGTGTGTAGGTGTTGGAGGGGGTTACAGAGATAGGGGCGTGTGTAGGTGTTAGAGGGGGTTACAGAGATAGGGAGGGGGTGTCAGAGCTGGAGGAGGTGACAGAGATAGAGAGGGGGTATAGGAGATGGAAGAGGTGACAGAGTTAAGGAGGGGCAAAGAGGTTGGAGGAGGTGACAGAGATAGGGAGGGTGTAGGGGCAGGAGGAGGTGAGACCATAGAGACCATGTATATGAGCAGTTTGAAATTGAGGCCCAGTTGGATGAGCGGCCAATGTGAGCACAGAGGGAAAGTGGTGAATACAACTCGGTCCATGTTAGTATGTAGAGTCTTTAAAAATTATTCATCAAACATTGAGGGATTAATCTGGTGTAAATGCAGATTGATGAGTTACTGAGCACCGCAGAGTAAAGACATTAAGAATAAAGAATGGGTTAAATTATTTGTCATCATTATCCACCTCAAGTTATAGCAACGTCACCACCATCGGCATGTGGGTAATCCTGAGAACTAACCATCTGGAATGTATTCTGTTTGCATGACAAAGCTTCCTGCAATCCAGGCCCAGATTTACTGTTCTAATAGTGCAATGGTCAAACCCATCGGGGGGAACTTGGGGGTGAAACAGAAATGAGATTTGGAGATTTGGACAGTGTGCAGGACGTAGTGGGAGGCATTTCACTGTTTACAGACTTTCTAGGACTGTACTCAGCCTCTAGTTTTCCCAGGTGGACTGATTCTTTCAATTTCCTGTCATTATTTCACAAAACACAGCTTGGTCCACGTGTTCTTCCAAGTGACCTCACCAACAACCACATCATCAGTCAGCCAGCCCTCACTGGTCACCTCCAATCGAGGTAGAACAAAATAAAACACACTGGTCACATCAATCCTCCTCTGAAATGGAGACTAGTAAGACCGACTTCCGCGCAATAGCCCTTGCTGGGCAGATACCAGTGTTGGAACTGTACTGAAACAGTTTGGCTGGGGAGCAGCAAATTCTCGAGCAATATTGCCAGAATGCTATCAGGGCCCATAGGCTTTGTAGTGTACATTTGAAATGAATCGAATTGGCTCAAACCCATTGATGTGCTGGGCTCTTCCAGCATTGAGGATGGAGATATTTATGGAGCATCCTCCTGCAGTGAGTTGTTTAATTGACCACCACTATTCATGGCTGGATGCGACAGGACTGTAGAGCTCAGATCTGACCGTTGGTTGTGGGATCGCTCAGCTCTGTCTATCATTTGCTGCTTTTGCTGTTTGACACACAAATAGTCCTGTTTGGTGGCTTCACCAGATTGTCACCTCATTTTCAGGCATACTTGGTACTGCTCCTGGCATACTCTCGACTCTGCCGGATTTGATCCCCTGCCTTGATGAGAATGGTACAATAGGGGATAAGCCAGGCTATGAGGTTATAGATTATGTGAGTGATAATGGGAACTGCAGATGCTGGAGAATCCAAGATAATAAAATGTGAGGCTGGATGAACACAGCAGGCCCAGCAGCATCTCAGGAGCATAAAAACTGACGTTTCGGGCCTAGAACCTTCATCAGAGGTGAAGGGTTTAGGCCCAAAACGTCAGCTTTTGTGCTCCTGAGATGCTGCTGGGCCTGCTGTGTTCATCCAGCCTCACATTTTATTATCTAGGTTATAGATTATGTTGTGAGTGTGCTCCTACTTCATGGCCCACAGCGCCTCAGGAATCCCTAGATCTGTTCAAGATCTGTCACAGGTTACCAAGAATGATCCCAAGGGTGAAGGATTTGTCACATGAGGAGTTGTTGAAGACTCTGGGTCTGTACTAGATGGAGTCTAGCAGGATGAGGTGGGGGGGGGGGGGGTGCTGGGGGGTGCAGGATCTGACTGAAACATAAAGAATAGATAGAGAGGCCTTGGAGATATTGCTTCCACTAGCAGGAGAGACTGGGCCCCAAGGGCACAGCCTCCCAGTGAAAGGATGACCCTTTAAAACTGAGATGTGGATGAATTTCTTCAGACAGAAGGTGGTTAATTTGTGGAACTCATTGCTATAGAGGGCTGTGGAAGCCAAGTCTTTGAGTGTATTTAAAACAGAGATAGATATGTTCTTGATTGCTAAGGGAATTGAGTGTGATGGGGAGAAAGCAGAAAAATGGGATTAAGAAACATACCAGCCATGATCAAGTGGCAGAGCAGACTTGATGGGCATAATGGCCTAATTCTGTTCCTATGTCTTATGGTCTCATTTAGCACAGTTATGGTGCCACACAACACCATAGTCAGCATGGATTCGTCAAGGGCAGGTCGTGTCTCACAAACCTCATTGACTTTTTTGAGAAGGTGACCAAGCATGTGGATGAGGGTAGGGCAGTTGACGTGGTGTACGTGGACTTCAGTAAAGCCTTTGATAAGGTTCCACATGGTGGGCTGCTGGAGAAAATACAGAGGCATGGGATTGAGGGAGATTTAGCAGTTTGGATTAGAAACTGGCTTTCTGTAAGAAGGCAACGAGTGGTGGTTGATGGAAAATATTCAGCCTGGAGTCTGGTTACTAGTGGTGTGCCTCAAGGATCTGTTTTGGGATCACTGCTGTTTGTCATTTTTATAACTGACTTGGACGCAGGTGTAGGTGGATGGGTTAGTAAGTTTGCAGATGACACTAAAGTCGGTGGAGTGGTGGACAATGTGGAAGAATGTTGCAGGTTGCAGGGAGACTTGGATAAACTGCAGAATTGGGCTGAAAGGTGGCAAATAGAGTTTAATCCAAATAAATGTGAGGTGATTCACTTCGGGAGGAATAATAGGAAGGCACAATACCGGGTCATTGGAAAAATTCTTGGTAGTGTGGATGTGCAGAGGGATCTTGGTGTAAATGTACATCGATCCCTGAAAGTTGCCACCCAGGTTGTTAGTGCTGTAAGGAACGCTTATAGTGTGTTAGGTTTTACTGGTAGAGGGATTGAGTTCCAGAGCCGTGATGTCATGCTGCAACTGTACAAAACGCTAGTGCGGCCTCAGTTGGAATATTGTGTGCAGTTCTGGTCGCCCCATTACAGGAAGGATGTGGAAGCAATGGAGAAGGTGCAGAGGAGATTTACCAGGATGTTGCCTGGTCTGGAGCACAGGCCCTATGAAGAAAGGCTGAGGGACTTGCGTCTGTTCTCATTGGAGAGAAGGAGGCTAAGAGGGGATTTAATAGAGACGTACAAGATGATCAGAGGATTAGATAGGGTGGACAGTGAGAGTCTTTTTCCGAGGATGATGACTTCAGCTTGTACAAGGGGGCATAGCTACAAAGTGAGGGGAGAAAGATTTAAGACAGATGTCAGAGGCAGGTTCTTTACTCAGAGAGTGGTAAGGGCGTGGATCGCCCTGCCTGCCAATGTAGTTAACTCAGCCACATTAGGGGCATTTAAACAGTCCTTGGATAAGCATATGGATAATGATGGGATAGTGTAGGGGGAGGGGCTTAGATTAGTTCACAGTCGGTGCAACATCGAGGGCCGAAGGGCCTGTTCTGTGCTGTATTGTTCTATGTTCTATGATGGATGTGAAGACGAGATTTCTCTCCACAAGGACTGTGTGATGGTCACTCTTACTGATACTGTCATGGACAGATGCATCTGCAGCCAGCAGATTGGTAAGGATGAGTTTACGTATGTTTTTCCCTCTTGTTAGTTCCCTCACCACCTGCTGCAGACCCACTCTAGCAGCTACGTCCCGTAGGACCTGACCAGCTTGGACAGTATTACTGCTGCTGAGCCACTCTTGGTGGTGGATATTGAAATCCCCCACCCAGAACACACTTTGTGCCCTTGCCATCCTCAGTGCTCCCTCCAAGTGTTGCTCAACATCGAGGAGTACGGATTGATCAGCTGAGGCAAGGCATTTCCTTGTACATGTTTGACCTGATGCTGGGGACTGGAGTCAATGTTGAGGCCTCCCATGGCAACTCCCTGCTGACTACATACCCTCTGCTCAGGCTGTCAGGACATACTCATGTGACAGATATGACTCTGGGAGTATGAGAAGCTGCTGCCTGGCAAGTCCCAAATGCTGGGTCTGACAGTAGTTGATGTAACTGAATGGCTTGTCAGGCTATTTCAGAAGGCAGTGCACCACACTGAGCTCACATGTAGCTCAGACCCAGTAAGACGATAGTAATGAGAGAGATGAGCGAACCAGTTGGGTTTTTGACCAACAATGATGGTCATTCATTCCAGATTCTTACTGAAATTTGAATTCCACCCTCTTCCATGGTGTGATTTGAACTCCAGAACATTACCTGTGCCCTGTTTATCAACAACACCACTTGACTTTCACCTCCTTTCCAATGGGTTACACACACTACAGAGTATAAGGGACTGTACGTATTATAGAGTACAGCGGACTGTATATATTGCAGAATACAGAAAGTTACTGACTATGGCATAAACTATAGGAGAATGTACATGTCAGAGTGTTAGAGATTGCAGATCTTACGTAGTGTAGGTGTCTCTGTACATAACATGGGGCCAAGGTGACTGTAAAGTAAGGAATGTGGAAGCGCCTGTGAACATGTTGTGGGAAGTTCCAGCTCCTGTTTGAACTTTGTGTTGAGCAGTGAGATGGGGGATACTGGCATTTCCAGTGCTTGCTGCGTGACTGCCTGGGAGCAGCCTTGGTTTACAAGTGAAACTGAAGATGGAGCCAACGTGTAGCTCTGCTCGAACACAACCAGCTCTGGTTTGGAACTGAGTCACTGCGGAGTGTACAGATGGTCAGGGGCCCAGGATTCAAGGCCAGCTTGCAGCCACTATGGCCGTGCCAGTAGGTGTGACTTCCTGTGCTGTGGGCAGGCCGCATCCTGAATGATTCGATAATTTGTCTCATTCTGAAACAGGTGAGCAGCAGCACGGTAACACGTGTGAGAGGCCTGTAAGAGCAGGAAGTGATTGAAACTGAAAACAGCCTGTTGGGTGGGAACACTGCTGATTGTACAGATAGCTTGCACACTTTCAAGTAACACTTCCCACATTACATGAACCCAAATCGAGCTCAATGTTTCACAATGAACTGAAAAGTCCCCATGACATGTTCAGTACTTTCACATTCCTACTGCAGGTTTATCAGTGTTTAACCTCCTCTCTATCCAGCATGACCTCTTCTCATGTCCCTGTACCCCTCCCTATCTCTGTAACCTCCTCTAGCCCTCCCTATCGCTGTAACCTCCTCCAGCCCTCCCTGTCTCTGTAACCTCCTCCAGCCCTCCCTGTCTCTGTAACCTCCTCCAGCCCTCCCTGTCTCTGTAACTCCTCCAGCCCTCCCTATCTCTGTAACCTCCAGCCCGCCCTGTCTCTGTAACCTCCTCCAGCCCTCCCTATCTCTGTAACTCCTCCAGCCCTCCCTGTCTCTGTAACCTCCTCCAGCCCTCCCTATCTCTGTAACCTCCTCCAGCCCTCCCTGTCTCTGTAACCTCCTCCAGCCCTCTCTGTCTCTGTAAACTCCTCTAGTCCTCCCTATCTCTGTAACCTCCTCCAGCCCTCTCTGTCTCTGTAACCTCCTCCAGCCCTCCCTATCGCTGTAACCTTCTCCAGCCCTCCCTGTCTCTGTAACCTCCTCCAGCCCTCTCTGTCTCTGTAACCTCCTCTAGCCCTCCCTATCTCTGTAACCTCCTCCAGCCCTCCCTGTCTCTGTAACATCCTCCAGCCCTCCCTGTCTCTGTAACCTCCTCTAGCCCTCCCTATCGCTGTAACCTCCTCCAGCCCTCCCTATCGCTGTAACCTCCTCCAGCCCTCCCTGTCTCTGTAACCTCCTCTTGCCCTCCCTATCTCTGTAACCTCCTCCAGCCCTCCCTATCGCTGTAACCTCCTCCAGCCCTCCCTATCTCTGTCACCTCCTCTGGCCTCTACACCCCCTCCTTATCTCTGTAACCCTCTCCAGACCCTACACCCCCTCCCCACCTCTGTCACCTCCTCTGGCCCCTACACCCCCTCCCTATCTCTGTCACCCCCTCCAGCACCTACACCCCCTCCCTATCTCTGTCACCCCCTCCAGCCCCCACAGCCCCCCATCTCTGTAACCCCCTCCAGCACTATACCCCCTCCCCATCTCTGTAAACCCCTCCAGCCCCCACACCCCCTCCCTATCTCTGTCACCCCCTCCAGCCCCCACACACCCCCCATCTCTGTAACCCCCTCCAGCACTATACCCCCTCCCTATCTCTGTAACTTTCACCAGCCTCTCCTTCATCCCTTCTCTGGACTGCCTCCAATAGCAGTATATCTTTCTTTGGATCAGGGAGCCAAAACATGAATAGTTTTGGCAAGACGTCCCTATTTTTATCTTCCATTTGAGATCAGGGAGACAATGTTTTTGACACAGTTACATTGTTGCTGGAATTTTAGCAGGAACAGACTTTGCACTTTTAATTTTAAAACGCCAGATAGCTGTGCGATTTATGACAGGGTAATGCTGCTTTTCTAAGAACTTTATTCTTCATAACAGGCAATCAAAAGGAAGGTGAATACTGCTCTAATATCATGTGCTACAACTATCTTCTTCAAAATCTATGTAGGCTAGCACCGAGTTCAATCAGGTGCAGGGTTCAGTTCAATTTTGGAGTAACTTCGAAAGATATAGTCAGAAATATATCGTACATTTGCTAAGACACTTTGTAAAGAGTAGTGTTGAACATTATTAGATTAGATTAGATTCCCTACAGTGTGGAAACAGGCCTTTTGGCCCCACAAGTCCACACTGACCCTTGAAGCATCCCACCCAGGCCCATCCCCCTATAACCCACACACCCGTGAACACTACGGACAATTTAGCACGGCCAATCCACCTAACCTGCACATCTGTGGACTGTGGGAGGAAACCGGAGCACCCGGAGGAAACCCATGCAGACACGGGGAGAATATGCAAACTCCACACAGACAGTTACCCGAGGCTGGAATTGAACCCAGGTCCCTGGCGCTGTGAGGCTGCAGTGCTAACCATCGAGCCACCGTGCTGCCCCTATTATAATGTGGATGGATGCCTGAAATGAGCTAACAATCCTGAACTAACTCTGGTGCCTTATAATCATTACAGGAATCAGCGTGGAGATAGGTTGAAGTGAGTGTTACACACATAGACACATGCACACATGCACAGGCACATATGGACATACATGTGTTTCCTCCTATAAACCCCCATTCTCTATAACCCTGCGACACATCCCTCACACCCCGCCCCCGCCACAACCGCCCCAAGAGGATCCCCCTCGTTCTCACACACCACCCTACCAACCTCCGGATACAACGCATTATCCTCCGACACTTCCGCCATTTACAATCCGACCCCACCACCCAAGACATTTTTCCATCCCCACCCCTGTCTGCTTTCCGGAGAGACCACTCTCTCCGTGACTCCCTTGTTCGCTCCACACTGCCCTCCAACCCCACCACACCCGGCACCTTCCCCTGCAACCGCAGGAAATGCTACACTTGTCCCCACACCTCCTCCATCACCCCTATCCCAGGCCCCAAGATGACATTCCACATTAAGCAGAGGTTCACCTGCACATCTGCCAATGTGGTATACTGCATCCACTGTACCCGGTGCGGCTTTCTCTACATTGGGGAAACCAAGCGGAGGCTTGGGGACCGCTTTGCAGAACACCTCCGCTCAGTTCGCAACAAACAACTGCACCTCCCAGTCGCAAACCATTTCCACTCCCCCTCCCATTCTCTTGATGACATGTCCATCATGGGCCTCCTGCACTGCCACCATGATGCCACCCGAAGGTTGCAGGAACAGCAACTCATATTCCGCCTGGGAACCCTGCAGCCATATGGTATCAATGTGGACTTCACCAGTTTCAAAATCTCCCCTTCCCCCACTGCATCCCTCAACCAGCCCAGTTCATCCCCTCCCCCCACTGCACCACACAACCAGCCCAGCTCTTCCCCCCCACCCACTGCATCCCAAAACCAGTCCAACCTGTCTCTGCCTCCCTAACCGGTTCTTCCTCTCACCCATCCCTTCCTCCCACCCCAAGCCGCACCCCCAGCTACCTACTAACCCCATCCCACCTCCTTGACCTGTCCGTCTTCCCTGGACTGACCTATCCCCTCCCTACCTCCCCACCTACACCCTCTCCACCTATCTTCTTTACTCTCCATCTTCGGTCCGCCTCCCCCTCTCTCCCTATTTATTCCAGTTCCCTCCCCCCATCCCCCTCTCTGATGAAGGGTCTAGGCCTGAAACGTCAGCTTTTGTGCTCCTGAGATGCTGCTTGGCCTGCTGTGTTCATCCAGCCTCACATTTTATTCTCTATAACCCTGCTCTGTTTATAACTGCTCTCCATAAACTACAACCTGAACCATCTAGAAACCCCCATTCTCTATAACCCTGCTCTGTTTATAACTGCTCTGCATAAACTACAACCCGAACCATCTAGAAACCCCCATTCTCTATAACCGCGCACAGATTCTCACATATATACATGCACATAGACTCATTCACACACATAGAGAAGTACACTCACTCACTTGCACATGCACTCCTGTACGTAACACTCACATACACACATACAGATGAAGACACAGACAAAGGGGCACTTAAGCCCCCAACCTCTTTAAAAACCCCCTCTATAAACTCACCCTCTATAAACCCCCATTCTCTATAACCCTGCTCTGTTTATAGCTGCTCTCCATAAACTACAACCCGAACCCTCTATAAACCCCAGATAATAAAGTGTGAAGCTGGATGAACACAGCAGGCCAAGCAGCATGTCAGGAGCACAAAAGCTGACATTTTGGGCCGAGACACTTCATCAGCAGGGGGGATGGGGTGAGGGTTCTGGAATAAATAGGGAGAGAGGGGGAGGCAGACCAAAGATGGAGAGAAAAGAAGATAGGTGGAGAGATTATAGGTGGGGAGGTAGGGAGGGGATAGGTCAGTCCAGGGAAGACGGACAGGTCAAGGAGGCGGGATGAGGTCAGTAGGTAGGAAATGGAGGTGCGGCTTGGGGTGGGAGGAAGGGATGGGTGAGAAGAAGAACAGGTCAGGGAGTCGGAGACAGGCTGGGCTGGTTTTGGGATGCAGTGGGGGGAGGGGAGATTTTGAAGCTGGTGAAGTCCACATTGATACCATTGGGCTGCAGGGTTCCCAAGCGGAATATGAGTTGCTGTTCCTGCAACCTTCGGGTGGCATCCTTTTGGCACTGCAGGAGGCCCATGACGGACATATCATCTAAAGACTGGGAGGGGGAGTTGAAATGGTTCGCGACTGGGAGGTGCAGTTGTTTCTTGCGAACCAAGCGAATTGTCCTGCAAAGCGGTCCCCAAGCCTCCGCTTGGTTTCCCCAATGTAGAGGAAGCCACACCGGGTACAATGGATACAGTATACCACATTGGCAGATGTGCAGGTGAACCTCTGCTTAATGTGGAATGTCATCTTGGGGCCTGGGATAGGGGTGAGGGAGGAGGTGTGGGGGCAAGTGTAGCATTTCCTGCGGTTGCAGGGGAAGGTGCCAGGTGTGGTGGGGTTGGATGGGAGTGTGGAGTGGACAAGGGAGTCACGGAGAGAGTAGTCTCTCTGGAAAGCAGACAAGGGTGGGGATGGAAAAATGTCTTGGGTGGTGGGGTCGGATTGTAGATGGCGGAAGTGTCGGAGGATGATGCGTTGTATCCGGAGGTTGGTAGGGTGGTGTGTGAGAACGAGGGGGATCCTCTTAGGGCGGTTGTGGCGGGGGCGGGGTGTGAGGGATGTGTTGCGGGAAATGCGGGAGACACGGTCAAGGGCGTTCTCGGCCACTGTGGGGGGAAAGTTGCGGTCCTTGAAGAACTTGGACATCTGGGATGTGCGGGAGTGGAATGTCTTATCGTGGGAGCAGATGCGGCGGAGGCGGAGGAATTGGGAATAGGGGATGGAATTTTTGCAGGAGGGTGGGTGGGAGGAGGTGTATTCTAGGTAGCTGTGGGAGTCGGTGGGCTTGAAATGGACATCAGTTACAAGCTGGTTGCCTGAGATGGAGACTGAGAGGTCCAGGAAGGTGAGGGATGTGCTGGAGATGGCCCAGATGAACTTGAGGTTGGAGTGGAAGGTGTTGGTGAAGTGGATGAACTGTTCGAGCTCCTCTGGGGAGCAAGAGGTGGCGCCGATACAGTCATCAATGTAACGGAGGAAGAGGTGGGGTTTGGGGCCTGTGTAGGTGCAGAAGAGGGATTGTTCCACGTAACCAACAAAGAGGCAGGCATAGCTGGGGCCCATGCAGGTGCCCATGGCCACCCCCTTTGTCTGTAGGAAGTAGGAGGAATCGAAAGAGAATCTGTTGAGGGTGAAGACGAGTTCAGCTAGGCGGATGAGGGTGTCAGTGGAGGGGGACTGTTTGGGCCTGCGGGACAGGAAGAAGTGGAGGGCCTTGAGGCCATCTGCATGCGGAATACAGGTGTATAGGGACTGGACGTCCATGGTGAAAATGAGGTGTTGGGGGCCAGGGAATTGGAAGTTCTGGAGGAGGTGGAGGGCGTGGGTGGTGTCACGGATGTAGGTAGGGATTTCCTGAACCAAAGGGGAGAAGATGGAGTCCACATAGGTGGAGATGAGTTCGGTGGGGCAGGAGCAGGCTGAGACAATGGGTCGACCAGGGCAGGCAGGTTTGTGGATTTTGGGAAGGAGATAGAAACGGGCCGTGTGGGGTTGGGGAACAATGAGGTTGGAGGCTGTGGGTGGGAGGTCCCCTGAGGTGATGAGGTCATGAATGGTGTTGGAGATGATGGTTGGTGCTTGGGGGTGGGGTCTCATCTCAGGCAACTAGCCGAACTCGTCTTCACCCTCAACAACTTCTCTTTCGATTCCTCCCACTTCCTACAGACAAAGGCGGTGGCCATGGGCACCCGCATGGGCCCCAGCTATGCCTGCCTCTTTGTAGGTTACATGGAACAGTCCCTCTTCTGCACCTACACTGGCCCTAAACCCCACCTCTTTCTCCGTTACATTGATGACTGTATCGGCGCCACCTCTTGCTCCCCAGAGGAGCTCGAACAGTTCATCCACTTCACCAAAACCTTCCACCCCAACCTTCAGTTCACCTGGGCCATCTCCAGCACATCCCTCCCCTTCCTGGATCTCTCAGTCTCCATCTCAGGCAACGAGCTTGTACCTGATGTCCATTTCAAGCCCACCGACTCCCACAGCTACCTAGAATACACCTCCTCCCACCCACCCTCCTGCAAAAATTCCATCCCCTATTCCCAATTCCTCCGCCTCCGCCGCATCTGCTCCCACGATGAGGCATTCCACACCTGCACATCCCAGATGTCGAAGTTCTTCAAGGACCGCAACTTTCCCCCCACAGTGATCGAGAACGCCCTTGACCGCGTCTCCCGCAACACATCCCTCACACCCGCCTAAAGAGGATCCCCCTCATTCTCACACACCACCCCACCAACCTCCGGATACAACGCATCATCCTCTGACACTTTCGCCATCTACAATCCGACCCCACCACCCAAGACATTTTTCCATCCCCACCCTTGTCTGCTTTCCAGAGAGACCACTCTCTCTGTGACTCCCTTGTTCGCTCCACACTGCCCTCCAACCCCACCACACCTGGCACCTTCCCCTGCAACCGCAGGAAATGCTGCACTTGCCCCCACACCTTCTCCCTCACCCCTATCCCAGGACCCAAGATGACTTTCCATATTAAGTAGAGGTTCACCTGCACATCTGCCAATGTGGTATACTGTATCCATTGTACCCGGTGTGGCTTCCTCTACATTGGGGAAACCAAGCGGAGGCTTGGAGACCGCTTTGCAGAACACCTCCGCTTGGTTCGCAAGAAACAACTGCACCTCCCAGTCACGAACCATTTCCACTCCCCCTCCCATTCTTTAGATGACATGTCCATCATGGGCCTCCTGCAGTGCCACAATGATGCCACCCGAAGGTTGCAGGAACAGCAACTCATATTCTGCTTGGGAACCCTGCAGCCCAATGGTATCAATGTGGACTTCACCAGCTTCAAAATCTCCCCTTCCCCCGCTGCATCCCAAAACCAGCCCAGTTCGCCCCCTCCCCCCACTGCACCACACAACCAGCCCAGCTCTTTCCCTCCCCCCACTGCATCCCAAAACCAGTCCAACCTGTCTCTGCTTCCCTAACCTGTTCTTCCTCTCACCCATCCCTTCCTCCCACCCCATGCCGCACCTCCATTTCCTACCTACTGACCTCGTCCTGCCTCCTTGACCTGTCCGTCTTCCCAGGACTAACCTATCCTCTCCCTACCTCCCCACCTATACTCTCCTCTCCACCTATCTTCTTTTCTCTCCATCTTCGGTCCGCCTCCCCCTCTCTCCCTATTTATTCCAGTTCCCTCACCCCATCCCCGTCTCTGATGAAGGGTCTAGGCCCGAAATGTCAGCTTTTGTGCTCCTGAGACGCTGCTTGGCCTGCTGTGTTCATCCAGCTCCACACTTTGTTATCTTGGATTCTCCAGCATCTGCAGTTCCCATTATCTCTATAAACCCCCACTCTCAACAGCCCCCATCCTCAATAAACAGAACTGTGAACTGTTGGCAAAACAAAGAAAAGGGTCTATGGAGAGACATAGAAAACTTTGAAAGGTGTGTGCTGAGGCTGATATCTGAAGAAGCAAAAGGACTCTTACAAAGAGACATCCAAAAATCCCTGGATCAGCGCTGGAAAAGCTGCAGGGTGAAGAGGCGAGAAGCAGGAAGGGGGCAATGGAAGCTACAGATTGGCTGCAGATGAGATATGATTTCCCTGTGATGACTAGGCAGATGAGGGAGGCACCATGACAGCAGATCGTGCTGGCAGGAAAATTCTCCAGGCAGGGCAGGAGGATAGAGAGCAGGGTAATACAGCAGGCTTACTAACGGTACGTAATTGAGAGTGGGGTTTTGTAGACGAGTTGTATTGTGTCAGTGTTAGAAATGCAGGACCCTTTATGGGCCAACCAGAACAGACAGCGTTCACTGGGAGCAGGCAATGCTTTTTGGGTTTGTATTTAAGAGCTGGGAACCTGGTGGAAGTGGTTTTGGTGATGGTGGGGTTTGGTGTAATTCCTGTGGCACAGTTCTATTGCCCTTATGTCTGGGCCAGGAAGCTTGGGTTCATTCCTTCCTGCTCCAGGTGTGTCATTATGCATGTGATTAGGATGATTAAAAATATCTACAATTATTATTGGTGTGTCTGTAAACTACTTCCATCAGCATCAGAAAAGGCCCAAGTTCTAGTCCCACCTGGGTGGGAGAGGTGTGCAATAACATCTCTGAATAAGTTGGAATAGAAAATATTAAAAGGTGCTGGAAAAATTTGGGATGGGTGGGCACAGCAGGGGTTGGGGTCATTATTTCCATTTTGAATTTACTAACCCCAACCTGAATCAATGATTTCCCTTTTAGTACCTGGTGGCTCAGTGGTTAGCACTGCAGCCTCACAGTGCCAGGGACGTGGGTTCGATTCCACCCTCGGGTGTCTGTTTGCGTGGAGTTTGCACATTCTCCCTGCGTCTGCGTGAGTTTCCTCCCGCAGTCCAAAAATGTGCAAGTTAGGATGGATTGGCCATGCTAAATTGTCCCATAGTGTCCAGGGATGATTAGATTCCCTACAGTGTGGAAACAGGCCCTTCAGCCCAACAAGTCCACACTTCCCCGTGAAGCATCCCACCCAGGCCCATCCCCCTATAACCCACACACCCCTGAACACTCTGGGCAATTTAGCATGGACAATCCACCTAGCCTGCACATCTTTGGACTGTGGGAGGAAACCGGAGCACCCGGAGGAAACCTGCACAGACACGGGGAGAATGTACAAACTCCACACAGACAGTTGCCTGAGGCCAGAATCGAACCCAGGTCCCTGGTGCTGTGACGATACAGTGCTAACCACTGAGCCACTGTGCCACCCTGTGGACGTGTAGGTTAGGGTGGGTTGGCCGTGCTAAATTGTCCCGTAGTGCCCAGGGATGTGCGGGTTAGGGTGGATGGGCTGCGCTAAATTGTCCCGTAGTGCCCAGGGATGTGCGGGTTAGGGTGGATGGGCTGCGCTAAATTGTCCCGTAGTGCCCAGGGATGTGGGGGTTAGGGTGGATGGGCCGTGCTAAATTGTCCCATAGTGCCCAGGGATGTGCAGGTTAGGGTGGATTGGCCGTGCTAAATTGTCCCATAGTGCCCAGGGATGTGCGGGTTAGGGTGGATGGGCTGTGCTAAATTGTCCCGTAGTGCCCAGGGATGTGCAGGTTAGGGTGGATTGGCCGTGCTAAATTGTCCCATAGTGTCCAGGGATGTGCGGGTTAGGGTGGATTGGCCATGCTAAATTGTCCCATAGTGCCCAGGGATGTGGGGGTTAGGGTGGATCGGCCGTGCTAAATTGTCCCATAGTGTCCAGGGATGTGCGGGTTAGGGTGGATTGGCCGTGCTAAATTGTCCCATAGTGCCCAGGGATGTGCAGGTTAGGGTGGATTGGCCGTGCTAAATTGTCCCATAGTGTCCAGGGATGTGCGGGTTAGGGTGGATTGGCCGTGCTAAATTGTCCCATAGTGCCCAGGGATGTGCGGGTTAGGGTGGATGGGCTGTGCTAAATTGTCCCGTAGTGCCCAGGGATGTGCAGGTTAGGGTGGGTTGGCCATGCTAAATTGTCTCGTAGTGCCCAGGGATGTGAGGGTTAGGGTGGATTGGCCGTGCTAAATTGTCCCGAAGTGCCCAGGGATGTGGGGGTTAGGGTGGATTGGCCGTGCTAAATTGTCCCGTAGTGCCCAGGGATGTGCAGGTTAGGGTGGATTGGCCGTGCTAAATTGTCCCATAGTGCCCAGGGATGTGGGGGTTAGGGTGGGTTGGCCGTGCTAAATTGCCCCGTAGTATCCATGAGTTGCAGGCTAGGTGGGTTAGCCATGGGAAATGCATGATTACCGGGATAGGATAGTGGGGTGGGGTCTGAATGGGATGCTCTTCAGAGGGTTGGTTTGGACATGACGGGCCGAAAGGTGTGCTCCTGAACTGGAGCAATTCTGTGATTGTGCTTATGGTTACGGTTCCCCTAGTGGGCAGTTTTAGTGCTTAGCAATTTGGTTTATTTAGAAAAAAAAGTGTGGGTTGGTTTCTGAACAGGGAAAGGTGGTAACTTTAATTTACAGCAAATTTCTCAAAGTCTTTTGCTGCTTCATTCAACATCCGAATATGGATCTGCTAAACAATCTGAGGGAATGCGATAGAGAGCAGCAGTTTATAGAGGGGGATTATTCGGGATATTTTAACTGAGGAATATTATTCAGAGCGTAGGTTTATTAACAGTGTTCCTGATATTGTCACGATGTGATTTGTTCCAGGAAAGGACTCACCAAGCTGAATTATAAGAAAGATGTGGAAGCTTTGGAAAGGGTGCAGAGGAGATTTACTAGGATGTTGCCTGGTATGAAGGGAAGGTCTTACGAGGAAAGGCTGAGGGACTTGAGGTTGTTTTCATTAGAGAGAAGAAGGTTGAGAGGTGACTTAATTGAGACATATGAAATAACCAGAGGGTTAGATAGGGTGGATAGGGAGACCCTTTTTCCTAGGATGGTGACGGCGAGCACGAGGGGCCATAGCTTTAAATTGAGGGGTGAAAGATATAGGACAGATGTCAGAGGTAGTTTCTTTACTCAGAGAGTAGTAAGGGAATGGAACGCTTTGCCTGCAACGGTAGTAGATTCGCCAACTTTAGGTACATTTAAGTCGTCATTGGATAAGCATATGGACGTGCATGGAATAGTGTAGGTTAGATGGGCTTCAGATCGGTAAGACAGGTCGGCACAACATCGAGTGCCGAAGGGCCTGTACTGTGCTGTAATGTTCTATGTTCTATGTTAGTCAGAGAGCGGATGCAGTACCATGTTCCTCCAGTTGGGGATGCTCTTGTCTTTCTGGTTGAAGCTCCATCACTGGAGGTGGGGCCATGAGTTTGAAACCTGATGAAGGAGAATCTTCAAATGATAGAAGAGGGAGCAGAAGGCCATCTTTCTCCTGCAGCATTTACTCAAGTGCCTGCTTCTAAGTACACAAAATCTTTTATTGAATGATGAAGGGGTAGCAGGGCCCACTATTTTGTGAGGTAACAGTAAAAGGGCTTGTTTCCAATAGTTGTAAATACATGATTAGGGATTCTTAAGGATATGGAAATTCCTCTGTTGGCATTGGGCAAAACCCCACACACCAATACAACACCCCAGGAAACCACCCACCCTCATGCCCCCACCCATTGTTTTCCCATCAATAAAGTGGTAACATTGCTCCGTGTTGGTGAATAGTGTAAAATCCCAATGACTTCGTGTAACTCAGACCGGGTCAGAGGTCCTGGGCTGGGGCGGTGGGGGGGGAACTGTTTCAGTGACCTTCTTTCTCCCAAAGCCAGAATGAAGAGTGAAACCAGAACCAGGTTTAGCCAGCCACAATCCCCCTGTGGACAGACTCCTCTGCAGAGTGTTAGATTTTCACGGTTCGAGCCACTACCCCTGGGAACAGAGTCACAGTTTGCCCCAGATAATAAAATGTGAGGCTGGATGAACACAGCAGGCCAAGCAGCAGGAGCACAAAAGCTGACGTTTCGGGCCTAGACCCTTCATCAGAGAGGGGGATGGGGAGAGGGAACTGGAATAAATAGGGAGAGAGGGGGAGGCAGACCGAAGATGGACAGAAAAGAAGATAGGTGGAGAGAGTGTAGGTGGGGAGGTAGGGAGGGGATAGGTCAGTCCAGGGAAGACGGACAGGTCAAGGAGGTGGGATGAGGTTAGTAGGTAGATGGGGATGCGGCTTGGGGTGGGAGGAAGGGATGGGTGAGAGGAAGAACCGGTTAGGGAGGCAGAGACAGGTTGGACTGGTTTTGGGATGCAGTGGGTGGGGGGTAGGGCTGGGCTGGTTGTGTGGTGCAGTGGGGGGAGGGGACGAACTGGGCTGGTTTAGGGATGCAGTAGGGGAAGGGGAGATTTTGAAACTGGTGAAGTCCACATTGATACCATTGGGCTGCAGGGTTCCCAGGCGGAATATGAGTTGCTGTTCCTGCAACCTTCGGGTGGCATCATTGTGGCAGTGCAGGAGGCCCATGATGGACATGTCATCTAGAGAATGGGAGGGGGAGTGGAAATGGTTTGCGACTGGGAGGTGCAGTTGTTTGTTGCGAACTGAGCGGAGGTGTTCTGCAAAGCGGTCTCCAAGCCTCCGCTTGGTTTCCCCAACGTAGAGGAAACCGCACCGGGTAGAGTGGATGCAGTATACCACATTGGCAGATGTGCAGGTGAACCTCTGCTTAATGTGGAATGTCATCTTGGGGCCTGGGATAGGGGTGAGGGAGGAGGTGTGGGGGCAAGTGTAGCATTTCCTGCGGTTGCAGGGGAAGGTGCCGGGTGTGGTGGGGTTGGAGGGCAGTGTGGAGCGAACAAGGGAGTCACGGAGAGAGTGGTCTCTCCGGAAAGCAGACAGGGGTGGGGATGGAAAAATGTCTTGGGTGGTGGGGTCGGATTGTAAATGGCAGAAGTGGCGGAGGATGATGCGTTGTATCTGGAGGTTGGTGGGGTGGTGTGTGAGAACGAGGGGGATCCTCTTTGGGTGGTTGTCGGGGGGAGGGGTGGGGTGTGAGGGATGTGTTGCGGGAAATACGGGAGACGCGGTCAAGGGCGTTCTCGATCACTGTGGGGGGAAAGTTGCGGTCCTTGAAGAACTTGAACATCTGGGATGTGCGGGAGTGGAATGTCTTATCGTGGGAGCAGATGCGGCGGAGGCGGAGGAATTGGGAATAGGGGATGGAATGTTGCTCAGTTCGCAACAAACAACTGCACCTCCCAGTCGCAAACCATTTCCTCTCCCCCTCCCATTCTTTAGATGACATGTCCATCATGGGCCTCCTGCACTGCCACAATGATGCCACCCGAAGGTTGCAGGAACAGCAACTCATATTCCGCCTGGGAACCCTGCAGCCTAATGGTATCAATGTGGACTTCACCAGTTTCAAAATCTCCCCTTCCCCCACCGCATCCCTAAAGCAGCCCAGTTCGTCCCCTCCCCCCACTGCACCACACAACCAGCCCAGCTCTTCCCTCCCACCCACTGCATCCCAAAACCAGTCCAACCTGTCTCTGCCTCCCTAACCTGTTCTTCCTCTCACCCATCCCTTCCTCCCACCCCAAGCCTCACCCCCATCTACCTACTAACCCCATCCCACCTCCTTGACCTGTCCGTCTTCCCTGGACTGACCTAACCCCTCCCTACCTCCCCACCTATACTCTCTCCACCTATCTTCTTTTCTCTTCATCTTCGGTCCGCCTCCCCCTCTCTCCCTATTTATTCCAGTTCCCTCCCCCCATTCCCCTCTCTGATGAAGGGTCTAGGCCCGAAACGTCAGCTTTTGTGCTCCTGAGATGCTGCTGGGCCTGCTGTGTTCATCCAGCCTCACATTTCATTATCTTGGATTCTCCAGCATCTGCAGTTCCCATTACCACGGACACACACATGGCCGACAAGGTGTGGAAGACTGCAGGGTCGTTCCTCACTCTGCACCAGCTTTACTAACAACTCTCAATCTCTTCAATGCTGCCTTCGGGAGTCTCGGGATTATTCCCGATAACGGGACTCCTATCAACCCACCCCTGGTCAGTCATATACTCCACCTGCGACATCTGTTAAAGGAGAGCCTCTGGGCTATGTCCCAGTGTTTCCCATTCCTCCGCAGCCTCCTCTCTCCAAAGGACACCATTGACCAGGAGATCCCGCATCGGATCAACTGAGTCAGCTCCACCTTCTACAGATCAGAATTCGATCACAAAGACCATAAGAAGCCAACAGAACTCCGGCAGCCTCCTGCCTGATGGGTATCAGTAACACATAAAGAAAGGGTGAGAGAAACCCCCTTCCAGACCCCAGCAATGGCCCCATCACGACTTCCTGATTCAACACGAGGACCATCAAACAAACACTTCTCAAAGTCAGTGCGGCAAGTATCCACGGAAATCTCCTTCAACAGCAACCAAACCGGACTGCCCACTCTGTGTGGGAGCTGGGAAGCATTTCCCCTGCCAGGTCCCGTTCTCTCAAACAGCCGGCGTTCCAGGGGAGGACACTGCTCCACTTGCTCCGCAAAGCTCGGCAGCATCGTCGTTAATAACTGGGAGGTCCAAATGGTGATGGCCTCACCATGCAATGGCATCATGCTGAGATTGAAAACGCCTCAACAGTGGGGAAGAGCGGGGAATGAAGGAATTAAATCCCAAACTCCCCACCCTCCTGCTTTGTGGGACCTCCTGCCCCCATGCAGAAAGCTCTGAGGGGTGAGCACCAGCCTGTGCAGTCATGTGAAGAGCTATAGCTGGAGCCTGTGACCCTCACAATGACGGCGGTGCGACTCTCTGTCAAATATCTCGCTGCCACGAGCTCTCTCACACACAGGCATCAGGAGAAGACAGAGAAACCAGGAGGAGGGAATAGGCCAGAGAAAGCAGGAACTGCCGATGCTGGAGAATCTGAGATAACAAGGTGTGGAGCTGGATGAACACAGCAGACCAAGCAGCATCAGAGGAGCAGGAAAGCTGACGTTTCGGGCCTAGACCCTTCTTCAGAAATGGAACAGAATGGAATGGGATAGGCCATTCATAGGGTGACTGGAGGATGGAATGACCTAATCAAAAAACTGGCAGGAAGAACTGCGTGCAGCTTTACTGCAGAAATTATTTGTTTGCGGCGTGGAGCTGGAAGTGATGGGGTTAAATTACGTATAGTTTTGAAGTATTGAAGTGTGTTTGAGAATGTTAACAGCTGCTTCTCACAATCCCTCACACAGCTCCAGTTTGAGCCAACATTGTCAAACCCAATTCCCAGGGCCTCCAGCCCCTTCACCAGACCTGGACATCAAAAGACAGAGAGAGAGAGAGAGAGAGAGAGAGAGAAATCTCACTCCCTTTTGGTCTCACTGCCTCTCCCACTTTACACATCACCCAACCTGGAGTGACTACAAGAATGAGACAGCGAGGTAACTTGTCCTTTGTAAGAAAATAGATGAGGGATGTGAACCGCACGGGTGCGGTTGTGGAGTTTCACAACCCAGCCAATGCCCTCCAATTCTAACCGTGGTACAGAGTGGAGCAATCACAGATGTAAAAGCAAGCTGAAAGGTGACAAAATATCCACAGCTGAAGCAGTAAAAACCCATCTGGATCACTCATATCCTTTTGGGAAGGAAATCTGCCACTCTGGCTCAGTCAAGCCTTCATAGAACACCAGACCCATTTGGAGGTGATTAAATCATAGCTGCCCTCCGAAATGGCTGAGCAAGTCCCCCTGCTCAAAGGAGCAGTTAGGGATGAGCAATAAGTGTAGGTCTAAGCCAGTGAAATCCAAATCAGATGTTCTCCCACTGATTGCACACATTCTCATCCTGTTTTAAAATCCTTCCATGACCGGTACATCTCCCTGGCTCTGTAGCCCCTCCCTATTCTCTGTAACCCCCACCCTGCCTCTGTCAGCCCCTCCTTATCTCTGTTACCACCTCCTTATCTCTGTCACCCCCTCCAGCCCCTACAGCCCTCCCCTATCTCTGTCACCTCCTCACTGTCTCTGTAATCCCCTCCCTGTATCTGTCACCCCCTCCCTATCTCAGTCACCACCTCCATCCTCTACACCCCCTCCCTATCTCTGTCACCCCCTCCCTATCTCTGTCACTCCCTCTACCTTCTCCCTATCTATGTCACCCCCTCCATCCCCTCCCTATCTCTGTCAACCCCTCCCTATCTATGTCACCCCCTCCATCCCCTCCCTATCTCTGTCAACCCCTCCCTATCTATGTCACCCCCTCCATCCCCTCCCTATCTCTGTCAACCCCTCCCTATCTATGTCACCCCCTCCATCCCCTCCCTATCTCTGTAACCTCCTCCAGCCCCTACACCCTCTCCCTATCTCTGTCGCCCCCTCCCTATCTCTGTCACCCCCTCCATCCCCTACACCCCCCCCGTCTGTTAAACCCTCCAGCCCCTAAATCTATCCCTATCTCTGTAACCTTATCCATCTTACATCTCTCCCTATTTTTGTTGACTCCTCCAATTCCAGTCTCTCAAGCACCATATCACTCCGCAAGTGGAGGCCAGCCTTCAGCTGCCTGGGGCCCTGAGCTCTGAAATTCCCTCCTGAAATCTCCGTTCCTCCCTTTCCCTGTCTGACTCTGTCTCCTTCTCTTTCTCTTTCCTTCATTAAGACTTTACTTAAAACCTGGTTCTCTGTCCAAGCTGCTGGTCAGCACTTTGTTATTGATCAAGTTTAACTTTTTAATTCTGAACCTGCTGGGGAGCTTTCACTCTGTTGAATGTGTCATATAAATATAATGTTTAGTCAGTCTGGTGACAGACTGAGTCCAGGGAGACACTGCCTCAGGGTTTGTAACCGAGGGACACTGAGTCCAGAGGGACACTGCCTCAGGGTTTATAACTGAGGGACACTGAGTCCAGGGGGACACTGCCTCAGGGTTTGTAACCGAGGGGCACTGAGCCCAGGGGGGCACTGCCTCAGGGTTTATAACCGAGGGACACTGAGTCCAGGGGGACACTGCCTCAGGGTTTATAACCGAGGGACACTGAGTCCAGGGGGACACTGCCTCAGGGTTTATAACCGAGGGACACTGAGTCCAGGGGGACACTGCCTCAGGGTTTATAACCGAGGGACACTGAGTCCAGGGGGACACTGCCTCAGGGTTTGTAACCGAGGGACACTGAGCCCAGGGGGACACTGCCTCAGGGTTTATAACCGAGGGACACTGAGCCCAGGGAGACACAGCCTCAGGGTTTATAACTGAGGGACACTGAGTCCAGGGGGACACTGCCTCAGGGTTTGTAACCGAGGGACACTGAGCCCAGGGGGACACTGCCTCAGGGTTTATAACCGAGGGACACTGAGCCCAGGGAGACACTACCTCAGGGTTTATAACTGAGGGACACTGAGCCCAGGGGGACACTGCCTCAGGGTTTATAACCGAGGGACACTGAGTCCAGGGGGACACTGCCTCAGGGTTTGTAACCAAGGGACACTGAGTCCAGGGGGACACTGCCTCAGGGTTTATAACTGAGGGACACTGAGTCCAGGTGGACACTGCCTCAGGGTTTGTAACCGAGGGACACTGAGCCCAGGGGGACACTGCCTCAGGGTTTATAACTGAGGGACACTGAGTCCAGGTGGACACTGCCTCAGGGTTTGTAACCGAGGGACACTGAGCCCAGGGGGACACTGCCTCAGGGTTTATAACCGAGGGACACTGAGCCCAGGGAGACACTACCTCAGGGTTTATAACTGAGGGACACTGAGCCCAGGGGGACACTGCCTCAGGGTTTGTAACCGAGGGACACTGAGTCCAGGGGGACACTGCCTCAGGGTTTATAACTGAGGGACACTGAGTCCAGGTGGACACTGCCTCAGGGTTTGTAACCGAGGGACACTGAGCCCAGGGGGACACTGCCTCAGGGTTTATAACTGAGGGACACTGAGTCCAGGTGGACACTGCCTCAGGGTTTGTAACCGAGGGACACTGAGCCCAGGGGGACACTGCCTCAGGGTTTATAACCGAGGGACACTGAGCCCAGGGAGACACTACATCAGGGTTTATAACTGAGGGACACTGAGTCCAGGGGGACACTGCCTCAGGGTTTATAACCGAGGGGCACTGAGTCCAGGTGGACACTGCCTCAGGGTTTGTAACCGAGGGACACTGAGCCCAGGGGGACACTGCCTCAGGGTTTATAACCGAGGGACACTGAGCCCAGGGAGACACTACATCAGGGTTTATAACTGAGGGACACTGAGTCCAGGGGGACACTGCCTCAGGGTTTATAACCGAGGGGCACTGAGCCCAGGGGGGCACTGCCTCAGGGTTTATAACCGAGGGACACTGAGCCCAGGGTGACACTGCCTCAGGGTTTTCCTGAAACTACATATTTGGGTAGTTTATCTTTAACTGAAGCTCCATGACTTGGTGGATTTGATACAGTTGTAATAACGAGAAAAAGAATATTGAAGTGAAAATATTGAGATGAGGTAGATGTACCTGTCTTTAGAAAGTATTTCACTTATTTTCTAAGAAATCTTTTTGCTTCCGCATTGAGGTTGGGTGTTTCAGTCAGTGCTGTCTCATTAGATGATAGTCTTTCTGGATGTGAAGGGGATACATTTAACCTGTTCTGATAGGCACCCTTTTGCTCTGTTTTTCTCATCATGTCCCTTGTGGGGGTGTTTTGATCTGAAATTACTTTTCAAGAGTGTTACTGAACTTTACATCAGAGACTTTGCTGAAATACCTGCCCTTTCCAATAAGCACAGTTACAGAGAGGTGTTTTCAAAATAGGCAAAAAATTCACTTCAACTGCTAGGGTTGAGGTTACTATGCAATAGGTGAGCAACAGAATCCACGATAAAACAGTCTATGCTACTGAACTGATTCAAATCTCATCCTGGTTCACTCAAGAGATGGTGGCATACTGGTAATCTGACTGAGCTGGGAATGTCACTGACCTGGGAATCACAATGGGCTGGGAATATCATTGAGCTGGCAGTGTCATTGACTGGGAATAGAACATAGAACATAAAACAGTACAGGCCCTTTGGCCCACGACGTTGTGTCGAACTTTTACCCTGAACCTAAGGTCTATCTAACCTCCACCCCTACCTTATATATCATCCATATGCCTGTCTAATAGCTGCTTAAATGCCCTTAATGAGGCCGACTCCACTACCGTCTCCGGCAATGCACTCCACGCCCCGACCACTCTCTGAGTAAAGAACCTACCTCTGACATCTCCCCTATATCTATCTCCACTCACTTTAAGACTATGGCCGCTCATAAAAGCTATCTCCACCCCAGGAAAAGGTCTCTGGCTGTCCTCTCTATCTATACCTCTGATCATTTTGAACACCTCTATCAAGTTACCTCTCATCCTTCGTCATTCTAAAGAGAAAAGCCCTAGCTCTCTCAACCTTTCCTCCATTCCAGGCAACATCCTGGTAAATCTCCTCTGCACCTTTTTCAACGCTTCCACATCTTTCTTGTAATGAGGCAACCAGAACTGGACCGAATACTCCAGATGTGGCCAAACCAGGGTTTTGTGTAGCTGAAGCATAACTTCACAACTCTTGAACTCAATCCCTCTATTAATGAAAGCTAACACACCATACCTCCCACCCACAGCCTCCAACCTCATTGTTCCCCAACCCCACACGGCCCGTTTCTATCTCCTTCCCAAAATCAACAAACCTGCCTGCCCTGGTCGACCCATCGTCTCAGCCTGCTCCTGCCCCACCGAACTCATCTCCACCTATCTGGACTCCATTTTCTCCCCTTTGGTCCAGGAACTCCCCACCTACATCCGTGACACCACCCACGCCCTCCACCTCCTCCAGGACTTCCAATTCCCTGGCCCCCAACACCTCATATTCACCATGGACGTCCAGTCCCTATACACCTGCATTCCGCATGCAGATGGCCTCAAGGCCCTCCGCTTCTTCCTGTCCCGCAGGCCCGACCAGTCCCCCTCCACCGACACTCTCATCTGCCTAGCTGAACTCGTCCTCACCCTCAATAACTTCTCTTTTGACTCCTCCCACTTCCTACAGACTAAGGGGGTGGCCATGGGCACCCGCATGGGCCCCAGCTATGCCTGCCTCTTTGTAGGTCACGTGGAACAGTCCCTCTTCCGCACCTACACAGGCCCCAAACCCCACCTCTTCCTCCGGTACATTGATGACTGTATCGGCGCCGCCTCTTGCTCCCCAGAGGAGCTCGAACAGTTCATCCACTTCACCAACACCTTCCACCCCAACCTTCAGTTCACCTGGGCCATCGCCAGCACATCCCTCACCTTCCTGGACCTCTCAGTCTCCATCTCAGGCAACCAGCTTGTAACTGATGTCCATTTCAAGCCCACCGACTCCCACAGCTACCTAGAATACACCTCCTCCCACCCACCCTCCTGCAATAATTCCATCCCCTATTCCCAATTCCTCCGCCTCCGCCGCATCTGTTCCCACGATAAGACATTCCACTCCCGCACATCCCAGATGTCCAAGTTCTTCAAGGACCGCAACTTTCCCCCCACAGTGATCAAGAACGCCCTTGACCGCGTCTCCCGTATTTCCCGCAACACATCCCTCACACCCCGCCCCCGCCACAACCGCCCAAAGAGGATCCCCCTCGTTCTCACACACCACCCTACCAACCTCCGGATACAACGCATCATCCTCCGACACTTCCGCCATTTACAATCCGACCCCACCACCCAAGACATTTTTCCATCCCCACCCCTGTCTGCTTTCCGGAGAGACCACTCTCTCCGTGACTCCCTTGTTCGCTCCACACTGCCCTCCAACCCCACCACACCCGGCACCTTCCCCTGCAACCGCAGGAAATGCTACACTTGCCCCCACACCTCCTCCCTCACCCCTATCCCAGGTCCCAAGATGACATTCCACATTAAGCAGAGGTTCACCTGCACATCTGCCAATGTGGTATACTGCATCCACTATACCCGGTGCGGCTTCCTCTACATTGGGGAAACCAAGCGGAGGCTTGGAGACCGCTTTGCAGAACATCTCCGCTCAGTTCGCAACAAACAACTGCACCTCCCAGTCGCAAACCATTTCCACTCCCCCTCCTATTCTTTAGATGACATGTCCATCATGGGCCTCCTGCACTGCCACAATGATGCCACCCGAAGGTTGCAGGAACAGCAACTCATATTCCGCCTGGGAACCCTGCAGCCTAATAGTATCAATGTGGACTTCACCAGTTTCAAAATCTCCCCTTCCCCCACTGCATCCCTAAACCAGCCCAGTTCGTCCCCTCCCCCCACTGCACCACACAACCAGCCCAGCCCTTCCCCCCCACCCACTGCATCCCAAAACCAGTCCAACCTGTCTCTGCCTCCCTAACCGGTTCTTCCTCTCACCCATCCCTTCCTCCCACCCCAAGCCGCACCCCCATCCACCTACTAACCTCATCCCACCTCCTTGACCTGTCCGTCTTCCCTGGACTGACCTATCCCCTCCCTACCTCCCCACCTATACTCTCTCTACCTATCTTCTTTTCTCTCCATCTTCGGTCCGCCTCCCCCTCTCTCCCTATTTATTCCAGCTCCCTCTCCCCATCCCCCTCTCTGATGAAGGGTCTAGGCCCGAAACGTCAGCTTTTGTGCTCCTGAGATGCTGCTGGGCCTGCTGTGTTCATCCAGCCTCACATTTTATTATCTAATACACCATACGCCTTCTTAACAACTCTATCCACCTGGGTGGCAGCTTTCAGGGAACTGTAGACATGAACCCCAAGATCCCTCTTCTCCTCCACGAATGTCACTGAGCTGGGATCTCAATGGGCTGGGAATTTCACTAGGCTGGCAGTGTCACTAACTGGGAATGTCACTGAGCCAGAAATCTCAATCAGCTGGGAATGTTGATGATTGGGAGTGTCACTGCCTAGGAATGTCACAGACCTGGGAATCTCAATGGGCTGGGCATGTTGCTCTTCTGGGAATCTCAGTGGCCTGGGAATCTCAAGGAGCTGGGAATGTCACTGAGCTTGGAATGTTACTGATTGGGAATGTCACACAGCTGGGAATCTCACTGAGCTGGCAATGTCACTAATTGGGAATCTCACTCAGCTGGGACTCTCTCTGGCCTGGGAATCCTGAACCCCGGGCTAATGATCTGAGGACATGGGTATGAATCCTACCATAGCAGATAAGTTCAATTTGAATTCAATAGAAAATCCAGAATTCAAGGTTAGCCTCACAGCAACCATGTAAAGATTGGTTTCAGAGCTTATCTGGGTCACTAGTTGATGTATTCTGTGAGACAGTCATTAGTTCCTGAGGTAAGGAGCTCGGCTCTGGGGATTTCCTGACTTTAGATATCAGTGTCCCATGTAAAGCCCACTTTAGAGCCAGTTATGGGAGGGGTGCGTGGTGCTGGCTGTGGGATTGGGTTTGTTTCCTGAGCCTGGAATCGAGTCAGGGTTGGAGGGATGTCTCCCACCCCCCCCATCTCTCCTCATGGGTTTACGGGAATGCCCTGTCTAGATTAAAGAGGTGCCAACTTGTTCAGCCTGTCTTGTGAGTTACAAACTGTGTTATCAAACTGCTTCTAATATCCTCTCCTTCATCTGAACTCCAACAAATACAAGCCCAAACTGCTCAACCTCTCCTCAGGAGAGAAACCCTCCTTACCTGGGGTCAACTGAGTGAACCTTCTCTGGACTGCCTCCAATACCACTGTATTTTTTCTTAGATAAGGGACCCAAAACTGTTCACAGTAATCCAGTTGTGGTCTGACTAGTGTCATGCACAGTTTTAACAAAATTTCCTTATTTTTATGCTCCATTTCCTTTTAAATAAAGGCCAACATTCTATTTGCCTTCCCTACAACCTGACAAACTTGGGATGTTTGCTTTTTGTGATTCTTGCATAAGGGCCCCCAATTTCTCTGTGCTGCAGCTTTCTGCAGTCTTTCTTCATTTGAATAATATTCAGCTCCTCTGTTCTTTCTGCCAAAGTGGATAACGTCACATTTCTCCACATCAGGCTCCATCTGCCAGGGTTTTGCTCACTCGTTTAATCACACATCCCTCTGCAGACCACCTGTGTCACCTGCAACACTTGCCCTCCCACCTACTTTTGTGTGATCCATAAATTCGGTGCAATTACATCAAAGTGATTCATAGATATTGCAAATAATTGTGGTCCCAACACTGATCCCTGTGGCACTCTGCTAGTTCTAGGTTGCCATCAAGAAAAGCCTTTACCCCAACTCTCTGTTTTCCTTTTGCTAATCAGTCTTGAATGCATGCGAATACACTCACTCCAACACAACGGGCTCTTACTGAGTAGCCTAATGTGTGGTACCTTATCAAATTGGGAGTAAAGTTTAATTAACTGTAAATGAGATAAGCTGTAAGTGTTGAGATACCTGCTTTTCCCTATCTGGGAATGGGAGGGAGGGGTCTTTATAATTGTCAGTCACTTGTAGTGCTGCATATGATTTCTCATAGCAGTATAGGCTGTTTCTATGGAGACAGGGTCTCTCCTCCTCAGGTGCAGTAATGGTTTTCTTTGGCCCAGCTGTCTTTCAGCTGCAGCTAGCTCTCGGAATGGGGAGACGAGCCCTTTGAGGTTTCTGAGGTTGGTGGGTTGACAATAGTCATTATGACAGGCAGCTGCAGACGACCTCTGTCTCGTCCCCATCCCCACCACAAGCTCCCCCCATCCCCTAGCACAGTGCAGCCGGTGACTGTCAACAATCTTCCAACTGGAAGGAACCACAGGAAGGTCCTGGCCAGAGCCCTGCTCAGTCTGCAACACACTGACACTGAACTCCGGATTTCTGTCCTCGAAAACACCCCAACGTTCAATCAGTTCCCAACTGGAAACACATCTGAAAAGGTCAACACTGATTTGCCTGGTACATGAGAAAAGCAAGGTGAGGCAGTTAAGCCCCTCCAAGCCTGTCAGGTTGCCTCATGTTCTGATTTGTGAATCAGCTTCAACAATTTGTCCTCACACCTTATCAAATAATCCCCTTTCACTGAACAACAATCAATCCATCTCAGCACTACCCCCACCTCGTGCCCCAGTCTGAACTGTTTCCTGGCAAAGTTAGACACTAGTATCATGATTTCATCTTTGACTTTCTAAACTAGAGGATATCCTGAAGAAGCAGGGGTGAGTTACAGACTAGAATCTGATCGAGGGGCTCACAGTGGTTCATACGTAGAATAACATACACCAGGAGTGAGTTACAGACTGGAATCTGATCAAGGGGGTTTGGGGTGGTTTACATACAGAATAACAGATACCCGGGAGGGAGTTACAGACTGGAATCTTATTGAGGGAGTCGGGGTGGTTCATATATAGAATAACAGATACCCGGGAGGGAGTCACAGACTGGAATCTGATCAAGGGGGTTTGGGGTGGTTTACATACAGAATAACAGATACCCGGGAGGGAGTCACAGACTGGAATCTGATCAAGGGGGTTTGGGGTGGTTTACATACAGGATAACAGATACCCGGGAGGGAGTTACAGACTGGAATCTGATCAAGGGGGTTTGGGGTGGTTTATATACAGAATAACAGATACCCGGGAGGGAGTTACAGACTGGAATCTTATTGAGGGAGTCGGGGTGGTTCATATATAGAATAACAGATACCCGGGAGGGAGTCACAGACTGGAATCTGATCAAGGGGGTTTGGGGTGGTTTACATACAGGATAACAGATACCCGGGAGGGAGTTACAGACTGGAATCTGATCAAGGGGGTTTGGGGTGGTTTATATACAGAATAACAGATACCCGGGAGGGAGTTACAGACTGGAATCTGATCAAGGGGGTTTGGGGTGGTTTATATACAGGATAACAGATACCCGGGAGGGAGTTACAGACTGGAATCTTATTGAGGGAGTCGGGGTGGTTCATATATAGAATAACAGATACCCGGGACTGAGTTACACAGTGGAATAGATCTGAGTTTGCTCGCTGAGCTGGAAGGTTAGTTTTCAGACGTTTCGTCACCATTCTAGGTAACATCATCAGTGAGCCTCCAATGAAGCGCTGGTGTTATGTCCCGCTTTCTATTTGTCTGTTTAGGTTTCCTTGGGTTGGTGATGTCATTTCCTGCGCTGGTGATGTCATTTCCTGGTCTTTTTCTCAGGGGATGGTAGATTGGCTCCAAATCAATGTGTTTGTTGATGGAGTTCCGGTTGGAATGCCATGCTTCTAGGAATTCTCGTGCGTGTCTCTGTTTGGCTTGTCCTAGGATGGATGTGTTGTCCCAATCAAAGTGGTGTCCTTCCTCATCTGTATGTAAGGATACGAGTGATAGTGGGTCATGTTGTTTTGTGGCTAGTTGATGTTCACGTATCCTGGTGGCTAGCCTTCTGCCAGTTTGTCCAATGTAGTGTTTGTCACAGTTCTGCAAGGTATTTTGTAGATGACGTTCGTTTTATTTGTTGTCTGTATGGGGTCTTTTAAGTTCATTAGCTGCTGTTTTAGTGTGTTGGTGGGTTTGTGGGCTACCCTGATGCCAAGAGGTCCGAGTAGTCTGGCAGTCATTTTGGAAATGTCTTTGATGTAGGGGAGAGTGGTTACGGTTTCTGAGCCTGTTTTGTCTGTTTGTTTGGGTTTGTTGCTGAGGAATCGGCAGACTGTGTTCACTGGGTCTCAGCAACAATGGGGTTGGGGCGGTTGATATGTAGAATAACAGATCCCCGCGAGTGTGTTACAGACTGGAATCTAATCGAGGGGATCGGGGCGGTTGATATGTAGAATAACAGATCCCTGTGAGTGAGTTACAGGCTTCGAATGGATCGGGGCAGTTTATATGTAGAATAACAGATCCCTGGGAGTGAATTACAGACTGGAATCTAATCGAGGGGATCGGGGCGGTTGATATGTAAAATAACAGATCCCCGCGAGTGTGTTACAGACTGGAATCTAATCGAGGGGATCGGGGCGGTTGATATGTAGAATAACAGATCCCTGTGAGTGAGTTACAGGCTTCGAATGGATCGGGGCAGTTTATATGTAGAATAACAGATCCCTGGGAGTGAATTACAGACTGGAATCTAATCGAGGGGATCGGGGCGGTTGATATGTAAAATAACAGATCCCCAGGAGTGAGTTACAAACTGGAATCTAATCAAGCGATTCGGTGTGGTTTGTATACAGAGTAACAGATCCCCGGGAGTAAATTACAAACTGGAATCTAATCGAGGGGATTGGGGCGGTTGATATGTGGAATAACAGATCCCCGCAAGTGAGTTACAGACTGGAATCTAATCAACGGGGTTAGGGCGGTTGATATGTAGAATAACAGATCCCCGGGAGTGAGTTACAGACTGGAATCTAATCGAGGGGATCGGGGCGGTTGGTATGTAGAATAACAGATCCCCGGGAGTGAGTTACAGACTGGAATCTAATCAAGCGATTCGGTGTGGTTTATATACAGAGTAACAGATCCCCGGGAGTGAATTACAAACTGGAATCTAATCGAGGGAGTTGGGGCGGTTGATATGTGGAATAACAGATCCCCGGGAGTGAGTTACAGACTGGAATCTAATTGAGTGGATCGGGGCAGTTGATATGTGGAATAACAGATCCCCGGGAGTGAGTTACAGACTGGAATCTAATCGAGGGGATGGGGGCGGTTGATATGTGGAATAACAGATCCCCGCGAGTGAGTTACAGACTGGAATCTAATCGAGGGGATCGGGGCGGTTGATATGTGGAATAACAGATCCCCGCGAGTGAGTTACAGACTGGAATCTAATCGAGGGGATCGGGGCGGTTGATATGTAGAATAACAGATCCCCGCGAATGAGTTACAGACTGGAATCTAATCGAGGGGTTTGATGTTAAATGACACAGTACTTTCAATGAGATCTTACGAGGAGTTTTGTGTCCATGATGATGAAGAGCCAGTTGAAATTGTGTTTGCATTGGGACAGTATGTGTACTGGGTTTGATGGTTTCACATTGGCTGCCAATGCAACTATTGCCCATTGTTGAAAGTGGCCCGGAATTTGAGGCCCATGTACAACAGAGATTAGAGACCAGAGATGATGGAAACTGCATCGACCCATTGGCTCCACCTGCTTCTGCCCCAATGAACTCATCTCCACCTATCTGTACTCCATTTTCTCCCCCTTGGTCCAGAACTCCCCATCTATGTCTGTGACATCACCCACACCCTCCACCTCCTCCAGAACTTCCAATTTCCCAGTCCCCAACACCTCATTTTCACAATGGACGTCCAGTCCCCAAAGACCTGCATTCCTCATTCAGATGGCCCTCCGCTTCTTCCTGTCCCGCAGGCCCGACCAGTTCCCCCCCCCACCGACACCCTCAACCGCCCAGCCGAACTTGTCCTCACCCTCAACAACTTCTCTTTTGATTCCTCCCACTTCCTACAGACAAAGGAGGTGGCCATGGGTGCCCACATGGGCCCAAGCTATGCCTGCCTCTTTGTAGGTTACATGGAACAGTCCCTCTTCTGCTACACTGGCCCCAGACCCCATTTCTTCCTCCGTTACATCGATGACTGTATCAGTGCCACCTCTTGCTCCCAAGAGGAGCTCGAACAGTTCATCCACTTCACCAACACTTTCCTTCCCAACCTCAAGTTCACCTGGACCATTTCCAACACATCCCTCCCCTTCCTGGACCTCTCTGACTCCATCTCAGGCAACCAGCTAGAAACTGATGTCCATTTCAAGCCCACCGGCTCCCACAGCTACCTAGAATACACCTCCTCCCACCCACCCTCCTGCAAAAATTCTATTCACTATTCCCAATTCCTTCACCTCCGCCACATCTGCTCCCAGGATGAGGCATTCCACTCACGCACATCCCAGATGTCCGCGTTCTTCAAGGACCGCAACTTCCCCCCGCAGTGGTCGAAAACGCCCTCAACTGTGTCTCCCGCATTTCCCGCAACACATCCCTCACACCCCGCCCCCGCAATAACCGCCCAGAGAGTCCCCCTAGTCCTCACATACCACCCCACCAACCTCCGGATACAACACATCATCCTCCGACATTTCCGCCATCTACAATCCGACCCCACCACCCAAGACATTTTTCCATCCCCACCCTTGTCTGCTTTCCGGAGAGACCATTCTCTCCGTGACTCCCTTGTCCACTCCACACTCCCATCCAACCCCACCACACCCGGGTCGACCTTCTTCAGAACAAGCAGAAGTTCTTAACAGAGTTGCTCACTGATGCGCTTGTGTGAACATGAGCTGGTCAAGGGCTCTGCTCATAGACGGAAGGCCCAGAATAGCAATGTAGGGGAAGTAACACCAAGCCTTAAATAGCTCCCACATGGCAGCAGGGTTTGTTAAAATTTTTTATTATTGTTCATCAAGATTAGGGAAAGGAGACTGTGTGACATTGCCCCAGCTGAGTTTTATCTTGTTATTCAGTTGGATCCTGTTGATTGAAAGGTTTAAATATTGTTGGAGTCATGAAGTGGGTGGTGAGGAGCAGGCACCTAATCCTGCTGTGTGTGTGTACAGCTCTATTGTAATGGGGAGGTGTCTGTAACTTCTTCCCCACGCTCATAGGCACCTCTCACAAATCCATCGTTGGCTGACAGCTCATTTTGTCACCTCAACTCTCTCACAAGATGGAGGCAGAGTTGGGCACCTCACCAGAACTCGTCCACTTCAATCACTTTTCCTTCTTTTCTCGCTTTTAGTTCTTTGGTTTCCTTTCTTTCTCCACTTACCTCCTGGAGGGAGTGGCAGTGACAGCAGCAGCTGGGGGGGTCTTTGACAGCGAGCCCACCAGGCCGCTGGTCGCAGTTGGTGACTCTGTCGATGTCCAGAGCAGAACACTGAGGGAGGTGGCCAACACGACAAAACAGAGCGTGGCAGCAGCTGGGGCCCAGCGCAAGCCCACATGGCGGTCAGTGACGAGGCAACAGCGGTCAGTGATGAAGCGGTGGTCAGAGTTGAAGCCTTGTCAGCAGCGGTGAAGCCTGACATCCCCAGCAGAGGTCAGCAGCGAGTGAGCACAGGTGGGTCTTGGCCTCGCGCCCAGCTCAATGGGAGAATGAGCCCTTTCCCAGCCCACTGCATGAGACAGGGCTGTAATGGTTGATTTCTCAACTTCATTTCTTTATTTTTATATTTGTTTATTAAGAAGACTGTAGTGCTGAACTTTTAAACCTACTTCTTTATTTTTCTACTTCCGCAACTAAGATTTTGTACCTAAGATGGTGCCTTGTGCCACGTACTTGAGCACACATAGACAGTAAAATCGAAACCTTCTGCGAGCTAACATGTGCCTTTTGATGACATTGCTACGCTTTGTGAATCTTGCTGCCTTTCCCTTCCTGAGGACATGTCACCCTGCACATGTGGGCCTGTACAATGTACAAGGAACCCTGGAGCTGGTCAAATTACCCTTCTGTGTTCCACAATTCATCTCATTGAACGGTGAAACAAAAGCGTCCCATTCTCTACCTTACGGGTCACTCACAGCACACCTGCCCTGACTCTTCCGCTGTTCCAGGAACGAAATGTCAGGATGTACATGGCAGCTGGGAAGCACTTTGAGTTAAGTCCAGAACAGCAGAAATCCAAGATCAGCCTTTTGTACTCTCTGTCTTCCTTCTATTCACGCCCGTTTAAACATTTTACTCAGCAAGTTCTTGCCATCAGGACCATGCTGCCTGTAAGGGTGGTGGAAGGAGATTCAACAGGAACTTTCAAAAGGAGGGACTTGGGGAAACATGGGTGAAGCAGAAACCTGCAGATAGCTGCAGGGGCAACTGCACGGAGGGAGGGCACTGGGAATGGGTCAGTGTGAGGTGCTGCAGCTGCCACAAAGAGCTGGCACAAGAACAATCCTCCAGCTGGACACCGGACTAATAAGCCCCTGCTGACAAAACATGATGGTGGGAGATCAAGGCACATTCTGGGGGCAGGGTAGAGGAATGTGTCTCCATGACAATTAGAGGCCCCTGGTTCAGGCCACACTCACTTCAATATACATTCAGGCTGACACACACACACACACACACACACACACTGTACAAGATGGAGCGCCGCACTGTCGGAGGGTCAGCGCTGAGGGAGCGTCACACTGTAGGAGGGTCAGTGCTGAGGGATAGGGCACTAGAGGAGGGTCAGTGCTGAGGGAGTGGGCACTGTAGGAGGGTCAGCGCTGGGGGAGCGTTACGCTGTCGGACGGTCAATGCTGAGGGAGTGCCACACTGTCTGAGGGTGAGCACTGAGGGAGCGCTGAAGTGTTGGAAGGCCAGTGCCGAAGGAGTGGGCACTGTTGGAGCGTCAGTGCTGAAGGAGCGCCGTGCTGTCAGACGGTCAGCGCTGAGGGAGCCCGCACCATCAGAGGTGCCGTCTTTTAAATGAGATATTAAGCCAAAACTGTGCATGTGTACGTGAGAGAGAGAGAAAGATCCCATGTCTACAACAGGGAGAAGAACTAGGGGATGTTCTCCCTGTGGTCCCTCATTCACCATCCCTAAAAACAGATAATCTGGGTCATTCTCATGTGACTCTGTATGGGAGCTTGTTGTACAATAATTGGCTGCTAAGATTCCTCTTTTACAAACTCTAATTCTTGTTTTGCAATGTATTTGACATGGTGGTGTAGTGGCAGTCAGTGACCCTGCAGGCTCATCACTGAAACATCAGCTCAGTATCCCAGGGCGGCAGATATTGAAATCAAAAGAAACCTGGACTTAAAATTAGACCTAATGGAGAGCGCGGTCATAGTACAAAAACATCTGGGTCAGTCATATCGTTCGGGGAAAGCAGACTGCAGCCCTTACCTTGTCTGGTCTACATGTGACTCCCGACCCAGAGCAATGTGGTTGATTCTTATCTGCCCTCCCAGTAGGAATGGGCAATAAATGCTGGGCCTGGCAGGTGTTGTCCACATCCTGTGAATGAATAAAAATAAATCCATGTACAGACCATCTGCGAGCAGACAAGTCACCATGGGAGATAAGCCTGTAAGGGGACTCTGTAGGAATTTCCATTTGAGTACACAGTTTAGAGAGAACATTGACTGTGACACTGAGTATGTTTCACAATGTAAGGTGTTGACTGTAAGTTACTTTGGGCTGTCCTGAGATGGTGACTAGGAACTGGAGCTCTTTCTTCAAAGGCCTTAGGTCTTTGTTTGTCACATTGTTATTAACTCTTTCGGTCCCAGCTTCTCTCATTCTGTGGGTGGAATGAATGCACACACATACCAAGAATGCACACACACATCCACGGCTAGCACAATGAGTCATCACCCAGGCCAGGCTCACAGGCTGTGGTGTTTCATAATGCATTGCTCAAAGATGGAGGGTGTAGATTGTTCCGGAAGAACAGAGGGAGGGGGATCAGAGTCGCCGAATGTTGTGAGGTGAGGAAAATGCCACTGTCGGAAAAATAACGCATATAACCTTTGAATGATAATGTTTGGGAACGCAAGTTTTGTTTTCAAACTTGACGGTAGAAGCGTTCCTGCCTGATGGGTTTTACATTGTGTCACTCACAAACAAGGAGGACATTTTAGTTTACAGATGTTCACCTCCCATTTACAGCCCCTGAGCCTGTGAGGTGAAGAATAAGCTGATGAAATGCTCTGCTACATGGCCGCGTGGTGATGGAGTAGAGTTCTATGCAGGAAGACTGATGTCCCTGCTTTCACTTGCAGCCCCTCAGATTTGAGGGCTCTGATTGGGCCCATTGCACAAAACCTTGTACATACGGGGCAGGGAGTTACCTACAGCCTTGCACCATTAGATGTGCTCACTGCCTTCCTGGTTTCTCCATTTGAATTGATCACAGTCCCACAAAACTTGGGATGCTGCTCAATCTCTCCAGGAAGACTGAAGCAGACCGTAAGATCCATCGCTACCCTCCTGGGGTCTCCTGCTGCACGCAGGTTCCCAGTCGTACAATTGCTTCAGGATTCGTGGGCAAAAGGTGCCGCCAGCAGAGCTCAGGGTCTCGATGCTGAACATGATGCTGCTGGGCTGTCATTCCTGCCGGTGGATTTGAAGGGTCATGTGAAGAACACACTTCTCCAGTGCTCGGAGGTTCCTGCAGTAACTGTGCAAGTCTCTGAAGCCGACAGGAGCACTGGGTCACCGCTGCCCAGTAAGCCATGACCTTAGCTTTCGGTTCCGTATCTGTGTTCTCAAACACTCTGTCCTCAGTCAGGAAAAGGGTGAGCTGCCACCGTGGAGGTAACGATGGCGGTGCGTGGTGAATCTGTGATGGGATCGGACTTTTCTGAGGTAGCAGGGGACGAACTGGCTCTGACATTCTTGGTCATTGCTGCCTAGGTTCAGAGTGCCCTGCGCTGCTGACCCTGTGCTACACAGAGATTGTTGGCTGCAGTTCTTGGATGTTCAGCCTTTTCCCCTGGAAGACAGTGCCATGGAGGGAAGAGAGACTGGAAGCACCCTCACAGACAGCTATACACAACACATGGCCATACCATCGCGTTTCAGCATCAAGACCAGGGCTGATTCAGCAGAAACACTACACAATGTGAGAAGTCCAGGGGACAAAACGAGCTGCCCTTCTTGCCTGGCAGAATGTCCCGAGGTCTCAAAGAGAAATCTGGAAGAGAAACGTCATGTGGTGGGAAGACAGAGTCAAGATGTCCAACAATCTGCTGATCACTGCCACACACATCTTTTTGTAATGACCAGGACTGCCCAGTAGACTGAGGTCAAACAGAAAAGAAACCTCCTGTGTCCACAGGATGGCGACTCCCTTCTTAAGGCTGTCAATGCCATCCAACAATGTGGAAGTGCTGCCCTATTATAGATTGTGATCCTCTCCACTGTGAACCATACTGAACCAGTCCATGTTCAAATGAAACAAGATCTGGTCAATATCCAGGCTCGGGCTGACAAGTGGCAAGTGAACGCGTGCCACACAAATGCCAGGCAATGACCATCACCAATAAGAGACAATCTCACAACTGCCCCTTGACAAACAACAGTGTTACCATCACTGAACCCCCCCCACTATCAACATCCTGGGGGTTACCATTGACCAGAAACTCAACTGGACTCACCACATAAACACAGCGGCTACAAGAGCAGGTCAGAGGCTGGGAATCCTGCAGCGAGTAACTCCCCTCCTGACTCCCCCCAAAGCCTGTCCCACCATCTACAAGGCAGGAGTGTGACTCCCCACTTGCCCTGGATGGGGGCAGCTCCAACGCTCAAGAAGCTCGATGCCATCCAGGACAAAGCAGCCCCCGCTCAATCAACACCACATCCACAAACATGCCACTTTCCCCCCCCCCACCAATGCTCAGTCGCAGCAGTGCGTACCATCTACAAGATGCTCTGCAGAACTTCACTAAAGACCCTCAGGCAGCACCTTCAAACCCACGACCCACTTCCATCCAGAAGGACAAGGGGCAGCAGGTACATGGGAACACCACCCTCTGCAAGTTCCCCCCCTCACCATCCTAACTTGGGAATATATCACTGTTCCTTCAGCATCACTGTGTCAAAATCCTGGAATTCCTTCCCTAAAGGGATTGGGAGTCAACCCACAGCAGGTGAACTACAACAGTTCGATAAGGCAGCTCACCCCCACCTACTCAAGGGGCAACTAGGCAGAGGCAATAAAAGCTGGGCCAGTCACTGATGCTCAGGTCCCACAAATGGACAAAAAACCCTGAAGCTCCCCCCTCCCCAGTGCCCTGTGAGTGGATCCATGGTGAACATCCATCGACGGGAGAGCAGCAAGTGAATGGATAAAGAATAAGAAATCCTGGCCCTGATGGTATTCTAATGAAAGGCCCCACAACCAGTACACATTAGCTCACACTGAGGCTGACTGAGGAAAAGGAACTCCTTTCAGTTCCAGGAATGCACCAGTTGTACATCTTCAGGAAGGGAGATAAATAATGCTGTGGAAATGATCACAAGTACTTCCTTTCTGACCAGTGTGGAGTAAATCCTGAGCCACATTCTCCTGAATCACCTCCTTCCTGTGCCTGAGGGAATCCTGACAGAGGCCACAAGTGACTTAGACTTCCCTGATGAACCTCTGACATGGACCTTGTTGTCATTGAGTCATACAGCATGGAAACAGACCCTTTGGTCCAACTCATCCGCGACACCAGTTTCTCAAACCAAACTAGTCACATCTGCCTGCATTTGGCCATATTCCTCTAAACCTTTGCTGTGCATGTACCTGTCCTTTTAAATGGTATATCTGCACCCACTAATTCCTCTGGCAGTTCATTCCACATACGCTCAGATAGGTGAATGGAGAATGTCGAAGAATACACTGCCTTCATCAAACTGACCAATGCATTTGACAGTAAAATGTAATAGAACATGGAACAATACAACAGAGGACAGGCCCTTCGGCCCACCATGTTGTGCCCAACTTTTACCCTAAACCTAAGGTCTATTTAACCTCCACCCCTACCTTATACTATCATCCATATGCCTATCTAAATAATGCCACTTAAATGCCCCTAATGAGGCCGACTCCACTACCCTCTCCAGCAATGCATTCCACGCCCCGACCACTCTCTGAGTAAAGAACCTACTCTGACATCTCCCCTATATCTACCTCCACTCACTTTAAAACAATGCCCCTCATAAAAGCTATCTCCACCCTAGGAAAAAGTCTCTGGCTATCCACTGTATCTATACCTCTGATCATTTTGTACACCTCTATCAAGTCAGCTCTCATCCTTTGTTGTTCTGAAGAGAAAAGCCCTAGCTCTTGCAACATTTCCTCGTAAGACCTTCCCCCCCATTCCAGGCAACATCCTGGTAAATCTCCTCTGCACCTTTTCCATCACTTCCACATCTTTCCTGTAAAGAGGCGACCAGAACGGGACACAATGCTCCAGATGTGGCTGAACCAGGGTTTTGTGTAGCTAGAGCGTAACCTCACGGCTCTTGAACTCAGTCCCTCTGTTAACCCTATGTCATTGTACGTGCATGATGCTGCAAGGATGTGGATATGTGTCAACCAGCAGCACAATACTGCAAAGATATAACAGCAAATGTCTCATGTGGGAGATTGTAAACCGAGAATTTTAAACTCCAGATCAGTCAGTCAAAGTTGTGAGATAAGTCCCCTCTTGACGGTGGTCATTCACGTCAAAGATTAACTGTTCTCTAGTGTGAGAAGTAAACACTACCTAGCTGTAAAGCTGTTTAACCTCAGTCCCCTCTGTTATAAAACTAAACCAGTCCCACGGACACACAAGATAATGAAGTGTGAGGCTGGATGAACACAGCAGCATCTCAGGAGCACAAAAGCTGACGTTTCGGGCCTAGACCCTTCTAGACGAAGGGTCTAGGCCCGAAACGTCAGCTTTTGTGCTCCTGAGATGCTGCTGGGCCTGCTGTGTTCATCCAGCCTCACATTTCATTATCTTGGATTCTCCAGCATCTGCAGTTCCCATTACCACGGACACACACATGGCCGACAAGGTGTGGAAGACTGCAGGGTCGTTCCTCACTCTGCACCAGCTTTACTAACAACTCTCAATCTCTTCAATGCTGCCTTCGGGAGTCTCGGGATTATTCCCGATAACGGGACTCCTATCAACCCACCCCTGGTCAGTCATATACTCCACCTGCGACATCTGTTAAAGGAGAGCCTCTGGGCTATGTCCCAGTGTTTCCCATTCCTCCGCAGCCTCCTCTCTCCAAAGGACACCATTGACCAGGAGATCCCGCATGGCTCCAGGGCAGACAGTGTACAACAGCAAAAACCATCACAGGCCAACACAACCCCGGTAGAAGTGGTCACCACCCTCCTGTATGGCAAAGGAACCCGGGCTGGGTATCAGTGACACTCCAGGCAACGACCCCTTCCTTACCTCCAGATTCAATGGGAGCATCTTCGAACTAATACTAACATCTTTCCTAAAGGCAGCCCCACAAATATTCAGGATAAATGTCTTCATGATCAACCCCAATGGGCTGGACAAGTGTTTGAATTGTTGAACTCCCTAGCCATCCTGTTCTCCCAGCTTTCGTACAATCAACATTCCAGAGGAGGAGGAGAAAAACTCGAGCTCGACAGGCACAATCTTATCTGTCAGGTCCACAGCACTGACCTTCATAACCAGCAGGAGATGGTTAGGATAGAGCAACAGATGCGGGCTGTCACTTTGACTTTCTCGAAGAGACCATCTTACTGAGTGAATGCTGGAAGGATGGCTCCCTCCACAGGGAAGACTAGAATCGGGGAACCAAGTACAAAAGGAAGGCGTCTCCCATTGAAGACAGGGCTACTCTCCGGAGGTGGTGAGCCTGTGGAGATCTCTCCTCTCCCTCAGAGAATGGGGTTGGTGGGTGGGCAGTGGCGGGGGGGCTGGTGGTCGTGGGCGGGAAGGTGCAGCTAGAAAGATGGATTGAGGAAGTCAAAAGTGGAGTTGGGACCACAATCAGATCAGTCACAATCTTTTTGACTGGTGAAACAAGGTCAAGGAGCTGAATGTCTGACTCCTGCCCTTTGTATCACCTCAATGATGAAACAGACAAAGGGCAGGGTAAAGGACCCATGAGATTTTACCCCTAACCTCTCCGCTGCTCAAAAACCTACAGGTCAGCAGTCTGCTCTTTTAAGTCAGTGAAACTGAGGGACACTACCATCCAACTGAGGGACAGCTGAACAGGTCAGTGTCACAGTTACCCACTGAGTTACTGGGAGGCTTTGTGCAATCAGCAAGTTTAAAACAAACTCTCTGACTGAGTTGGGAGCTAGTGGCTGCAACGTGACAGCAAAGCTTTGTGCTGTTGGCTTTGCCGACACTAACCCTGAAGCCCTGTGTATAGTTCTGACCTCCGTGCCAAGGAGAGGACGTACTGGGGCGAGAGTCACCATGATTCACTTTGACACCTACACTGAGAAGACTGGCCAAGAGGAAGGTTTGAGTGGATTGGCTTGTATTCTCTGGCACTTAGATGAATAAGATACAATCTAATTGAAGCATACAACATATTTAATGGGATTGACAGAAGATAGACACTGGAAGGATGGTTTCCCTGGCCTTGGAATCTAGAAATAGAGGATCCTAGTATTGAAATATGATCTAACCATCTGGGAGTGATCTGAGGAGAAATGTCTTCTTTAGAATTCTCTGCTTCCAGGATTGTGGAAGAGAAAATGGAAGGATATAGGGATCAAGTGGGAATGGGGATGAGGTAGGTGTAAGGTAGGGTTGAGGTAGGAGTCAATCATGATCTTAATGAAGGGGCCAGAAGGGCTGACAGGCCTCGTCCTGTGTCTGCTTTTGTGGTTCTTCTGCAGGGGGACTTGATCTTTCATTATCTTACTCAGCCAGGCTTTCCTTCATCAACTCACTAGCCACAATTATTGCCATCACTAACAACCTCTTGTCACTTTCTCTCGCTCTCTGTCTTTGCCGCTCCATCCCTCTCCTTGCGAGAACTGCTTGCCTTGTTTGGTCACTGGTTTTACATTGAATGTTACACATCTGATCACGCACTCCTCCTGATAAATGTCTGGGGACCAGGCAAACTGAGTATCTGAAAAATAAACCATGTATACATCTGAAATAAAAGAAAGCGTCACACCTCCAGGGTTTCTTTCTAAATGATTCTTTTCTTTGATGATGGGGGATGGGGAGAACTTTACAGCAATCCACTTCTCTGTCTGAACAGAGCGTAGTGCAGTTTGAGCCAAAGTGACAGAGGGCAGAGCAGCAGGATCCCATAACCGCAGGAGGAAGACCAGCCCTACTGTAGACTTGGCTTGGGCAATAAAATGGTTCCGGGAGTGGATCAGGTGCCTCGTACTCATCACACAACCATTCCTTGGATTTGAAGGTACTCAGTCTCTGAATGAATGGCGTGTGCCGATACACTGAGTCATTGTGGCTTTGAGTTTTTTAAACATAAAAATACCTTCGGTTAACTCCTTGTGAGCAAAGGACTGTTTATCAGCAGCATTTGAAAGCTTTTCTGCTCGCTGTCGCTGCCCACCTTCCCCATGTCCTACACTCAGCCAGCTCCACGAGCACACCATCAATCTGCTGTCCCATAGGCACTGGTTCCCAAACCAACAACATCTCATGTATCAAATTCTCCTCCTTGTGTTTGCAGCGGTCCATGGACAAATCACTCCATATCCCTCCACCATCCCACAACCCCTCCCTATCTCTGTCACTCCTACGGCCCCTCCCTATCTCTGTCACCCCATCTAGCCCCTAAACCTTCTCCCTATCTCTGTCACCCCCTCCTGCCCCTATCTCTGTCACCCCCTCCAGCCCCCTACACCCCCTCCCTATCTCTGTCAGCCACTCCAGCCCCTTCACCCCCTCCCTATCTCTGTCAGCCACTCCAGCCCCTACACCCCCTCCCTATCTCTGTCACCTCCTCCGGCCGCTAAACCCCCTCCCTATCTCTGTAACCACCTTCAGCCCCTGTATGCCTTGCTATCTCTGAAACCTCCTCCAGCACCTACACCCCTTTCTATTTCACTCATCTCCTCCGGCCCGCCTACACCCCCTCCCTATTTCTATAACCCCCTCCAGCCCCTCCCTATCTCTGTAACATCTTTCAGCCCCTACACCCTCCCCCTATTCCTGTAACCCCCTCCAGCCCCTACACCCTTCCCTATCTCTGTAACCCCCTCCAGCCCCTCACACCCCCTCCCTATCTCTGTAACCCCCTCCAACACCTACACCCCTCCCATCTCTGTCAGCACCTCCAGCCCCTACACCCCTTCCCTATCTCTGTAACCCCCTCCAGCCCCTACACCCCCTCCCTATCTCTGTGAGCCCCTCCAGCCCCTACACCCCCTCCCTATCTCTGTAACCCCCTCCAACACCTACACCCCTCCCATCTCTGTAACCCCCCATCCCCTCACACCCCTTCCCTATCTCTGTAACCCCCTCCAGCCCCTACACCCCCTCCCTATCTCTGTAACCCCCTCCAACACCTACACCCCTCCCATCTCTGTAACCCCCCATCCCCTCACACCCCTTCCCTATCCCTGTAACCTCCTCCAGCCCCTACACCCCCTCCCTATCCCTGTAACCTCCTCCAGCCCCTACACCCCCTCCCTATCTCTGTAACCCCCTCCAGCCCCTACACCCCCTCCCTATCTCTGTAACTCCCTCCAACACCTACACCCCCTCCCTATCTCTGTAACCCCCTCCAGCCCCTACACCCCCTCCCTATCTCTGTAACTCCCTCCAACACCTACACCCCTCCCTCTCTGTAAACAGCTTCCTATCTTTGTCATCTCCTCCAGTTGTGGTGTCTCAAACATCACCCAATTCTCCAGCTTTAGAGCACATGCTTTCAGCTGCCTGGATCCCCAAGCTCTGAAATTCATTCCCTAAACCTCTCTGTCTCTGTATTTCTCCTCTATATTAGACATTTCTTAAAACTGCCCTCACCACTCAGAATATGGCCTTATATGGCTCGGGGGCAAGATTTAAAATGTTGCCCTAGAGTGTAAGTTGTTGTTTGCAGTGGATGCAACCTCTTTGATGTGGAGTTCAGGAACGCGAATGGGGTGGAGTTTTAGTAAAATGCTGGCGTTAGAATTCTGTAATTGACTGATGCAGCACCGATGCTGGCCATCTGCTCTATTCTGCCTCTCCATATCTTTTTGTCACATTTTGCTTCAGTATATTTTCCACTTATCAAATAAAGTATATTGATCTCTGCCTGCACCGTTCCACGTGGATATTCCAACAAGCTTAGAATTAATTTTATTCTCTAAAGCTTTACTCTTTCTCTGTGTGGCTGAACAAAGAAACAGGAGACCATTCTACCCCTTGAGCCTGTTCCACCATTCAATGAGAGGCTGGATGATCTGTGGCCTAACTCCATGGATCCACCATTGCTCTGATGTGGAGGTGCTGGGGTGGACCAGGGCAGAAGTCACACGACACGAGGCTATAGTCCCAAAGGTTTATTTGAAGACACAAGATTTTGGAGAAACCCAAAGGAGGAGTGAGGCTCTGAAACCTTATGTCGTCAAATAAACCAGTTGGACAATAGCCTGGTGTCATGTGACCTTTGACCTGGTCCACATTTCCGTCATTTCCCCTCAAACACCGTTGGTTCACACAAACCTCTTCAGATTTATAAGTAACAAATAGTTTGTGAAAGAGGCTTTGAAAGCTCAGAGCACCCTGTGTGTGTAGGTATTGTTCACCTTTACTCCTGAAATGTTTGGCCTCAATTTTAAATGCATTCGTCCCACCCAGCCTCCAATCCTACACTCCCCAGTTGGCAGAAACAGGTCCTCTCTCTCTGTCTCTGTATCCTCTCAGTTTCCCTTCGTAAACCTATATCAAATAATTTATTTGCTTTACCAAAGGAAGGGAACACAGCTCAGAGTTTGTGGAATATTTACTCATGGGGTCTGTATTATTTTGGTAAACCTCTGCCACATTCCCTCCAAGCCCAACACATCCTTTCTGGGGGGTGATGCCTAGGACTGCTCCCAGCCGTGGTCTAACCAGGGCTTTGTACAGCTGAACTGTGACATCTTACTCTCTGTATTCTGGTCCTCAACATAAAACCACCAGCAATACACAAGGATTAGGTTCTTAGCTGTTCAGGTATTTGATGAATTTATGTGCATGACCTTTGAACCTCAGCTGTTGCTAGCTTTTTACCATTTACAAATTACTTTAGTCTTCTCTAATTTAAAGAAAGTTGACATTTAACCATTAACCATTTTAACTGTTGCATCTTCATGGCAATGTCTCTAAAAGTCTACTTGCCAACCCATCAGCATGCTCCTGTCATGCAGGATAAATGCTGGTTTTTCCTTTGTGTTAGTATTCTTGCAAACTGTCCTGATCAGTGCACAATGCAAACTACAATTAAATGTGTTAATTTTTCAATAATACGTAAACTATTCTGTTCAGCACAAAAGTGGAAACCCAACATTTGCCTACTTTGAAATCCATCTGCCACAATTTTGCTCATTCGCACAATATATGAATATCTCTTTGTAATTTTACGTTCAATCACTGTTAGCCAGAAAGCTGGTTATTTAGCTCTCTGTCACATTCTCGAAGTCATTCATATGTGGGAAAAATAACTGAGGCCCCAGTGCAGATTTACACAAGGACACATCTCACAGGTGACATCCTTCCAATGAGGGAACCTACTCATTACCCTTACCCTCCATCTCACAGCAGTAATCTCCGAACCAGGCTCTTCTTTCAATTGTGTGAGTTAACAGTTTCTTATGACTGACTTTAAAAATACTTTCTGGAAGTTGATATAATTAAGATCTGCGAACATTCCCCTGTTTTGTATGTTATGACTGTGGTGACAGGACTGTGCTGGTAATCAAACTGCACAAGATACCAGTCTCACCATTTCCATGTAAATGTATTGATTTAATCACCAAAACAGCTAATTACTCCCCCTTGGTACTGTTACCCTGAATAATAGAGATTTCCATCAGATTTATTTAATAAACCCAAAATAATCTGTTGATTATGAAACAAAACTCATTTCGAAAAGCAAGTGGCAAAACTGGTTAGTAACTAAATTATAATTTGGATGTAGTACTATTCCCTTTAAACTCCAAACAGACACACTCACACAACACAAAAGATGAGAAAAATTTTACGCAGATGAAATTTTAAAACTGACAAGAAAAGATATATCCTAAATAAAAACCGAAAGAAGTGCGGATGCTGTTAAACAGAAAAAACATCATAAATTGCTGAAAAGGCTGAGCAGGTTTGACAATATCTGTGGAAAGGAATTAGAGTTAATGTTTCGGGTCTGATGACCCTCAGAAAATAAAATATCCTTACGAGAAAAATGATGAGACCAAAAAAGGATAGAATGTGATGAAATGTCACAGTTCACTGGATTTCTTTTTAACAAAATCCAAGTTTTGCCAGCAATGGGCTAATTGAAGATCTTTCAACAAGGATTAAGTTTGGATTGGAATCAAACTGATTCCAAGGCTTTGGAAAGTGATCTGACCTTGGCATTTCATGCAGGCAAAATACAGAGGGACGGTAACTTTATCTACTTGGTTCTCCTGCCTACAACAGCCGAACTCCCTACCGCAGTGAAGGTCCACTCCTAGGGAAATGGTCCTATTTAATACCATTGTTTTCCTCATTTCTGTTGCTTTGTTTATATTACTTCTGCTGAGTTCCTTGATTAGTTTTTAAATTGCTTGAGGTGTTCCCTATTATAAATACTGACAGAATCATTCAAGAGGTCCACCATTTCCTTTTCCCCTCAGTTTTAGGAGGGACCTCCACATCCTGAAAACCATTAATGTCATAATATCATTGTATATTAATTTGTCAGTTTAGTATCCCTTGCAAGCGTCTTCTCACACTCATATTTCTGACTTTTATTAATTGATTTGTTGCCTTTTGTATCTTTCCCATTTGGTAGGATCCGTGCTACTTCATACAGTTTTGTCTGTTTTTTATGTCTATGTTGTCTCATACCTCTTTTATTGATCTTTTCTGTTTGGCAGCTAAAACTGTTACCACAAGGTGTGTAAGCCATAGCCCCAGTCATTTTTTTTTAAAACCTCCCACCAATCTCCTGTCACTTTACCCATTAACTGTCTGTATGTCTACCTTCATGTTTCCCCGTTTCTCTTTACGTTTGCTTTTCTCTGTGTCTCTCTATGGCTATGTCTGTCTGTTTCTGTATCTCACTCTCAGGGCCTGTTTCTGTTTGCCTGCCTCTCTCTAGATCTGCTTGTCTTTCTCTGTCTCTGCCTGTCTGAATGTGCCTCTCTCTTGTTCTCTGTCTGCCTGGCTCTCTCCGTGTTGGCCTCCTTCTCTGCGTTTGCCTCTCTCTGTCCAAAACTCTGCCCCTCTCTCTTTCTGTCTGCCTATGTCCCCCACCCCCCCATCTGCCTGGCTCTCTCCGTGTTGGCCTCTCTCTGCATCTGCCTCTCTCTGTCCGTCTGTCTCACTCATTTTGCTCTTCTCTCTGTGGATTCAAAGACAACTTTTTTTTGAACTTTGGTTCTCATTTGTTCCCACACACTTTCAGAGGCTGAACCCTGCTTTCATTCTCACTGTGTTTCTGCATCCTTAACTCGGTCCTTCTCTAGCTCTCTCCCCCTTTCTCACTTGAGTTCATTCTTTCATGCTCTCTCCATCTCTCATTTTCACTCTCCTCTGGTACTGATCTCTCATCTCTCTCACTCTCTTCTTCCTAGTTTCCATTGTGTACCTCTCTCACAGAGTCCCTCCTTCCCTCACTATTTCACTTTGTCTAAGTCCTCACTTTAAAAAGAACACTGGCTAGTTCACAACGAGGGAGGCCCTCTCAGCCAATCTACTTTGTAGTAATCATTCAGTAAGTCAATGAAGGGTTTAGCCTCCCATCTGATCTGGGAATCTATTCCAACGTTGGACATCTTCTGAAATTAGTCCCAATAATATCTAACTAGTATGAATAGCCCCTTTGTTCTCCCCTCACATTTAGTTGTAAGATATTTTCTGATTTGACCTTCTCCATCTCTGTTACCATCTCAGACATCTTGACAGGCCAGCTTTCAGATGCTTTATCTCCAGGCCCAATAATGCGAGGTTCCCAACACTGTTTCTGTCATTACAGCAGTCACTACCCCACTAAAGTACTGCATGGGCTGTAAAGCATTTAGGGGTGGCTTGAGGATGTAAAAGGTGCTATTGAAACGCAAGTCTTGTTTTCCTTTGCTGTGTCTATCCCCAGAACTTAGACTCTGTACTAGTGTAGCAGGAAAAGGTTTAACTTAGACTGGCAGGGCTTGGGAATCTGAGCAGAGAGACACATGAGAGGTAAATAAAAGTTGGAAATGAAACATAGAAAAGTAAATTGGCTAAAGTGGAAGGGAGAGGAAGCAAAGGCTACCTGCAAATAAGGATGGAGTACAAAAAGAACGTGAAAAATATAAAAATGTCAAAGAGACAAATTTAAAGGTACTATATCCAAATATATGAAACATTTGCAATAAGAGAGATTGCATGGTGACCAAAGAAACTGAACATCCAAAGGTATTCAAATTTTTGGAAGGTCAGACAAAACTGAAAAATTAGTGGAAGATTATTAGAGGAATATAGAATCAATGAAATAGTGAGAAAGGGGGTTAGCACAGAAATCTAAGTATGGAATCAGAGATAATGGGAACTGCAGATGCTGGAGATTCCAAGATAATAAAATGTGAGGCTGGATGAACACAGCAGGCCAAGCAGCATCTCAGGAGCACAAAAGCTGACGTTTCGGGCCTAGACCCTTCATCAGAGAGCACTGATGAAGGGTCTAGGCCCGAAATGTCAGCTTTTGTGCTCCTGAGATGCTGCTTGGCCTGCTGTGTTCATCCAGCCTCACATTTTATTATCTAAGTATGGAATCAGTCTGGTTGGAACAGCAACAAGCAAGGGGCAGGAAGCATTACTGGAGTTATCTATCGACTTCCAAACAATAATGATTGGCGTTAAACAGGACATTGGAGAAGTTGGTACAGTAGTCATGGGTGACTTTAATTTACCTTTAGACTGAGCAATAGTAATCATCACAGAATCCCTACAGTGTGGAAACAGGCCCTTCAGCCCAACAAGTCCACACTGACCCTCAGAACATCCGACCCAGGCCCATTCCCTTATAACCCGCCTAATCTACACATCCCTGGACTCTATGGGAAATTTAGCACAGCCAATCCACCAAGCCTGCACATCTTTGGGCTGTGGGAGGAAACCCACTCAGACATGGGGAGGACATGCAAACTTCACAGACACTCCTTAGGGTGGAATTGAACCCAGGTCCTAGCTCTGTGAGGCAGCAGTGCTAACCACTGAGCCACCATACCATGGATGAATTCCTGGAGTGTATGTAAGATGGATTTTTAGACCAGTACATTAAGGAACTGGCTTGGAGCAAACTTCTGCAATGAGAATAGGCTAATTAATAATATTGTTGAGAGGTCCCCAAGGAAAAAGTGATCATAATTTGACAGAATTCTTAATTGGAATAGAAAACTTAGCTCCTAGATCTAAACAAAGCAAACTATAAAGTTATGAGGGTGAATCACCTGCGATAAACTGGGTAATTTCAGTAGAAGGCATCAAAGTGAATAAGCAAGGATAAAAATTTAAGGAATAAATTGGAGAGGTTGCAGAGGTTATACATTCCTTTCATGTTTAAAGAACAGAACAGGAAAAGCAGCCTAACCATGGTTAACAAAACAAATTAAGGGAAGAATTCAATACAAAAAGGAATAATTTAAAGTTGACCAAAGAAGTAGCAAACCTGAAGACTGAGAGCAATTTAAAGTTCAACAAAGGGGTACCCAGGAGGTTTATTAAGGGTCGGGGGTGGGGGGGGGGAACAGAGTTTAAACTTGCAAGGGACATAAAAGTAAACTGTTAAAGCTTCCATAAGTACATAAAAAGAAAATGATTTGTGAAGACAAATGTAGGCCCCTTACAGTCTGAGATGGCACTACTGATAATGGAGAACAAGGAAATGACAAAGCAATTAAACAAATACTCTGTCCTGTCTTTACAGAAGGAGACACAAAAAAAATTCCTGAAATGCTAGGAAGCAAGGGTCTTTTGGGATGAATTGAAAGAAATTTAAAAAATTATTTAAAAAGTGCTGGGGAAATTAATGGGATTGAAAGTTTATAGATCCTCAGAGCCTGGTAATCTACATCCCAGAGAACTAAAGGAGATGGCCATGGGACACAGTGAATACATTGGCCATCATTTTCTAATATTCTATAGGCTCTGGAACAGTCTCAGCAGATGTCAGGGTGTCGAATATAATCCCAAATGTGTAAAACAGAAGAGAGTGAGAAAACCAGGAATTCTAGACCAGTTAGTTTAACATTAAGACTCATGAAAATGCTGATGTATATTTTGAAGGATGCAATAAGTAAGCACTTAGAAAATACCAATGAAATTACACAAAGTCAACATGGATTTGTGAAAGGGAAAATTGTGTCTGACAGACCAATTGGAAAGTTTATTTGATGATGTTATGAGCACAATAGATTTGGGAGAGCCGATAGGTATGGTGCATTTGGAGTTTCAGCAAGATTTTGATAAAGTCCCTTGGAAGAGGTTAGTATGGAGAATCGAAGCCAATGGGATTGACGGTAATATACTGGGATGGGCTGAGGACTGGTTAGCAGACAAGAAACAGAGTAGAAATGATACGGGCCATTTTCAGTGGGGAATGCAGTGACAAGTGCAACACCACAGGGATCAGTGCTTAGGCCCAAATATTCACAATGTTTATCAACAATTTGGACATGGGAATGAAACATAATATTTTCATATCTGGGCAACACACACCTAGGTGATATTGGGAATGGTGAGGAGGATATGAAGAGGTCTCACAGTGATTGAAACAAGTTGTTTAAGTGGACAAATACATGGCAGATGCAGTATGACCTGGATAAGTGTGAGGTTATCCACTGTGGGTAGGAAAAACAAAAGGCAGAGTATTATTTACATGGTGGCAGACTGAGGAAATGTTGCTGTACATAGGAATCTGGGGGACCTTGTGCACCAGTCAGTGAAAGCAAGTGCCCTGGTGTAGTGAGCAGTTAGCATGGCAAATGGTATGCTGTCCTTTGGGATCACATCTGGAGTATTGTGTGTAGCTTTGATCTCCCTGCCTAAGATAGGAGGGTAGACTTACCATGGAGGAAAGAAGTGATGGCTCATTAGGAGTCAAATTCACTCAATAAATTTAAGAAAGAAATAAATAGATTTCTAGAAGTTAGAAGTATCAAGTGTATTGGGTGTATGGTGATAAAATTAAGGTTTAGCAATGAGTCACGGTCAATAGTCATAGAGAGGTACAGCACAGAAAAAGATCAACTCGTCCGTGCTGACCAGATATCCTAAATTAATCTAGAGATAATGGGAACCCTGCAGCCATATGGTATCAATGTGGACTTCACCAGTTTCAAAATCTCCCCTTCCCCCACTGCATCCCTAAACCAGCCCAGTTCGTCCCCTCCCCCCACTGCACCACACAACCAGCCCAGCTCTTCCCCCCCACCCACTGCATCCCAAAACCAGTCCAACCTGTCTCTGCCTCCCTAACCGGTTCTTCCTCTCACCCATCCCTTCCTCCCACCCCAAGCCGCACCCCCAGCTACCTACTAACCTCATCCCACCTCCTTGACCTGTCCGTCTTCCCTGGACTGACCTATCCCCTCCCTAACTCCCCACCTATACTCTCTCCACCTATCTTCTTTACTCTCCATCTTCGGTCCGCCTCCCCCTCTCTCCCTATTTATTCCAGTTCCCTCTCCCCATCCCCCTCTCTGATGAAGGGTCTAGGCCCGAAACGTCAGCTTTTGTGCTCCTGAGATGCTGCTGGGCCTGCTGTATTCATCCAGCCTCACATTTTATTACCCTAAATTAATCTAGTCCCATTTGTCAGCATTTGGCCCATATCCCTCCAAATTCTTCCTGTTCATGTACCCATGCAGGTGCCTTTTAAATATTGTAATTATACCAGCCCTCACCACTTCCTCTGGCAGTTCATCCCATACAAGCACCACCCACTGTGTGAAAAAGTTGTCCCATAGATCCCTTTTAAGTCTTTCCCCTCGTAGCTTCAACTTATGCCCCTCTAGTTTTGATCTCCTTCACCCTGGGGAAAACATCTTGTTTATTCACCCTATCCATGCCCCTCATAATTTTATAAACCTCTGTAAGGTCACCCCTCACCCTCCAATGCTCCAGGGAAAATAGTCCCAGTCTATTCAGCCTCTCCCTGTAGCTCAAACCCTCCAACCCTGGCAACATTCTTGTAAATCTTTTTCTGAACCCTTTCAAGTTTCACAATATCCTTCCTATAGCAGGAAGGCTAAAACTGAATGCAGTATTCTAGAAGTGACCTAACCAATGTACTGTACAGCCACAACATGATCTTCCAACTCCTACACTTAATGCACTGACCAGTAGAGGCAAGCATACCAAACACCTTCTTCATTATCCTGTCTACCTGTGACTCCACTTTCAGGGAGCTATGAACATGCTCCCCAAAGTCTCTCTGTTCAGTAACAATCCCCAGGACCTTACCATTAAGTGTATAAGTCCTGCCCTGATTTGCCTTTCCATAATGCAGCACCTCACATTTATCTAAATTAAACCCCATCTGCCACTCCTCAGCCCATTGGCCCATCTGATCAAGGTCCTGTTGTACTCTGAGGTAATCTTCACTCCCCACCAGACCTCCAATTTTGCTATCATCTGCAAACTTACTAACCATACCTCACATCCAAATCACTTATATAAACGATGAAAAGCAGTGGACCCAGCACTGATCCTTGTGGCACATCGCTGGTCATAGGCCTCTAGTCTGAAAACCCTCTGTCTTCTACCCTCAAGCTAGTTCTGTATCCAAATAGCTAGTTCTCCCTGTATTCCATGTGATCTAACCTTGCTAACCAGTCTACCATGGGGAACCCTGTCAAATACATTACTGATGTCCATATAGATCATGTCCACTGCTCAGCCCTCATTAATCCTCTTCGTTGCTTCTTCAAAAAACTCAATCAAGTTAGTGAGACATGATTTCCCACACACAAAGCCATAATGACTATTCTTAAGCTGTCCTCACCTTTCCAAATACGTGTAAATGCAGTCCCTCAGGATTCCCTCCAACAACTTGCCCACCATCAATGTTAGGCTCACCAGTCTACAGTTCCCTGGCTTTTCCTTTCCATCTTTCTTAAATGGTGGCACCAGGTTAGCCAACCTCCAGTCTTCCTGTTGAAGGGCAAAATGGGCTGAATGGGCTACCCTAGTTTCTAGTTTCTATGTTTTTCCTCCAGAAATCTGTGGCTCCTCTCTGGGATGCATTCTGTGGCCTTTGGAACTGATGATTTCATCATACAGTGAATGAGAAGCTATTCAGTCCATTGTGCCTGTGCTGGCTCTCTGAAAGATCCTTCTATTCAATTCCACTACCTCTGCTCCTTCTACCCAGCCCAGCAATTTATTTTAACTCACAGCTATGGATTGGATTCCCTTTTGAAACTGACAAGTGAACTTGCTTCATCCTCGACTTTTCCTGGGACATTCCCGGGTTTCTCTTCCCAGTTGCAACATTTACACATGAAAGGCAGCCGTAAATCCCACTGGCTGATGTTCAGTCCAGCTGCAGGCCTTGGTTCAGCTCTTTCTGTAATTCCTGAGCTGCCTCCCCATAATCCACACTGGCCCAGGGAGCTCATTAAGGAAATGAGAGCTCCCCTTCTCACCCAATCCCACACAACTCTCTCCCCTCTCTCTCTTGGTAAAACTGTGACATCATATGGGTTGCCAACTCCAGGTGAGTGTAGTCCTGGAGTATTCATCACATGACCTTTAGGTGTTGAACCACTCCTCTCAACACTGGTCCATTCCTCAGGTGACTCATGGCCAAGTGGAATGTGCACTGACCCTTTCCTGGCCAACTGCATTCATCTTGAGAGTTCATTGCCCATTCCCCACCTTGCCATTCCTGGAGGCTCCGAGCCAATCCTGAAGGGGTGGTATCCCTTTGCAGCAGGTCTGATTCTGTCCACCCACTAAGATAAATACATTTTAATCTTTCTCTGACAATCCTACTTTACATCATTACTAGTTTAAATTTAAAGGGGGCATTGAGATACATGAGGAACACACCACTATTTAATCTAGAAATTATCGGAGAAACTTTTCTATCTTTGTTTCAGATTTCCAGCATCCACAGTTCTTTGTTTAATTTTACAGTCTAATTCAGTTCTGACGTAGATTCTGAGATCAGGCGCTTTCAGTTACACCTCACATTGGTTTCTCAGACTACACCCTTGTTTGTCTCTGGCATTTTACACTCAGTCACTATCAGTTTTCATTCAGCCACATGACTTGACATATAAACTCCCTCCACATCTCCCAAACAACCTTCTTTTATCATTCCTTTCTAACCTTAACTGCTCAGTCTGAAAAAGCTGTTAAACATGAAGGGAACAGAACTTTGTCCACTTATAAAGAGGCAGAGATTGCACAAGGAGGAAGCTTTTGTTTATTCACTCATAGGATGAGGGCTTCACTGACCAGGCAGCATTTATTGCCCATTCTTAATTACCCACAGGACAGTTAAAAGTCAACCGCATTGCTGTGGGTCTGGAGTCACACATAGACCAGACCAGGTAACGACTGCAGCTTCCTTCCCTAAAGGACATTAGTGAACCAGATGGGCTTTTCCAACAATTGACAATGGGGATTCATGGTCACCTTTAGATTCTTAATTCCAGATATTTTATTGAATTCAAATTCGAACCTGGACCCTGACGACGTTATATGGGTCTCTGGATTAACAGTCTAACGATAATACCACTAGGCCATCGCCTCCCCTGGAAGCTATGCTACATCTTCATAAAGCACTGGCCTAGGTCCCAAGTGGAGAATCAGTTCCAATTCTGTGAACCACATTTTACAAGGATTATTAATATATTAGGGAGCGTACAGAGGATGCTCAATGGTGTTATCATCACTGAATCCCACACTGTTGATAACCTCACAAGTAGGACTGGACCAGATGTTATGGTTGATTAATTTATTAGAGTTCTTTAAGGAAATAACGAACAATATATCTAAATGGGAATGTGTAGATGTGGTGTCCTTGGAGTTCCAAAGGTCACTGGATAAAGAACCACATCAAAAGTTAACACAGTGAATGAGAACACAACGCACAGTGGATAATATCCTGACATGGTTTGGGGATCGGCTGACTAACAGCAAAAGGAAGGCCTAACTGGGTTATTTTCTGGTGAGATGTAATGATCTGTGTGCCACAGGGATTAGGGCTGGGCCTCAGCATTTTGCAGTTTATATCTGTGGATTTGGTTTCTAAGTTTGCTGATGACAGAGTTAGTTGTGAAGTGAACATAAAGAGTCTGCAAAATGATTTTGGCATGTTAGGTGACGGCAAGACAACATTATTTAATTGGAGAGAAATTACACAACAATAAGAGGCAGAAGGATCTGGGTGAATCACAAAAGGTTAGTAGGCAGGTGCAGCAAATGATTTGGAAGCTAAACGCAATGGTGGTATTTATTGCGAGGAGCGTGGAATGTGAAAGGAGGGTGTACATAGCATTGGTGAGACCATATCTTTAGCATTGCGTACAGATTTGGTCTCCTTATTTACGGATGTGAATGGAAGCAGTTCAGAGATGGACACTTATTCCTAGGATGAAGGGGTTGTCTGATGAGGAATGGCTGGGCAAGTTAGGTTTGTCGCTTCTGGAGTTTAAAAGAAAAAATGATTTTATGAAAACACACCAGATTCAGAGGGGATTTTCCAGTAAGGATGTTTCCCTATGTTGGGGGAGATACAACTATGTGGGAGATGGTTAAAATATGTTTAAGATAGAGTTGAAAAGAATGTTTCTCTCTTGGAAAGAAACAAAAACTCTGCAGAATTCTCCTCACCATATAGTGATGATGGTGGGATGGTTCAATACAGTTATCAGCACAGGTGCTCTCTGATTTACAAACGTTCAGTTTACAAGCGCTTGTCATTACGAATGTGATCCTATATAGGGGTTTGTTTTAAAGGCCCGACATTAGCAGGTTCCCTATACTTACAGGAAATGGCTGCTTGATACTCTCCTGCATTGTGTGCTGACCTGCACACGAATCAACTTGCAAACAGGCTCCAGAATAGAACCACTTTGCAACCCAGGGACTGCCTGTACCTTACACTCCAAAAGCGAGGCCCAGGCTGGGGGGCCGTCACGGGGGAGCGAGGCCCAGGCTGGGGGGCCGTCACGGGGGAGCGAGGCCCAGGCTGGGGGGCCGTCACGGGGGAGCGAGGCCCAGGCTGGGGGGCCGTCACGCGGGAGCGAGGCCCAGGCTGGGGGGCCGTCACGGGGGAGCGAGGCCCAGGCTGGGGGGCCGTCACGCGGGAGCGAGGCCCAGGCTGGGGGGCCGTCACGGGGGAGCGAGGCCCAGGCTGGGGGGCCGTCACGGGGGAGCAAGGCCCAGTACAGTCTGGAGGCTAGGTGCTGGTACCGACTTGTTGAAAAGGACTTTGATTGAAGCACCTTTTAAAACTTTTTTTTTATTTTTATGCTACACTTTTACTTATTATTCTTTCAATTCTGAATCAAATATTCCCGTGTCTGTACCTGAGATGGCGCCCTAAGCGATGACATTGCAAACTTTTCACTGCACTCATTCACATGACCATAAAGCTGAGCCAATTCAGACAGTCACAGGGTAGACACGGCTGGAGGATGAGGCTACAATCTGAGCAGCCATGACCTTATCGAATGGTGTGCTAGCTTGAGCATGCTGTTGTGGGGGAATGAAATCTGCCTCCCTTTCTCAGATTGGCCATGAAGGGGACTCCAGTTCCCAACCTGATGCGGCTGACACTTATGAGCATGGCCCTCTCTGTTCTGAATCCATAATGTCCTGTGCCACTGCCATGGGGCAGGCCAGCTGTGACAGCCTTTCTCAGGAGTGCTTCTGTCTTGGGAATGAATGAGAGGAAAGCACTCAGTGAAATGGATGGAAAGGGGCCCTTTCTCATGTGAATCCCCAGGTAGTATCAGCTCACACTTAATCCCACCTCTGCTGGTGATATTAAACAGTGAGAAACAGCAACCATGCCAGGGAGCGCACATTGATCCAGACTGATTCTCACTGAGTCAGGAAGACAGGACACAGTGAGCCCATAACAGACAACGTAATCAGTAAAGATTATCTCGGCTCGGGGCTTTACCTGGGAGTGGCGTGGTGAACCAGAACAGCAGAGCTCTGCCCACCCACATTCTGAACAGGTGAGAATGAGAAAGAAATGTCAAGTGGGTACTGACCTTTAAGAGACTCTGACAGCCCCTGGGGTTTCAGAATGACAACAACACCTCCCCCAAGTATATACCCCTGGAGGAGGTATAGACAGTCATTGTGAAACAACAGGTACAGGATTCAGAATCTTTCCCCGAGGGTGGGGACTAAGTGAAGTCTCTGACTTTTGAGTCAAATAATCCACCAACGCTGCCCCAGGAAATTCCCAGGAAAGTGGGAAATCTGTGGCCCAGTCCCCTACCTTCTCTTCTGCAATCATTCCTGATTTACAAATATCAAAGGCAAGGGAACTGGGTCTAACTCACCTTTCTCCATCTCAGGGTGTTACACTTCTCTGCACAGTTCATTTTCTTTTTGAGTATAAAACTAAGTTACTTTATTTAACCTGTAACCACAATATTAACCCCTTTAAATGCATTGGGGTTTACTAACATTAAAAGAAATGGTCTGATTGAACTTGACACAGGCGAAATCCAATGACTAAAGCTACTTATGAATTTTTTTTTGGTGTTTCAGCCGGGCAGATGACTGAGGGAATCCCTTCCCGCTATGTGAGCAGGTGAACAGCCTCACTCCACTGTGAACCCACTAGAGTCTCAACAGTCTATATACCTTAGTGAATGTCTAGCCACACTCGATACAAGTGTGTAAGGCCTTTCCCCTGTGTGAAGTGGGTTGGTGTAGCAGCAGAGGAGATGACTGACTGAATCCCTTGCCACACTCAGTGCAGATGAATGGTCTCTAACTGGTGTGAATGTGCTGCTGTATCGCGTGAATGGATGACAAAATGAAATCCTTCCCACACTCTGAGCAGGTGAATGGCCTCTCCCCAGTGTGAACTCACTGGTGTTTGGTGAGGTCAGAGGAGATGCAGATGGGAGTTTAATTTAGAGAAATGGTAGGTGTTGCATTTTGGTGAGGTAAACCAGGGCAGGACTTACACACTCAATGCTGGGCCTTGGTGAGTGCTGCTGAAAGAAAAGACTGAGGAGTGTAGGTCCATAATTCCTTGAAAATGGAGTCGCAGGTAGATGGGGTCATGAGGGGGGCATTTGGGACACTTGCCTTTACTAGTCAATGCATTGAGAGTAGGAGTTGGGACTTCAAGTTACGGCTGTACAGGATATTGATGAGGCCACTTTTAGAATACTCTGTTCGTTTCTGGTCTCCCTGCTGTAGGAAAGACATTGTTAAACTTGAAAGGGCTCAGAAAAGATTACAAGGATGTTGCCAGGGTTGGAGGGTTTGAGTTACAGGGAGACGCTCAATGGCCTGGGGCTATTTTCCCTGGAGCGTCAGAGGCTGAGGGGCTGATAAAATCATGAGGGGTATGGAAAGGGTGAAGAGCCAAGATATTTTTCTTAGGCGGGGGGAGTTGAAGCCAGAGGGCATTAGGTGCAGATGAGTTGGACCGAAGGGTCTGTTACTGTATTGTATGGCTCTATGACTCAAGTGTCATTTGAAACCAGTGTGACAGCAAGAGCACCTGAAGGGTCTCCAAATGATGTGAACACTCTGGTGGGACTTCACTTTGACAGCACTTCCCTCAGTATGGGTATGGAAGCAGTCTCTCATCAGTGTTAAGCCACTGGTGGAGCAAACTCTGCAGTTAAAGCAATGCACCTTTTGAAGTGTAGTCACTGGCACAATTTAGCCATCGAATTTGCAACAATACTGAGCAATGAGATGGTTATTCTTTTCGGGACTTTGTACAAAGATAGGTCCAAAATACAGGATCATGGGGAGGACAACGAGGCAGGTCGCCAATCCATCCAAAAGGGGAAGGAAATCCTGCAGTTGACACCGAACTGCTCCAGAACCACTGTCCAGACAAGCATTCAGTCTGCAGTCCAGCCTCTGTCGCAGCTCACACTTTTTAACTGGAGCTATGGACAGTCAAGGAACACACCCCAACATTCATTTTATCAAACAGCAAACCAAGAGTCCCTTCCATTTTACCACCGCACTGTCGGAGGGTCAGCACTCAGGGAGCGGGCACTGTCGGAGGGTCAGCGCTCAGGGAGCGGGCACTGTCGGAGGGTCAGCACTCAGGGAGTGCCGCAATGTCGGAGGGTCAGGGCTGAGGGAGCACCACACTATCAGACAGTCAGCGCTGAGGGAGTGCTACACATTCAGGGAGGTGGTCTCTTCAAGTAGATATCTGCCCCCTGGTGGTTATGGAGGATTACTCTGAACAGAATCTCCTTGGACTGGAACAACGTGTGCCATGTTGAGAAATGGAAGGTACTTTCCCATAATGTCCTGGGAATCAGTATTCCCCCAAACAACGGCCTGGGAATAGAATCTCTTTCTGAAATGAAAACACACCAGGCTGGGAATATTCAGTCGGTGAACCAGTGAGACACAGAGCAAATGTTGATGAGCAGAGTTTGAAGTGAACCCCACCAGTGTCCCTGCACCTTTGGAGTGTGTTTACAGGATGAAGGCAGCTGTTTCCTTCCTGTCTGTATGAGATTCCTGAGCTGATAACAATCTAAAACGAGATACATACATTTCTTTGATTCGTTTAACAAGATGAATTGCAGAATTGCCTCATGAAGTGGAGTAATAAAGAGAATGTTGAGTGTGTATTGTCTGGTACAGGTTTTCGGTCTTATCCTCCCATTCAGGCTGCTCAATGCATGGACTGTGCTTTTTGCACTGTTGTGCAAGTGGTGAGGGGACAATAATGAATATATATACACACGCGCACACAGGTACGCACACATACAGATCCACAGACATGCGCACACAGAACCATACGTACATACACACACACGCAGACCCACATGTACACGCACACACACACGCACTCACACACAACCTCTCAGTGGCAGGATAGGTGTTAGCATTCACTGTTACCGTAACATCCTGAGCATCAAGACCCTGGTTACTGTTGGGTGGGCCTCATTGTCTGCATCAAAAACAGAAGATGCCTGAAAAGCTCAGCAGATGCGGCAGCACCTGTGAAGAAAAATCAGTTAACGTTTTGGGTCCGGTGAACTCTGAGGCGCTTTGAGGAAGGGTCACCAGAACCGAAACGTTAACTCTGACTTTTCTTCACAGATGCTGCCAGACCTGCTGAGCTGTTCCAGCAATTTCTGTTTTTGTTCCTGATTTACAGCATCCGCAGTTCTTTCGGGTCTGATTGTCTGCTTGCCTGAAAGAAGACTCCCAAATGAAGCTCTCTGCTTTGAGCTCTGTCACAGCAAGCAGGAACCATGTGAGCAGAGCAAACTTCAAAGAGGTTTACCAAACCTCCCTGAGAAAATGCAGCATCGCCATGGACCCATGGGAAAGTCCTGCTCAAACTGGAGAGTTATTTCCCTCAGAGGCTCTGAATGTAGTTTTGCCACCATCCTTTCGAAGGGGAGTTGCTGAAGGAAATCTTTTAGACCAAGGAAACTGAGATAAAAACATTGAAGGAGCTAAACTTCTCGAGGGCTCCTTGCTTCTCTGTGATCCTTTCCCCCAACAGAGTCTGAACCTGACCAATCAGAGCATTATTGATGCGCTGAACTCTGCTAAACCCATAATTGGTGCCAATTGAAATGCCAATCAAGAGGCTGTCTCTGGGGAGTGCTGTCCTAAACACACCCAAGTGGTATCACTTTGTGAGGGCGCAGTGTTCCTGAACGTATTGCAAATTCATCTGTTAGCTGCTTTTCCAACCCTAACAAGAATAGAAACAGGGCTCTCTCCTTTCATTGGGCAGAGACTGCACATCTGTCTCAAAGACATTGTCTCAGGTACACTAAGTGGCTGTAGCTAATATGAACCTTGGAAGAATCTGCAGATAACACAACACTTCGAGGAACTGTAAACTGTGAGGGGGACAGTGTGGAACTGCAAAAGGACATTTAAAACTTTAGTACATGGGTAACAGATGAAGTTTAATGCAGAGAAGTGTGAGATGATGCACTTTGGAAGGAAGAACATTGATAGACAATATAAAATGGGAAGTACAGTTCAAAAGCGGGTACAGGAACAGTGGGGCTTCAATGAATATGTGCACAGTTCATTGCAAGCTGCAGGACAAGTGTAGGGTGCGGCAAATATAGCACACCCCCAGGGACAGGGTTGGACACAGAGTAAAGCTCCCGCTACACTGAACCCCCCATCAAACACCCCCAGGGACAAGGACAGCACAGGGTTAGACACAGAGTAAAGCTCCCTCTACACTGACTCCCCAATCAAACACTCCCAGGACAGGGACAGCATGGGGTTAGATACAGAATAAAACTCCCTCTACACTGTCCCCATCATCAAACAGGCCCAGGGACAGGGACACCATGGGATTAGATACAGAGTTCAGCTTCCTCTACACTGTACTCCATCAAACACTCCCAGGACATGGACAGCAGAGGGTTAGATACAAAGTAAAGCTCTGCCTACACTGTCCCCATCAAACATTCCCAGATGAGAAACAACATCATGTTAAATACAGAGTAAAGCTTTCTCTACACTGTCCCCTTTGAACGCTTCCAGGACAGGGATAGCATGGGGTTTGATACAGAGTAGAGCTCCCACCACACTGTCCCCATCAAATACTCCCACGACGGGCACAGCACAGGGTTAGGTACAGAGTAAAGCTCCCACTACCCTGTCCATCAAACACAGCCTAGGCTCATACTGCAATAAGGGCCTAATTCAACCTTTTCTTGCAACTCACCATTGCCTGGTCACAGGTCAAATCTGTCTGATGGTTCTTCTTGATGCCGCGGCGGGAACTCAGTTCACAGACACTGCCCGAAGAGAATCTGCAAAAGGGAACAGTGTCAGTAACCAGAGACACAACATACCATTATGTCAACACTTTCACAACTGCAATCACAGAGAGTTACTCACCGGCAGCTCCCTAAGATAACAATGAACCATACCTCCTACATTTCAAATATCCTCTGTGACCATTGGTCAGAACATTCAGGGCTGTGACTTGGTCACAGGATGGGAGTGAATCTGGATACAAGTGATAGTAAGTCCACGATAGGGCAAGGACTGAGTGATGGTGGATCTCATGGGGCTGAGGGAGGGTGGGTCAGAGCCAGGGTGGGACAATGCCAGGGTGATCCTAAATGACTTGGAGACTGACTGATGGTCAGTAGCAGCATGGATACAAAATGTGATTTGATACAGAGTAACGGTCAGTGAAGATTTCTGGGGCTGGAGGAAGTGGAATTTCCAAGGGGTTGATGTGGGAACCCTTGTTTCTCCTGATATATATTAACGATCTGGATTTTGGTGCACTGGGGATAGTTTCCCAAAGTTTGGAGATGTTGTGAAACTTGGAAGAAATGTTAACTGTGATGAGGAAAGTGTGGAACACGAATAGATGAGTGAAAGGTTGGTGGAATGGCCAGATTGGTGACAGATGAGGTTCAGTGCAGAGACGTGTGAGATGATGGAAGAACACTTAAAGATAATATGAAATGGGAGGTACAATTCAAAACCGGGTGCAGGAACAATGGGACAGATGGAGTAAACAGTTAACAAAGCAGAAGTTCTTGGCTTCATTAATAGTGGCATCGAGTACAAGGGCAATGAAATGCTATTGAAGTTGTTTAGGATACTTGTTAGACCTCTGCTGGAGTACAGTTATTGGAGAGACACAAGAGAGGATATTTACGTGAATGGTTCCAGGAATGAGAAACTTCAGTGATGAGGATAGATTGAAGAAGTTGGAAGTGCTCTCCATGGATGGAAAGCTGAGGTGAAATTTGATGCAGGTCTTCAAAATCAGAGTGGTTGGACAGAGTATATAGGGAGAAGTTGATCCCACTTGTAAAAGGAACAAGGGGTATAGATTTAGGCCAAATGGCCTCCTCCCGCATTGTAACACTTCTGTGATTTGATGGGTTATTGTCTCAGAGACTCTGTGATTGGATGACTATCAAGGGACACTCTGATTGGATTATTGTGTGATGAACACACTGATTTTGCGATTGTCTCAGCAACACTGTGATTGGGCAATTGTTTCAGGAATCTATGGTTAGATGTTTACCTCAGGGGAACAATTGAATCCTCAGAGGAGTATAAGGGCAATAGATGTATACTTAAAAAGGGAAAGCAGGAGGGCAAGAAGATGACATGAAATAGCTTTGCAAATAGAGTTCAGGAGAATCCAGAGAGATTCAATAAATATTTCAAGGGCAAAACAGTAACTAAAGACAGAATAGGGTCCATTAATGCTTAGCAAGGCCACCTATGTATGGAACTGCAGGAGACTGGGAGACTGAGTACCTTGCATCAGTATTCACTGTAGAGTAGGACATGGAAGCTAGGGAACTAGGGGAAATAAATAGCAATATCATAGAGGAGGAGGAGGTGTTGTACATCATAAAATGCATAAAGGTAGAAAAGTCCCTGGGACTTGATCAGATATTTCCCAGAACTTTGTGGGAAGCCAGGAAAGAGATTGCTGGGCCCCTTGCTGAAATATTTGTATCACTGATTTTTTTAGATTCCCTAGTGTGGAAACAGGCCCTTTGGCCCAACAAGTCCACACCGCTCCTTGCAGCATCCCACCCAGGCCCATCCCCCTATAACCCACACACATCCCTGAACACTACGGGCAATTTAGCATGGCCAATCCACCTAGTCAGCACATCTTTGGACTGTGGGAGGAAACCGGAGCACCCGGAGGAAACCCACGCAGACGTGGGGAGAATGTGCAAACTCCACACAGACAGTTACCTGAGGCTGGAATTGAACCCAGGTACTTGGTGCTGTGAGGCTGCAGTGCTAACCATCGAGCCACCGTGCCATCCCTGATAGCCAGGGGGAGGTGCTGGAAGACTGAAGTTTGGTTAATGTGGTGCTGATATTTAAGAAAGGAGGTAATAAAAAGCCAGGGAACTATAGACCAGAGAGCCTGACATCAGAGATGGATAGATTGTTGGAGAAGATTCTGAGGGGCAGGATCTACATGCATTTGGAAAGTCAAAGACTGATTGAGGGTAGTCAGCATAGCTTTGTCGTGGGAAATTGTGTCTCTTTAACCTGACTGAGTTACCTGACGAGGTGACAAAGAAGCTTGATGAAGGCAGAGTCGTAGACTTCTATATGGATTTCAGTAAAGTGTTCAACAAGATTTCTCGTGGAAGGCTGGTTAGTAAGGTTAGATCGCGTGGGACCCAGGGGGAGTTTGCCAAATGGATACAAAATTGGCTTGACGGTAGGAGATAGAGGGTGGTGGAGGATTGTTTTTCAGACTGGAGGCCTGTGACTAGTGGTGTACAACAAGGATCAGTGCTGGCTCCACTGCCTTTCGTCATTTATAGAAATGATTTTAATCTGAATATAGAGGTATTTTTAATGAGTTTGCAGATGACACCAAAATACATGGTAAAGTGGACAGTGAAGAACGTTATCTCAGAGTATAATAAGACCTAGATGGACCAGTAGGCCAAGGATTGGCAAATGGAGTATAATTTAGATGAACGTGAGGTGTCGCATTTTGATGGGACAAATCGGGGCAGGACTTGGACACTCAATGGTAGGTCTTGGGGAGAGTTGTTGAACAAAGAGACTTCTGGGTGCAGTTGCATAATGCCTTGAAAGTGGATTTGCAGAGATAACAAAGTGTGGAGCTGGATGAACACAGCAGGCCAAGCAGCATCTCAGGAGCACAAAAGCTGACATTTCGGGCCTCTTACCCTCTGATCATAACACTGAGTACAGCAGTTGGGATGTCATATTATGGCTGTACAGGACACCTGTGATGCCACATCTGGAATACTGTGCTTAATTCTGGTCATCCTTCCAAAAAAAGGATGTTGTTAAACTTGAGAGGGTTCAGAAATGATTCACTAAGATATTACCAGAACTGAAGGGTTTGAATTATAGGGAGAAGCTGAATAAGCTGCAGCTTTTTACCTTGGAGTGCTGGAGGCCAAGGGGGATCCATATTGAGGTTTATATTTTATGGGCATGGATAGTGTGAATGGCCAAGGTCTTTTTCCCAGAGAAGGGGAGTCCAAAATGAGAAGGCATTGGTTTAAGCTGAGAGGTTAAATATTTTAAAAGAACCAAAGGGCAAAACTTCTCATGCAGATGGTGTTGAGTGTCTGGGACAAGCTGCCAGCGGAAGTAGTGGGGGCTGGTACAGTTACAGCATTGAAAAGGCATCTGGATGGGTCCACGAACAGGAAGGTTTACAGGGATATGGGCCAAATGCTGGCAAAAGGGTGTAGGTGAGATTAGGATGTCTGGTCAGCATGGATGAATTGGAAAGAAGGGTCTGTTTCTGTGCTCTATGACTGGGCGTTTACTCCAGGAACACTGCGATTGGGTGATTACTTCAAGCACACGGTGATTGGGTGACTGTGTGAGGGTTGCTATGGCTATCTCAGGGACACTGTGATTGGGTGACTGTGTGATGGACAGTGTGGTTATCTCAGGGATACTGTGATTGGGTGGCTGTGTGATGGACAGTGTGGTTATCTCAGGGACACTGTGATTGGGTGACTGTGTGATGGACACTGTGATTATCTCAGGGACACTGTGATTGGGTGGCTGTGTGATGGACACTGTGATTATCTCAGGGACACTGTGATTTGGTGACTGTGTGAAGGTTGCTATGGTAATTTCAGGGACACTGTGATTATCTCAGGGACACTGTGATTGGGTGACTGTGTGATGGACAGTGTGGTTATCTCAGGGACACTGTGATTTGGTGACTGTGTGAAGGTTGCTATGGTAATTTCAGGGACACTGTGATTATCTCAGGGACACTGTGATTGGGTGGCTGTGTGATGGACACTGTGATTATCTCAGGGACACTGTGATTGGGTGACTGTGTGATGGACACTGTGATTATCTCAGGGACACTGTGATTGGGTGACTGTGTGATGGACCGTGTGATTATCTTTGGGACACTGTGATTGGGTGACTGTGTGATGGACACTGATTATCTCAGGGACACTGTGATTGGGTGATTGTGTGATGGACACTGATTATCTCAGGGACACTGTGATTGGGTGACTGTCTGATGGACAGTGTGGTTATCTCAGGGACACTGTGATTGGGTGGCTGTGTGATGGACACTGTGATTGGGTGACTGTGTGATGGACAGTGTGGTTATCTCAGGGACACTGTGATTGGGTGACTGTGTGATGGACAGTGTGGTTATCTCAGGGACACTGTGATTGGGTGACTGTGTGATGGACAGTGTGGTTATCACAGGGATACTGTGATTGGGTGACTGTGTGATAGACACTGTGATTATGTTAGGGACACTGTGATTTGGTTATTATCTGAGGGACACTGTGATTGGGTGACTGTGTGATGGACAGTGTGGTTATCACAGGGATACTGTGATTGGGTGACTGTGTGATAGACACTGTGATTATGTTAGGGACACTGTGATTTGGTTATTATCTGAGGGACACTGTGATTGGGTGACTGTGTGATGGACAGTGTGGTTATCACAGGGATACTGTGATTGGGTGACTGTGTGATAGACACTGTGATTATGTTAGGGACACTGTGATTTGGCTATTATCTGAGGGACACTGTGATTAGGCGATTGCTTAATGAGAAGTCTGCTCACCCAGTGTGCACACCTGGATAAGCATACACAGGGAACTGTATTTGCAGACTTTCATACATACATATATACATAAATGTACACACCATCATACATGTTTACTTGTATACATCGGCATGAAAGTGTTGTGAGACAGCAACTGCTGTTGAACTGAAGTTCATTCAGGGCTTGCTGTGTAATTTTTGTTTTCTGTTATTCGGACAGGTGATTGGCTGTCCCTGCCTCAGCTTCTCGAGAACATGCAGATAGTTACTGTACACTCATTCCTGTCCTCACAGTACTGCTCGAAGGCACATATTACACCAACGCTCTCTGGCAATGACAGTTCAAAAAGGTACAACAGTGAGTTTGTAATAACGTTCGTTGAGGGGGTGGGGTAGGAATCGAGTAATAGTTTCAGTGAGAGTACCGTGAGTTATCCACCATCCTTGTGAGTTTACCAGTGATGTTTGAGAAAACAGCAAAGGAGAGTGATGCTGTGGACTTTAGAGGGGAGAGTTGCGGGGCTGCAGGAGCAGAGGTCAAGCAGAAGACTCAGAAGTTACAGGCAAAGGTACGTCAGTGTGGTTAGTGCAGAGCCTGCCTGGTGGGGTACATCATTGTTCTCACTTTACGCTACAGTGAAGGTTTTCACATACACCTTGCTTAAAGTTATTTGTGAATGGTCTCGTGCAGATTACAAATGGAAATACTGAAGATGCTCTTCTACAAGGCAAGTGCGCCAAAGCTCAAAAACTCCTGGCCTGTAGCGTTTAATTCTTGTTTTGAATGCTTTTGTATGGGATGGGTTCAAATACAGGCAGACATCCAGTCAGAGGTCCAAAGGCCTCAGGACAGCGCACTGATCAGTAGTGTTAGATGAACAGGGAAGTAATAGCTTATATAGAAGATAGGAAAGTGTATTCGTGTAATAGCTTTCATAATTTTCAGCATCCGTGAGCAGCTTACAATTAATTCAATACCTTTCAACAAATACCATTATAGGCCCACAACTCCTTTCCAGAAACAAGCGTGCGTAATCTAGGCCACCATCCAATATGAGCACTGAGGCTGCGCCGCGCTGTCGGAGGGTCAATGCTGAGGGAGCACCGCACTGTTGGAGGGTCAGTGCTGAGGGAGTGGGCACCGTTGGAGGGTCAGTGCTGAGGGAGCAGGCACTGTCGGAGGGTCAGTGCTGAGGGAGCAGGCACTATCAGAGGGTCAGTGATGAGGGAGTGGGCACTGTAGGAGGGTCAGTGCTGAGGGGGTGGACACCGTTGGAGGGTCAGTGCTGAGGGAGTAGGCACTGTTGGAGGGTCAGTGCTGAGGGAGCGGGCACTGTCAGAGGGTCAGTGTTGAGGGAGCACTGCACTGTTGGTGGGTCAGTGCTGAGGGAGTGGGCACTGTTGGAGGGTCAGTGCTGAGGGAGCACTGCACTGTTGGAGGGTCAGTGCTGAGCGAGTGGGCACTGTCGGAGGGTCAGTGCTGAGGGAGCACTGCACCGTCGGAGGGTCAGCGCTGAGGGAGCGGGCACTGTTGGAGGGTCAGTGCTGAGGGAGCGGGCACTGTCGGAGGGTCAGTGCTGAGGGAGCACTGCACTGTTGGCGGGTCAGTGCTGAGCGAGTGGGCACTGTCGGAGGGTCAGTGCTGAGGGAGCACTGCACCGTCGGAGGGTCAGCGCTGAGGGAGCGGGCACTGCTGGAGGGTCAGTGCTGAATGAGCACTGCACTGTTGGAGGGTCAGTCCTGAGGGAGCACCGCACTGTCAGATGGTCAGTGCTGAGGGAGTGGGCACTGTCGGAGGGTGAGTACTGAGGGAGCAATGCACTGTTGGAGGGTCAGTGCTGAGGGAGTGGGCACCGTTGGAGGGTCAGTGCTGAGGGAGCGGGCACTGTCGGAGGGTCAGTGCTGAGGGAGCGGGCACTGTCGGAGGGTCAGTGCTGAGGGGGGGTGGATACCGTTGGAGGGTCAGTGCTGAGGGAGTGGACACTGTCGGAGGGTCAGTGCTGAGGGAGCAGGCACTATCAGAGGGTCAGTGATGAGGGAGTGGGCACTGTAGGAGGGTCAGTGCTGAGGGGGTGGACACCGTTGGAGGGTCAGTGCTGAGGGAGTAGGCACTGTTGGAGGGTCAGTGCTGAGGGAGCGGGCACTGTCAGAGGGTCAGTGTTGAGGGAGCACTGCACTGTTGGTGGGTCAGTGCTGAGGGAGTGGGCACTGTTGGAGGGTCAGTGCTGAGGGAGCACTGCACTGTTGGAGGGTCAGTGCTGAGCGAGTGGGCACTGTCGGAGGGTCAGTGCTGAGGGAGCACTGCACCGTCGGAGGGTCAGCGCTGAGGGAGCGGGCACTGTTGGAGGGTCAGTGCTGAGGGAGCGGGCACTGTCGGAGGGTCAGTGCTGAGGGAGCACTGCACTGTTGGCGGGTCAGTGCTGAGCGAGTGGGCACTGTCGGAGGGTCAGTGCTGAGGGAGCACTGCACCGTCGGAGGGTCAGCGCTGAGGGAGCGGGCACTGCTGGAGGGTCAGTGCTGAATGAGCACTGCACTGTTGGAGGGTCAGTCCTGAGGGAGCACCGCACTGTCAGATGGTCAGTGCTGAGGGAGTGGGCACTGTCGGAGGGTGAGTACTGAGGGAGCAATGCACTGTTGGAGGGTCAGTGCTGAGGGAGTGGGCACCGTTGGAGGGTCAGTGCTGAGGGAGCGGGCACTGTCGGAGGGTCAGTGCTGAGGGAGCGGGCACTGTCGGAGGGTCAGTGCTGAGGGGGGGTGGACACCGTTGGAGGGTCAGTGCTGAGGGAGTGGGCACTGTCGGAGGGTCAGTGCTGAGGGAGCGGGCACTGTTGGAGGGTCAGTGTTGAGGGAGCACTGCACTGTTGGAGGGTCAGTGCTGAGGGGGTGGACACCATTGGAGGGTCAGTGCTGAGGGAGTGGGCACTCTCAGAGTGTCAGTGCTGAGTGAGCGCCGCTCTGTTGGATATGCAATCTTTCTGATGTGACATGAAACTGAGATCCCTTCTGAGAGGTGTTGGCACAGGAAGGGCGTATAAAAGATCCCGCAGGCATTTCAAACACAGACTGTACACCTCCCTGTTGTCCAGCGGCTAATGTTTTCTCCAAACCAACATCACTAAAAACACACAAAGTGGTCATTCTTACACTGCTGTGTGACGGAGCTTGCTGGTATAAATTGGCTGTCGTGTTCTGTATATTACACAGGAAAGGTTGTCCATTGGCTGGAAAGCACTTTTGGACTTCCTGGAGTGGCGAAAGATGCTCTAGAAATACTTCCCTCTCTTTTGTCTGATTAAAAATCTCACGGCAAAATAATCAGGAGATGTTTCTCCCAATAGCAATGAGAGCAGTGGAAGGTATGAGTTAACACAGTGTGGAGCTGGATGAACACAGATGGATGTGGAGCTGGATGAAGAAGGGTCTAGGCCTGAAACGTCAGCTTTCCTCCTCCCCTAATGCTGCTTGGCCTGCTGTGTTCCTCCAGCTCCACACTGCGTTATCTCAGATTCTCCAGCATCTGCAGTTCCTACCATCTCTGAGGAAGGTATGAATTGTTGCTTTATTTTAATGAGTATAGAGTGTAAAGGACTGAAACTTCTTGTATACAGACAGGACTGTGAACTGTAGTGTCATCCAGAAAGCATTCAGATTGTCAACTTAAAAGCATTGCATGGTAGTAGTGGTGGGGGACAGAGTGGAAATATGGCATTGAGATCCAGCATCAACCACGAATATATTAAAGAGTTTAGCAAGCTCAATGGGCCAGCTGGCCTACATTTTAATACTAGTGAAACCGTTTCTACTAACTGAGAACAATTTGTTATAAGGGCTCATAAGGGGACATTTTAAAAGGCACTTTAGATGTTTAAATTGGTGATGAGAGACCTTAAGCCTGCCTTTTGCTGAAGGTACAGGTTGTTAATAAATAATGTATTGCTCAAGGCTGGGAAATGGAGTTCAGCTGCTGTGTGCCAGCTATTCAGATGTCAGGTTTAGTGAACTTGCTTTTAAATTCGAAGGGCTAAATGTTTCCTGTTCTCTGTAGGCTATGGGGTACGGGTGGGAAGAACTATGGAAGCAAGGCAGGTAGAATGATGTTCAGGTCCAGACCAGCCATGATCTGATTGACAGCACAGAGCAGAAGCTCAATGGCCTCCTGCATCTCCTGTGTCCCAGTGTATTCCACAGACAGTAGCACAGTCACTAGGGCAATCCGATTAGGAGTGAACAGCTGTCGGAGAAAGGTGATTACAAGATGATCAGAGGATTAGATAGGGTAGACAGTGAGAGTCTTTTTCCGAGGATGATGACTTCAGCTTGTACAAGGGGGCATAGGTACAAATTGAGGGGTGATAGATTTAAGACAGATGCCAGAGGCAGGTTCTTTACTCAGAGAGTGTTAAGGGTGTGGAACGCCCTGCCTGCCAATGTAGTGAACTCAGCCACATTAGGGGCATTTAAACAGTCCTTGGATAAGCACATGGATAATGATAAGATCGTGTAGGGGGAGAGGCTTAGATTAGTTCACAGGTCGACACATCGAAGGCTGAAGGGCCTGTTCTGCGCTGTATTGTTCTATGTTCTATTATCCGAACCCACAATCTGGGCCAGATTACTTTGCTCCTGTCCCCAGACTTGCTGAGAAGGAGCTGCAACAGAGTACAGGGTACGTTTCAGTCCTCACACATACCTATGATCCGCTGAATAAAAGAGAATCGAAAGCAGCTTTTTGGCTTAATGACTGACAGCGACTCTCCTCTCCAGACCCGAACTATTCATCAACTCCTCCGACCGTACCTTTTCTTTCCACTCGCCCTCACAGATTCATAACAAGACAGAAAAGGTCCTTCAGCCCATCGAGTCTGCACCAACATAATTAAAGTGGGCTAATCCCAATTTTCTCTACTTGTCCCATACCACTGGGTCTTAAAGTATTTGAAATGTTCATCCAAATGTTTTAAAAATTGTAAGGTTTCCAGCCTCCACTTTCTTCCCAGGCAGTGCCTTCCAGATTCCCACCGCCCTTTTTCCCAATACGCTCAGAATCTCCTACCCCTCACACTAAAGCTGTGCCCCCCTCATGACTGACCCGTTAACCAGGGAGAACAGCTGCTCTCTACTCACCCTGTTCATATCCCCCATCATCCTATACAGCTCAATCATGCCCACTCAGTCTTCTCTGCTCTAAGAAAACAATCCAAACCCACCCAGTCTCTCCTTACAGCTCAATTTCTCTGCCCCAGGCTATATCCTGGTGAACCTCCTCTACCCCCTCTAGGACTATCACATCCTTCCTGTAGTGAGGTGACCAGGACTGCACAGAGTACTCCAGCTGTGGCCTAACCAACACCCTGTACAACTTCAACATTACCTCCCTGCTCTTGTACTCTATGCCACGACTGATGAAAGCAAGTGTTCCATAGGCCTTCTTAACTATCCTATTCACATGCTCTGGAGACCTCAGGGGTCTGTGAATAATTACCCCAAGATCCCTCTGTTTCTCTGAGCTACCCAGTGTCCTGCCATTCATGAAATACTCCCTCATCTTGTTCCTTCTTCCAAAGTGCATCACCTCGCATATACCATCTGCTATTGATCTGCCTATCTGACCAGCCCATCTATAATTCCTGTAACCTACAACCATCTTCTTTACTCGACCGATCTTGATGTCATCTAGATAGGAAGGATGCCTCCAGTCACTCAAACAGCCTTCTACCACTACCCTTAGTGTCCTGTTACCAAGCCAGCTTCTAATCCATCTCACCAAGTTATATTGCCGTCTCACCACAGGGAAGGCAATGGCCTAGTGGTACTATCACTGGGCTGTTAATCTTGAGACTGAGGTAATGTTCTGGGGACCTGGGTTTGAATCCCACCATGGCAAATAGTGGAATTTGAATTCAATTAAAATTTGGAATTAAGAGTCTAACAATAATGATGAATCCACTGCTGATTGTGAGGAAAAGAAACCCATCTGGTTCACTAATGCCCTTTAGGGAAGGAAACTGCCTGATCTAGCCTACACATGACTGCAGACTCACAGCAAAGTGGTTGACTCTTAACTGCCCTCTGGGCAACTGGTGATGCCCTCATCCTGTAAATGAATAATAAAAAAAATTCCTCAATTTCACATGCTTTTAACCTTCTCAATTAATTTCCCATGTGGGACCTTGTCAAAAGCTTTGCTAAAATTCATATAAACTACCTCAACTAAACTTCTCTCATCCATACACTTGATTACATTTTCAAAAATTTCTAATAAATGTGTTAGGCATCACCTCCTGCTGATAAAGCCATGATGACTATCCTGAATTAACCCATGCCTTTCCAAATGGGTATTAATTTTCTCCAATAGTTTCCCTACCACTGTCATGAGTCTCACTAGTCTGTAATTTCCTGGTTCATTTCTATCAAACCTCTTAAAAAGTGGAACCCACATTAGCCGTCCTCTAATCCTCTGGCACATCCCCAGTGGCTAGAGAGGAATTAAACATTTATGCCAGAGCCTCTGCAAATTCCTGCCTCACCTCCCTCGGCAGCCTGGAATGCAGTTCATCCGCGCCAGGAAATCTGTCTGTTTTTAAGCCCGACATTGCATCCAATACCTCCCTATTTCCCAGGTCAAACTGTGCAAGTTCCTTACCATACCTTTTCCTGAGTTCCATACCCTTGGGTTTATATGTTTCTTTTTAAAAAAATCACTCAATTGCTTGTGGGCATCATAGGCTGCACTGTCAGGATCTATTACCCATCCCTAAATATCCAGAGAATAGTGAAGAGACATTGCTGTGGGTAACGCGTAGGCCAGACCAGCTGACTGTGATAAATGGTCACCAGTAAGACAGCTTTTTATTCCCAAACTTTATTGAATTCGGATTTTACCACCTGCCACGATGGGGTTGGAACCTAAGACATTTCCTTGGGCAGTAGATTACTAGCCAAGTGACACAATCACCATGCCACAGCCTCCCCCAAACTCACTTCCCAGAAAAGGCAACTACCAGGGAATCACCGAGTTGTGTGAATGTGGAGAGAATGGATTAACTGGCGCTGTTCTCCCAAAAGTAGCAAGGTTAATGGGAGATTTATTGAGTGTTTGTAGGGTTTGGGGGAACAAAGATCACAACCTGGCTAAAGAAATTTTACTCAAACTACTGAGTGGATTAACCAGCAACTGTCTTAATAAAAACCAAAAGAACGGTGGATGCTGTAAATCAGGAGTAAAAGACAGAAGTTGCTGGGAAAGCTCAGCAGGTCTGAGGAAGGGCCACTGGACCCAAAACATTAACTCTTATTTTTCCTCACAGATGCTGTCACATCTGCTGAGCTTTTGCAGCAACTTCTGTTTTTATTAGTGACTGTCTTATAACATTGCCACTGGTTCAAACTTGCCGCACTACAGGAAGCACAATCTTCATCTCTCACCTACTGAATCCTTTTACAATTTTAAAGATCTCGATCAGGCTACCTCTCAGTTTCTACTGTTCTAGGGAATTGAGCTTCAATTTGTTCAGCTTTTGCTGATAGTTCTTTGTTGTGTTAATGTCCTTATGAGTCCTTTCCTGCCCTTCTCCAGCAAATGTATATTTTAAATTTAACTTGGTGACCAGGCCTGTACTCATTAACTCCGAGGGGTTTGCAGTGTGGGATATCGGGTGCTGCTGGTTTTGACTGGTCAATTGCTGGCACTTTTGTAAGTGAGTCTGCTTGGAGAAATGTATCTACCAAAAGCTGACAGAACCTGTATACTGTGCTCCTGCCTACTGGCTTCTTCTCCAAGTCACATGCAACAGTTTCTGTTCTGTTCAGCTTCTGACTCCCAGAGAGTTTTGAAGGTGTCACAGCAGGATAATCAGATCGTTCAAAAAGCACATGGGATTCTAAAACTTATAAACAAAGGCATAGAGTACAAGGGTAAAGATGTTAGCACTAAACCTTTACACACACTGGTTAGGCCCCATTGAGGGTTGTATGTCCAGTTCTGCACGCCCCACCCTGTTGGGAGGATGGTAAGAACCTTCCATAAGTACGTAGGATATATCAGGAGAATTAGTCCTTTCGGCCCACAGTGTGCTCTGCCTTTTGATTATGGCTGATATGTTTCTCAATCCCATTCTCCTGCCTTGTCCCCATAACCCTTGATCCCCTTATTAATCAAAAACCCATCTTTCTGTCTTAAAAAACCTTTCTAAAAATATTTATTCAGAAACTATGTAGAAAGTACTCACAACAAACAGAAGCACTCACTCACATTCGGCACACACACACACAAGGAAAGTCGAGTTCCAGAGACAAAACACGCACATACTCGCATTTACTCAGAAGCGTTATCGTACACAACTGAGCAACTTTCGCACCCCAAAATCACTGTGACATTTTTTTCTTTTAACTACCACCAGCAATCACTGTGTAGCCAATCAAATATTTAGTAGTAAAGCCTATTACAGGCTTTACACAAGTGAGGGAGAGGAGAGGGACTGAGGAAAGGGGGCTAAATCAAATTAGAGTTGGAGGGGGAGATGAAATCCTGCAGCCCCTGCAGTGCCCACCTCTCTCTGAAGGTATCGAGACCATTGATGGACACTGCATGCTCCGTCTCCAAGGTCACCCAGGCGCAAATGAAGCTGCAGAAGAGGGCCAGGTGGTCAGCAGATATGTGGCCCTCCACAGCTCGTTGCCCTACCCTGTTTATTGCCAGCTTACCTGATTGTACATTATTATCAGAGTAACAATCGACAAATCACAGGTTTTAAATTAGCCCCTTTGAGATGGAAAGTGCGACAGACCTGATCCTCAGTGAAAGCATGGACATTTTGAAAGCTCAATACAAGGCCAAATACAACACTGAAGTTCCAACAACAGTGTGGTTCAGCCTCGAGGCATTTACTAAGAAATTGAACGATATCAGTGACTGAGGCCCTTCAACAGGGTGTGGAAGAGACTTACTGGAATGGGACCGGGGTCTTCAATAACTGTGGAGAGAGAGTGGAAACGCTGGGATTGTCCTCCTCAGAACGGAGAAGGGTTAGTGGCTGGGGACAAATACAGAAAATGGTGGAGAAACTCAGTAGGTCTAGCAGCATCTGTGGAGAGAGAGAAACAGAGTTAATGTTTTGAGACCAGGATGACTCATTACGGGAGTTTCTCCACCATTCTGTGTATTTGTTTCAGATTTCCAGCTCCTGCAGTGTTCAGGGAGAGATTGAATTGGGGAAGGGGCTGTCAGATTGAGTCACTGAGGGAGAAACTGTTCCCAATGGTGGGAGGGTTGGTCACCAGAAGGACATGGATTGAAGGGAATTGGGAACAGAGCCCGAGGGTGGGAGGGAAAGGTGACGGGACTGTTTGATTTGAGGCTGCGAGTTGTGATCTGGGACACTCTGCCTGAAAGGACGTTGGGAGCAGGTTCAACAGGAACGTTCAAAAGGGAGGGAATTGGAGAAACACTGGGAAAGGACAAAATTGTTGAGAGCTGTGGGGGAGAGTTTGAGGAGGAACAGTGGGACTAATTAGATCTTTAAAAGAAACTAGATTGTTTTTTCTGACATAAAAGTCAATGATCATCTGTAACAGCTGTCTACACCATTTTAACATGTGCTTGAATGAGGTAACAGACTTATTTATGGAAATAATGAATTTCCCATTGCCTCCAAATGCTGTCTTGAGATTGGATAAAATACATTCTAATTTCAATGCATCGAGTAAGGAGTGATTGATGTGGTGGCATTCTACTGAACATTTCACAAGGTGGTAGTAAGACTGATGATCACTGTAGGTTTTAAGTAATAAAATGAGAGGCTGGATGAAAGTTTTAAGTCGTTGCTTATAGGTGGATCGAGAGATTGAGGATACTGGGACTTCAGTACTTCAGGTCATGAAGAACCGGAAATATAAAAATGTGAGAAGTGATCTTATTGAAATATAGAGAATTCTTAGGGGATTTGACAGTGTAGATACAATGAAGTTGTTTCCCCTTATGGGAGAGTCTAGAACCAGGCAGCATAATCTCAGAATAAGGGGTCATAGAGTCAAAGATTCATGCAGCACAGAACCATACAACCATCTTTGAAATGTTGTAATTGTACATTTAAAACTGAGATGAGGAGGAATTTCTTCTTCCAGAGGGTAGCAAATCTGTGGAATTATACTACAGAGGGCTATCAAGGCTGACCCACTGAGTAAATTCTAGGCTGAGACAGACAGATTTTTAATCAGTAAGGAAATCAAGGGTTGTGGGGAAAAGGTCGGAAAGTGGACTTATCAAATAGTCTCAAAGAATGGTACAGCAGACTCAATGGGCTGAATGGCCTACTTCTACTCCTATGCCTTGTGGCCTTATAGAAGGACCAAGCATTTATATGGCACTTGACGCAACCACAGGACTCAAGCCTATGAAGAATTAAGCATGTTGCAACATTTCACTGGGGTAAAAGCCCTCAGAAACGAAAGCTGTCACTATGACATAGTTTCAAGTGCCAAAGAATAAATGTTGGCCCTGAGACATCTCATCTTTGCTACCTTAATGTCCAAAAAAAGTTTCCAAAATGTTCCCTCAAACGAGGAACAGCCGTGGGTGCAGGAAGTGAAAATCCTGCCGCCTTCTTTTTGTGGTTTGGGCTAAGGGTCAATCATGGACATGAAGTCTCCATCCTAGTCCTGGGGCACAAACATCACACACACCTCACTTTGCCCCAGTTGGAAGCTGAGAATCTCCAGGCAGTGGGTTAGCTGTGAAATGAGAAGGTGAAAGAGGCCGGAAAAGAAACGGGGGTATGAATGTGAGAGTGAAGACAGAGGAGGATTGTTTTCGTACCCGCCTTATCTCAAAGTCATTCTTTCTCTCGATCTGCTCTCGGGATGTGGGTGAAACTCGCCTCGTTGTGTTTGTTGCTGTGAAGGTAGTGGCGCGGCTCTGTACAATCATTTGCACGAGTCAATGCACAGAATCAACCGCATCGTGTGGACAAGAGTTATATCTGCAGGCCGCAGCATTTGGGGATGACAGGCCCCCTTCCCCCAGATGACACCAGTGAGGTAACTGGCTCTGCATTTAGATAGCCATTTCCTTTCCTGGTGCTGGTTTGCAGATTGGAATCAGCTCCCTGAAAGGGCAGGACAGGACAGGTGGATACAACAGTAGCTTTCAATGCGAGAGCTGCACAAATGCTTGCAAAGGAAAGATTTGTGGGGCTATAAAGATTGCACAGGAGGAGCTTTATCATAATTAATCTGCATTTCTAAGCTGTCTTGTTGTAGACCTATGCCACTTATATCCTGTAATCTAATCCTGCATGCAGAGGATACACAGTTAGCTTCCCTTGGTGATACTCAAGGTCTGTTCAAGAACCACAAGTGGACATGGTTCAGCAAGGCCTGAGACCAGAGCAAGGAGGAAAGAGCAGGGGAGTGGGACTAAAGAGCTAGTGCGTTAGACCAAATGACCCTGTTCTGCGCTGTAAGGTTCTACGGTGTCAAATGGAGTGATGTGTAAGGCTGTTTACAAGCAGTTTTAGCCACAGTATCTTGTGCATTCTTAATTGCCCCAGTTGTACAGGCCATCTCTAAAGAGGCCTCAGTGCTACCTTCTCAGCAATGGAAGTGAAATTCACACTCCAAGAACAAACTAAAAGAAAAAGTGCATCTTAGCTCAATTCCAGTGTTGTTGCTAAGCCCCTGACCCCTCCATTCCTTTCCCTCCAGCTTGTCTGAGGACTGCAGAGAGATCCTTGTCTCTTGTGTATTGATTAGTTAGGGTTGGAGCACCCTGAGCAGCTCAGTCCAGCCCATGAATTTACGTTCGGTTTCTCGGCCTCCCTCTAAAGCGCTGAACGTTGCAGAAGCCATGCCAAAGCGCTTGGTTATGGAACTCAAAGGCCTTTAAACCATGCTAGCTGTGAGATTCGCTTTCCATATCAATGCAGACCAGGCAGCTTTTCCTTCCTGTCAGCAGCCATAACATTACATTCCTCGCTTTGTCCTATCACCCTAAGCACTTTGTACACTATGATCTGCCTGTACTGCATGCAAAACAAAACTTTTCATTGTACCTAGGTACATGTGACAATAATAAATCAAATGAAATGTCCAAGTCTCATGTCATTTTAGATATTTTAATCCGTGATCTTAAAATTGCAATCAAGTGATCAAATTGCTGTAGTACAGAATTCAGCTTCTCTGATTACTGGTTCAGATCCCTGGATAACTCATCCAGATCCCTGGGTAGCTTGACCAGATCTCTGAACTACTAGTCCAGATCCCTGGTTTAAATCAAACTTTTGAATTAGCAATCCAGATCCTTATATTTCTGTCCCAGATCCCTGAATCTCTGTCCCAGATCTCTCAATTACTGGCACAGATTCTTGCATTGCTGCTCCAGATTCCTGGATTTCTGGCCTAGATCCCTGGACCAGATGCCCGGAAGCTGACTCGGGCCCCTGGCTTAGCAGTGATAGATAGGGCCATGCTGTGAATGGAACGGGGAAGAGGTCAATGCAGTGAAAGTGAGGCTGAGGGATGGCTGTAGTCAGGGGGCAATGGGCAAGGAGATGGGTGTGTAAGCAGGTAATGGGGCAGACAGGGGCAGTGGTACACAGAGGGGGTGCAGTAAGGGGCTCGTGAGGCAGACAGAGGGGACACAGCAGCAGAAGTATAAATGTGTTGTGAGAAGGCAGTTGGGGTGTAAGAGGGAGAGTAGGGAGTAGTGGGGTGTAGTATGAGATCAGTGTTCTGAGAAAGGGGTCTTGCAGAGAGCAGCAAGGCAGACAAATTGTAATGTAATGTGTGTGATTTATATGTGTATATATTAATATAATTTAGAGTTTGGATTTTGAATTAATGGCTGTGGGTTTTGGTCTGTGTGCATGAAGACACTTAATAATGAACTCTTTCATCTTTTGTGAGCCATGATTTTAAACCAATACTAACACATTCAAGAACAGCTTCTTCCCGCTGTTATGAGACTTCCGAATGGATCGCTCAAACTTTAAATTTAATGTTGATTTCGATCACTGCAGCCACAACACAATATTCTTTGCTCTGTTCTATTACCCTAATGCACTTTGTACGGTATGATCTGCCTGAACAACTCGCAAAACAAAACCTTTCATTGTACCTAGGTGCACCTGACACTAATAAATCAAATTAAATCAGAATGTGTCAGAGAACTGGTATTGAGGCCGTCCTGAAGTGATAATGTGAATTTACATATGTTATGAGAGTTTTACAATCAAAGGCTGCAAGCGTTGAAAGCCATTAGCCCATTTTTTGATCTAGAAGTGATTTTGCTTCGGAAAAGACCCATGGGCTGGGGTCACTGTCAGACCAGTTTGCAGAATACCTGCCTGGGGTCACTTTCAGTTGCAACTGGAGAAAGGAGCTGGTTTGGTACAGTTTTAGGAAAAAGTTAAGGATTATAATTTGGAAATTCTACACTATAAGTGTTTGTTGGTTAGAACTCTGATGGAATTATTTGAAACTGAGAAAATCTAAGTTTATTTGAGTGAATAATTAAAGAAAAGGCTAGCAAGTTTGGAAGACTGGGAACTAAAAGAAACCAGTAGATGTGAAAGAAAGAGGAACTTTCCCTGATATTTAAATATTGTGATGCTATGGTGTTGAAAATTGATGTAATTTTATTTTGCTTTGGATTTGAAATCTTTCAAACTGTGTTGTGTATAAGTAGTTTGATTTGTTGCATTTTATCTTCACTTCTTTGGTACAATAAACTTCTGTTTTATTATTAAAAACAAATCTGCAGCATTGTGCATTTACGTTTCAGTGAAAGACAGCAATGTTAAAAAATAACATGGTCTATCGAGGCAGATTTCAGTCTAGAATCGGGCTTTTCCAGTGGTAACATCAACTGGGATTGGTGAGACAAGAGAACAAAGGGGCAGAAAGGGGAGATGTGGAACATTGAAGGGGCTATGGTAAGCAGGCATTGGGCAGAGAAACAGCATTGTGGTAAAGGGGCAGTGGCAACAGTTCAGGTCAGCCTGCTCTAAAAGCAATCTGTAAGGGGTGTAATAGTGTGTAGGTGTATGTGATCACTCTGACCAATACATAAGCAGTTCACTAATGGAATAAAGCAGTAGGGCAAAGGTTTTCATAAATCATAGATATTTGCATATCTTTGTCCCACAGGCATTGAATCATTTAGTTAGTGATACAAACTGAACACACAGAAATATCAGCAAAAGCTGAGATTTATACCAAATGCATCTGATTTCAAAGTTGTCACAGATTTGACTGTCTATCTTGATAATGATATTCTGGTGATCACTTACATTTGAAATTCAGTGGTTTTTAGGAAGGAGTTTGGATCAAGATTCTTTCCAGTGACAGGAGGGTTGGTAACCAATGAGGGGAAGTAAGTGAGAAACCTGAGGGAGAGACGATGTTCTTGATGCAGTGAGTCGCTGTGATCTGGGGTGCCCTGCCTGACAGAGTGGTGGGAGATTCAATAGGAATGTTCTAAAGGGAGAGTTGAATAAATACTTGAAAAGGAGAAATTTTCCGAGTTTGGAGTTGGTTGGGGGGAAAAGATAATGGTCTAGTAGGTATGACCAACTGCTACGCTCTGGGGATTTCGATTCAAATCCCACCACAGCTGCTGCTGGAGTTGAAATTCAGTCAGATCAAGAATTGGAAGCTGGTTTTAGTAATGTTGGCCATGATAATAGTCATCAATTGTTGTCAAAACTCATCCACATCACTCAAATCCTTTCGAGGGAAATCTGCTGTCCTTACCCAGTCTGTCCTACAAATATCTCCAGACCCACAGTAATGTGCTTTACTGTTAACTGCCCTCTGAAAAGCCAAAGTGGGGTCAATCAGTTCAAGGCTCGTTAGGAATGGGTGGTAAATTATACCCACATGGCACGAGAGATTCTCTCTTCACAAAGTCTCTGTTGCTGGCTGAGTGATATTGATCTAGTGATTTTACTAAGTGATTATAAAAACTAAATAATGGAAAATGTTAAGGATGTAATAACAGATTAATACCAAGATTATTGCCTCTGAATTGCAGCATAACGCAAGTTGTGGCATCACAGGAAATGAAGCCAGAGTTCAAAATATTGTCAAGTCAAAGAACAATATTGTAGGTTTCACATATCTTCTCCAAATATTAACACCTTGTATTAAGGGTAGCAATTAACATTGTCATATTGTGCTTCTAAACTTCCTGATGTGAAAAATATTTTCAAAGTTGTTTTTGTTACCCAGAGAACACGGTCAAATGCGCCTTCACAATTCTGTGACGTGAATTTACTTCCATGTGGACGTTTTGCCTTTGATCAAAACTAGCAACTGAAATTCAAGCATTAGAGTGCAAAATTTATATTAATTCCTGGTTTTTGAAATATTATGTCTGGTTTAAATGAGCATTTTCACTTTACATTTTGGTGTCCCCATTTAATGTGAAGTTAATTGAAAAGCAGAAAGGTTGCGTTATTCTTGTATCTAATCTTGTTTAGAACTGACTCAAAGTGTGTGTGAACAGTTCTGGTTTTCAGATTGTGAAAAGTAGAGAGGCTCTGGAGAAAGAGTCCAAGAATTTTACAAGGACAACATTCTTTATCTAAGAAGTTGTATCAATTTTGGGGCGGCATGGTGGTTCAGGGGTTAGCACTGCTGCCTCACAGCACCAGGGACCCGGACTCGATTCTACCCTCGGGCGACTGTCCGTGTGGAGTTTGCCCATTCTCCCTGTGTCTGTGTCAGTTTCCTCCAGATGCTCCAGTTTTCTCCCACAGTCCAAAGATGTGCATGCTAGGTGGATTGGCCATGCTAAATTACCCCTAGTGTTCAGGGATGTGTAGATTTGGTGTGTTATGTCTGGGTGCGATACTTTGAGGTTCGGTGTGGACTGGTTGGGTGAAGGGCCTATTTCCACACTGTAGGGATTCTATGAATTTGGAGAAGTTGAATAGAGAAGGCTATCGGGTAACCTAATAGAACTTTCAAAAGAATGAAGAAGTTTGAAAGCATGGATGTTGGGAGGATGTTTCTAATTCTCAAGGACGAGTGTGCCATCAATATAAATCAATCACTAACTAACTCAATTGGGAATTTGTGAAAAAGCTCTTCACCCAGACCATGGGGAGAATGTGGAACCTGCTCCCACAGGGAATGGTTGAGGTGAATCTTTCCAATATATTTAAGGGAGAAGTTAGATAACTAGATGATGAACAAAGGAATGGCCACAGGGCTATGGAGTGAGATGGAAAAGGGTTGGGAGGAAGTTTGAATGGAGCAGAACAAATCGAGGATGGGCCATTTGGCCTGATTCTGTACGGTTATTCTGTGACTACCTGAATGTATGGCCAGGAAATCTAATAAAAGAAACTAAAAATAAAGTAACTTCCACTGTGGCCTGTGAGTGATGGGTGTCCTGAGACTTTTTTTTACCAGTTAGGCCCCATGAGACCCACGCCACACTACAGAGGCGGTGATAGTTTTTAATCTCATTCATAACATAAAGAAAAAATTCACTGTGGTTTCCAACAAAATTACCTGCAGGAAAATGTAGGCTGCTTCTTGGTATTTTCTTTTCTCTTAGCAGACCTCTTACTGACTTCTATTAGAGTGAAGAGAAATTAAACTACGTGTTTCAGTCTCACCGAAAGGAGTTGAAGAACGTGTTAGCGGCTGGGGATTGCAGTGAAATAATGGGCCTCTCTAGGAGTGTCCCCTTTAATTTTACTGTGTTTATTATTCCTCAGCTCTGTACCAACTTTGTTCGAAAAATGATTTGAACTTGAGAAAAGATTTGAGATCCAAATGCACAAAGGAAGAGGAGAAAGGGGGAAGAGAAAAGGAAAATAAGAAAAAGGGCAAGAGATCAGAGAAGGGGAGATCAGAGGAGGGGTGGAGGAAAAGGGGGAGATGAGAAAGAGGGAAGAGAAGGAAGGAAGAAGAGGGAAGGGGAGATTGGTGCGGGGGAGACGACGAGGAGGAGGAGAGAACAGTGGAGATGACATGAAGAAAAGGTAGGTAAAACGAGGGAAATCAGCAAAGAAAATCAGAGGCGAGGGTAGTGAGGGGAACAGATGAAGGGGAGGCAAGGAGGGGACGATCTGAGGAATAGAGGGGAGGGGACGTGGCATCCGCTGTCTCACCGAATAGAGAGTGTCGAAGTGCTGTGATCTCAGGCCCAGTGATTCTGAAACCAGCCTCGTGACTGATGCCGGAGGAGGAGCGGATCTACACTTACTGAGAGAAACAAACTAATGGAATGGTTGGGTTCCTCTCTTCTCCATTTCCTTCTCCCATCTCTCAATCATGCCACGTGAGTACAGCATCGATTTGTCACGTAGGGAGAGTGTGATTGCTAATTATTTCAAAAACAATCAGTTTGGAGCTGACGGGAACGTTCCCCTTACAGCGAAGACAATTAAGAGGTTTATCAGGAAGGGCTCTCGATCGAGTCAATGAGGGAGAGACTGTTCCCAGAGGCAGGAGGGTCAGTCACCAGAGGGACACAGATTGAAGTGAACTGGGAAAGAAATCTGACGGGGGGGATGAAGAGAATATTTTATTCGAGGCTGTGTGTTGTGATCTGAAGCGCGCTGCTTGACAGGGTGGTAGGAGCAGATTCAATGGGAATGTTCAAAAGGAGGAAATACTAGAAAAGGAGAAATTTGCAGGTTTGTGGAGAGTTGGGTGTGAGGAGAGCGAATCTAATTGGATAGATCTTTCAAGAGTAGGTACAGGCCTGAAGGGCTGAATGGCCTCCTCTTGTATGGTGTCATTCCATGAATGCCAAGACTAAAAAGATATTTCAGGCTCTGTATAGATCATGTTTCAACTGAGCTGGGACTGGAACGGGGAGTAAAAAGCATAAAGATTTATATGAAAATTGTGAAAACTTGAAGATGGAAAAAGGTTCATAAAAAATTTAAAACCTTACTTAACGCATACACTGTAATATTTAAGAAAAATATTTTTCTTTCTGGACTGGAATGGCCGTTTGAGATTATGTGGCGATGAGCCGTGTTTCTGAAGTTCAGTATTAAGGATGATGAGGCGTTCACAGTCTGGCTGATTGTTGTTCCAATAAGACAACAGGAAGGTAGGAAACCAAGCTGTTCTAAGACATAACACACCCCAGATAAACACAAATATTGCTTTTAAAAGGAGGACAGTTTGAAACATTCAAACAAATTGGTCAGGTAGATAGTGAGAAACCATCTCCCTTGGTGGGTGGAGGGTGATGTGGTTGGGGGGGTGGCGAGGTGTAGAATCTACAGCAAGGGAAAAGAAGCCTTTAAATTTGAGTCAGGCTGTTCAGGGAGCAATTTTTCAAAGTGGGAGGGGAATCTGTAACCTCCTTCCCCCACAAAAAAACTTTGTGGAGGCTGAGAGTCAACTGGAGTCTTCAAGGCTGAGACCATCTGAGGTTTTTCCAGGGTATGGGTATTCAAAAATATTCAGCAAAGCTGGGTAAAATGGACTCGGCATATAAATCATTGTAAATGGCAGTACAAGATCGAGAGGCTGAATGGCCTCTTTCTCTTCCTCAATGCTGTTGTTGTTAATTAGTCAGTTCCATCAGGTTTTTCCTTGACAAATATAAACTTAGCGAGCCTTCAGTTTTTTTTAGGACAGGAACGGTTTTGCAGTGAAAATTGCTGAGGGATTGAACAGCATCAATCGGATTCAAGTTATCAACAAAGAGAATTGTTAAAACAAACTTAGTACAGATATCATCCCGAGCCCATGTGATGGTATTTTATTATAATGTGGTGGGAGAGGACGAGGTGGTGAGAATCAGCGAAATTATGTACCACTAAAGGAGGCTCTTCGGCCCATTGTACCTGCACCTGGTTTCTGAAAGAGTTGTCAAGTTAGTCCCCCCTGACACCCCCAAGTCCTCCCTTCCAGCTCTGCAAACCTTTTCCTTTTTAAGTATTTTACCCAACTCTTTTTATGAAAGTTCCTGTTGAATCTGCTCCCTCTGCCCTCCCAGGGAGCACGTCCCAGATCACAACAACTTGCAGCCTCAAATCAAACATTCTCCTCCTCTCCCCCTCCCTCCCTCCTTCAGGTTCTGTCCCGATTCCCTTCAAACTGTGACCCTCTGATGACCAACACTCCTGCTGCTGGGAACAGTTTGTACCTCCACTGGCTTGATCCAACAGTCCCTTCCTGATACTGAATGTCTTGATTCAATCTCCTGCCAAACCTTCTCTCCCCAGAGGGAAACATTAACAGCTTCACAATGAACTTATTTATCAGTGCTCTAGTTTATCCACTTTTATGTAGCTTTACTAGATTTATTTATGAATTAGTGCTGCCTTAGTTCCAAAGCCAGTTATTTGTTTTCATGATGAGAGTCCTTTGGGACCGTTTCATATTTGCAGCAGACGCACCCATTAATTCCCATCACGGAGACATGATTTAAATCAAACTCGGGGGATAGGGAGAGAGGTGAATGGTCTCCAGTCTTGTCCAGGGGCAGCTCAATTTGGAAAGATGATTATTTCTTTATTCCTGTTACTGCTTGAAATCAGGAAGTTGCTCTCTATCTGACAGTTTCACAGAAATGATATGGTGCAGAATGATGCCTTTTGCACTGGCTCTCATAGCATTTTCACTTGGTGCCAAGCTCCTGCCCTTTTCCCGTAACCCTGTTCAAATAATCATCTAATGTCATTGTGAATGCTTCAGCTGAACCTGCCTCCACCACTTTTCGAAGCAGCACATTCCAGACCCTAGCTACTTGCTATTTGAGACAGTCTCACCTCACACTCGCTTCTTTTGAAAAACACTTCCAAACTGGTTCTCAATCTGTTTACGTGCAGAAACAGTTTCTGCTTATCTACACTGTGCAGACCTCACGGGTTTTGAAAACTTCCATCAGATCCCACCTCAGCCAGCTAGGGGCAACACGGTGGCTCAGTGGTTAGCACTGCAGCCTCACAGCGCCAGGGACCCGGGTTCGATTCCCGCCTCGGGTAACTGTCTGTGTGGAGTTTGCACATTCTCCCCGTGTCTGCGTGGGTTTCCTCCGGGTGCTCCGGTTTCCTTCCACAGTCCAAAGATGTGCAGGTTAGGTGAATCGGCCATGCTATAATTGCCCATTGTGATCAAGGGTGTGTGGGTTATAGGGGAAATGGGCTTGGGTGGGATGCTCCAAGGGGCGGTGTGGACTTGTTGGGCCGAAGGACCTGTTTCCACACTGTAGGGAATCTAATCAAATCTAATCTTCTCTGCAAAGAAAGCAGCATGAATGTCTCAAACGTTTCCTCATGATTGAGGAATCTCATCCCTGGAACCATTCTTGTAAACCTCTCCTGCTCTCTCTCCAATGTGTTCATATCTTTCCTATAACATGGCACCCAGAACCACACACAAGATCACAGCTCAGGTCTAACCAGTGCTTCATATAAGTTTAGTATCAGCCCCGTGCTCCATGCGCCTGTTAATAAAGACCAGAATACCATGAACTCCCTTAACGGTTCTCTCTTTCTGGCACCCTTTGTGACATATGTACACATATACTCAGGTCTTGCTGTTCTTGCACACCCTTCAGAACAATAGCCTTTATTTTGTACTGTCTCCTAATGTCCCTCTCAACAAAGTGTATCACCTCATACTTCTCCACATTTGAAATGATTGCACAGTTGCCAGTATCCTGTCACCACGACACCCTTTATTTTCTTGTGTACAGTACACTGGCTGTGAGCCACCAGCTCAGGGTCAGTCCCTGAACCAAGGAGATACTAAATCCACTGGTTATATTGGTCAGCCAGTGCTTCCTGATTGGCCCAATCCAGCTCGTCACTGCAACATCGAACTCCATCTGCCATCTCACCACCAACTCGCCGTTTCTACATTTTTTGTAAGTTTACACTGCTCTCCGCATGTCTTTCAATGCTTCCCAGTTTTCAATCGCCCACAATCATTGAAATTGTCCCCTACCCGCCAAAATCCGTTTCATTTCTACATATCGGGAAAAACAAGGATCCCAATACCCCGAAATGTCACCCTTCCTGCTCCTCTGATGCTGCATGGCCTGCTGTGTTCATCCAGCTCTACAGCTTGCTTTCCCAATATCAGCCCCTGGTTAACGCCACTACAACCTTCCTCCAGCTTGAAAATTACCCATTGACCATTACCCTCTGTAATTGATCCCTCAGCCAATTTTGTCTCCATGTTGCTACAGACCCTTTTATTCCATGACCTACAACTTTCTTCACAGGTCTGATGTGTGTGTGGCACCGTATCAAATGCCTTTTGGAAGGCCACATATGCTATTTCAATGGCCTTACCAACATTAATCCTCTCTATTACTGCCTCAGAAATCTGTAGCAAATCAGTCAGACGCTATCTTTGATGCAAATCTATGCTGTTTTGTCTGAATCAACTCACATTTTTAAAGGTGACCAGCCAGGATTAATTTCTAGACGTTTGCCCACGACCAAAGTTAAACTGAATGGTGTGTAATTGCTGATCAACACCAGTGCTCCTGCAGTTTTCCCTCTCATATCCTTCAATGTCCTTTGATGCATCTCCCAGTGCTTAAACTTTAAACAGAGACAGCTTATTTGATACCACCTCCTTATCAGTTTTAAACCTTTCGAATCACTAAGATTTCTCCTCTGTCACCATGGTCTGGGCAGCATCTGACTTGTACCCAACAGTACAGTCATGGAGCTCAGAAGAGGCCATTCAGCCCACTGAGCCCATGCCCATCTATCTACACTAAACCTTCTATCCAATACTTGGCCCGCTGCCTCAAATGTCATTGAATGACATAATGGAAACAACACAGGCATTTACTCAGGTACGTCCTCTACACAACAGGAGGACAAATTCAACTCGGCCAATTACTACCTCATCTGTCTACTCAGCATCATCAGTCCAGTTTTGGAAGAGGTCTGCGGCAGCACTATCAAACTGCACTTGCTGAGCAATAACTTGTTCACTGACATTCAGTCTGATTTCCACCCACGGCCATTCGGTTCATCCTGCCCTTATTGTAGCTTTGGTTCAGACATGGACAAGAAAGCTGAACTCCAGATGTGAGATAGGAGTGACTTTATGGATGACATGAAGATTGGCCACATGGTTGTCAGGGAGGAAGGTCCAGGGTTACAGGAGGATATAAACAGATTTGTCAGACAAGCAGATCAGTGGCAGATAGGATTTGTCCCTGATCGCTGTGAGAAGATGCACTTTGAAAGAGGTAACAAAACAAGAGATTACTCAATAAACAGTGGAACACCAGGCAGCTCAGAAGAACAGAAGGACCTTGGTGTGTTTGTCCACAATCTCAGAAGGTGGAAGGACAGGTCACTTAAGAAGGCAAACCTACCTTTACCAGTCACGGAACACATTATAAGGGCAGGAAAGTTATGGCTGAGCTGAACGGGGCTTTGGTTAGGCCACAGCTGGAGAGCTGTGTGCGTTCTGGTCTCTGCGCAGTAGGAAGGATGTGACAGCAGTGGAAGAGGTGCAGAGGATATTCATCAGGATGCTGCCTGGGATGAAGCAATTTAGTAATGAACAGAGGCTGGATAAGCTACCCCGTTTTCTTTGGAGCAGACAAGGTTGAGGGGGTGACCTGGCAGAAATATATAAGATTATGAGGGGCATGAACACGGTGAATAGAAAGCAGCTGTTTCCCCTTAGTTGAAGGGTCAATAACAAGGAGGAATAATTTAAAGGCAGGAGTTTTAGGGGAATTGAGGAAAAATGTTTTAATCCAGAGTGTGGTTGGGGTCTGGAATGCACTGCCTGGGAGGGTAGTCGAGGTAGGAAACATCACAACCTTTGAAAAGTACCGGTGCAAATACTTGAAACGTCACATCATTCAAGGCTATGAGCTGAGTGCAGGAAAGTGGGAGTAGTGTAGATTTGGCAGTACAGACTTCATGGGCTGAAGGGCCTTTACTGTACTGTATGATTCTGTGACTACCCTTGACATCAAGGTCATATTTGACTGCGTATGGCATCAAAGCTGCTTCATCTATGACCTTCCCTCCTTCAAAAGGCCAGAAGTGGGGTCGTTGGCCGACGGTTGTGCAATGTTCAGCATCATTCGTGACTCCTCAGATACTGAAGCAGCCTGTCTCTAAATGCAGAATAACATTACAGTTTACACCAACAAGTTACCAGTGATATTCTATAAGGATTAGTGCTGGGATCTTTGCTGTTTGTAATTTATATAAATACAGTAGTCTGATTAGTAAGTTTTCAGACAACACAAAAATTGATGGAGTGGTGGATAGTGAGGAAAGTTGTCAAAGGACACAGCTGGATACAGAGCAGTTGGAAAACTGGTTGGAGAAATGGTATTTGGAGTTTAATCTGGACACTGTGAGGTACTGCAATTTGGAAAACCAAATGCAAAAAGAAAGTTTACAATAAATGGCAGGACCTGGAGGAGCATTGATATACAGTGGGATCTTGGGGTGCATGGCCATAGATCTCTGAAAGTGGCAACACAAAAGTGAGTAAGATGGTAGAGAAGGCATACGGCATGCTTGCCTTCATCAGTCGGGGCACTGAGTGCAAAAATCACCAAGCTATGTTACAGCTATATAAAACCTTAGTTAGGCCACATTGGGAGTTCTGTGTGCAGTCTGGTCGTCACACTTGGATGTGGAGGTCCTGGAGAAGGTGAAAGAGAGGTAAACCAGAATGTTGCCTGGATTGCAATGTATTAGCTACAAGGAGAGGTGAACAAACTTGGATAATTTTTGCTTCAGTGTCAAAGGCTGAGGGGTGACCTACTAAAAGTGTATAAAATTATGAGAGGCATGGATAGGGTGGAAAGTTGGAGTCTTTTTCCCAGGGTGGAAATGTCAAATACTAGAGACTTTAAGGTGAGAGGGTGAAAGTTTAAACGACATGAGCAAGGCAAGTTTTCAATGACACAGAGGGTGGTAGATATCTGGAACAAGCTGCCGGGGAGCTGGTAGAAGCAGATACGATAGCAATGCATAAGACAAGAACAGCCAAGGAATAAAGAAATACAGACCATGTGCAGGCTTATGGGATTATTTAGAATGGCATCATTGTTAGCACAGACACAGTGGGCCGAAGGGCCTGTTTCTGTGCTGAAATGCTCTAGGTTCTAATATCTGGACCACACAACAGTCAGGGAATGACCATTTCCAAAAAGACAGATTTGAATCATTACTCCTTTACACTCATTGGTGTTACCATCATTGAATTCCCCACCGTCAACATTCTGGGGGTTACCATGAACAGAAACTGAACTAGATTAGCCGTATAAATACTGGGGCTGTGAGAACATGTCAGAGGCTGGGAATTCCACAGCAAGTAACTTACCTCCTGACTTCTGAAACCCTGTCTACTATCCACAAGGTACAAGTCACAAATGTGAATGTAATACACCCCACTTGCCTGGATGCGTGCAGCTCCAACAATCGTCAAGAAACTTGACATCATCCAAGTCACAACAGCCTTCCTGATCAGCACCACATTCACCAGCGCTCAGTAGCAGCAGTGTGTACAATCTACAAGATAGGCAGCAGAAATTCACCAGCACTCTGTAAACACCATCTTCCAAACCCATGACCACTTCCACGTGGAGGGACAAGGGCAGCAGCTACATGGGAAGAGCATCCCATTGTGAGTTTCATGCCAACCCACTCCCATTCTGACTTGGTGTTGCTGTTCCTTCAGTGTCACCGGGTCAAAGTCCTGGAGCTCCCTCCCAAACAGTCTTGTAGATGTACGAACACCAAATAGACTCGCAGTGGTTCAGGAAGGCAGCTCACCACCACCTTCCCAAGCACAACTCGAAATAGGTAATAAATGCTAGCCCAGCCAACAATGCCCACATCTCACGAATGAATTTAGAAAGGTAATGACAGATACAAGATATTTATTTAATACCTTCACAATGCCCTTTGGTTCTATTTGGAAATATATTTGATCTTACCTCTCCTTTTACTGCCCTATTACTATTGATGTGCTTAGACAAGACAATGGGACTTGCCTGTATGTCAGCTTTCTCTTTGCTTCTCTTATTTGACTTTTCATCTTGCTCTGAACTTTATCTGTTCAGCTTGGTTCTGAATTGCACGTACCACCTGACACCTGTCAGAAGCACACATTTTATTCTTTAGCTTAATGTTTATCTCCTTTGTCATCCAGAAAGGCCTGAATCTGTTTTTTGCACCTTACTCTTTAGAGGGAATGTACCTGAATGTGTCAGAACAATCTCCTCTTAGAGACAACTTCATTGTCATACAACAATCCCTGCTCCAGTCTATCTGAGTCCATTGTGCTCTTGCATCAATGCAGTCTGCACTCTGCAGGGTGAGTATTTCTACTCGAGATTGACCAATATAATTTTCTATTGTCATCTCTAAACTTTATGATACAATGATGACTGATACCCGAATGTTCCCACTAGATCTACTTGGCCCACATCATTCCCAAGATCCCAGACAAACTATGTCTCCCTTCCTATTGAATTGGAGATACATTGCTGTAGGCAAATCTCCTGAACTCAATCTTGGAAGATCTCTTCCTCACTGTCCCCTACGCTAACACTATCCTAGTCCATAAACAGGCAATTAAAGTTTCCCATTATAATTGCTCCTTGGTGGGTACATCTGCCTGTGTAATTTCCTTTCGGATTTGTTCCTTCCCACTGTTTGTTGGTGAATAGATTATATTGAACAATGTAACCACACACTTCTTACTCCCTAGCTCGAAGCAAATCAATTCAGTACTTGAATCCTCTGGAACATTCTCTTTCATCAGAACTCAACACTTTCCAGATCCTTATTCCTCCTTTTTCTTTCCTATCCCATTTTTTTGAACACCTCATGAGCAGGAATATGAGCTCCCAGACAGGGCCTTGTTTGACGCCAGACTCTGTTACTGTCACAGCATCATAATCCCACATGACAATCTGTGCCTGTAACTGTCCAGTCTTATTAATGACACTCTGTGCATTCACATCTATGCGATGTAACTCTGACTGAAATTTCAAAAACATGAGGGAACGTGATGGCCTACTGGTGTTATTATTGGACTGTTAACCTAAGTAATGTTCTGGGGATCTTGGTTCGAAACCTGCCACGGCAGATGTTGGAGTTTGAATTCAAGTCTTTAAAAACTCTGCAAGTAAGAGTTTACTGATGACCATGAATCGATTGCTGATCCTCAGAAAACCCCTATGGTTCACTAATGTCCTTTAGGGAAGGAAAGTGCCATCCTTACCTGGTCTGGCCTACATGGAAGTCCAGATCCACAGCAATGTGGGTGACTTTTAACTGCCCTTTGGGCAATTAGGGATGGGCGATAAATGCATGACTCTTCTACAAAGCGTTCTGAATAGAACATAGAAAAGTACAGCACAGTACAGGACCTTCGGCCCACGATGTTGTGCCGTGGAATAATCCTAATCCAACAATAAAATAACCTAACCTACATTCCCTTCGATTCACTGCTGTCCATGTGCATGTCCAGCAGTCGCTTAAATGTCACTAATGACTCTGCTCCCACGACTTACACTGGCAAACTATTCCATGCGCTCACAACTCTCTGGGTGAAGAACCTCCCTCTAACATCTCCTCTATACCTTCCTCCTAACACCTTAGTTATAGTTCTGAATAGTTCTGCACTGTTGAAGAGTCAATTCTGAGGGAGTGGCACACTGTCGGAGGGTCAGTGTTGAGCAAGAGGGCACTGTCACAGGGTCAGTGCTGAGGGAGCGGGCGCTGTCAGGGGTCAGTGCTGAAGGAGAAGGCACTGTCGGAGGGTCAGTGCTGAGCGAGTGGGCACTGTCGGAGGGTCAGTGCTGAGGGAGCGCCGCACTGTCGGAGGGTCAGTGCTGAGGGAGTGCTGTGCTGTCGGAGGATCAGAACTGAGGTAGTACCGCACTGTCAGGGGGTTAGTACTGAGGCTGTGCTGTAGTGTCAAGGGGACAGTAGTGAAGGGTGCTGCATTGTCAGAGATGTCGCATTTCAGATGAAGTATTAAGTTCAGGCCTCATGTACCCTACATTCAGTTGCGGGCACTGTGGGATGAAGGGTAAGGGTGGTGTCCTCCTTGTCCTGGGGTCAGTACTGATTCTGGGAGCAGCATAACAATGATTACCAGGCTGTCTCTGTTACTTTACTATGTTGTGTATTACGTCACTGATTTCACTTTGAAATGACAGAATTGGCTGTGAATGCCTTAGTCGTGCTGTGAAAGTTCAAACTGTTCCTTTCTTCATGTGCTTTGCTTTCTCACCTTGCTGTGTAAACTTCTCAAAAGGCTCAGCCATCTGTGGATAAAGCAGCCTTCTCTAATATCCACTCCAAATGTATTTTCCATTTGTTTAAATCTACCACTGGAGAACTTACAAAGCAGGTTCCCTTTGGGGTGGTAACTTGGTGTCACTTGGCTCCAGACTACCTTCCTCAATCCTGTGTCTGGAGCCTAACATTCTCAGATGGGTTTTAACAGGCATCTCCCCACAACGGATAGCATTCTTGGTGCTTAGTCTGCGCCCTGCCTCTGAAATCTGATTACAGAATGGTGCAGAATGGCATGTTTTCCAAGGTAGCTGACTCTGAAGGTACACACTACACTGATGTAGCTTAAATTCATTCTCATTCGCCTCACTGTTCAGACAGATTGCTGGCAAGCTGGTTATTCTCAGTGCTGTTGCTTCATGTGGTTTCTGACCCTGAGTAGCTCATATTGAGTCCTCCTTGATCAGCAGAGCAGCAAGCATCTCTCGGGACGGCACACAGTCAATTCCAAACTCCGGTTCAGGGAGAATCAGAAACATAATTTGATGGAACATCATCATCAACAATTAAGCTCTCATGTTCAAAGTCCTGATGTTTCGCAGACCACACTTTTCATCATCCATTGATATCCCTCAGCCATTTAAAGCAAACATTGTCATTGGATTTTCAAAACAGTGTAGCCACATACTTTATTGATGAGACTATCATTGATTTAAATCCATTTTATGAGGGGATTACAGTACAAGGGTACGGACGTGATGCTAAACTTGCATAAGAAGATACTGTTGACCCTCATTTGGAGTACTGCGTACAGCCATCGATTTCATAAAACAGGAAGGATGTGAGTGCATTGGAGAGACAGCAGGAGAGATTTACAGCAATTGTTTCAGGAATGAGAAACTGCAGTTATGAGCATAGATTTTAAAAGTTGAGAGCTGTTCTTTAAGAGAGGAAAGCTGAGAGAAGATCTAATCGAGGTTTTCAAACTGATGTGTGGGAGAGAGAGTAGATTGGAGAAGTTGTTCCCACTCGTAAAAGGAACAAGGATGAGCAGGTGTAGGTTTAAAGTCAAATGAAAACTGAGCAAAAGCTATGTGAGAGAAATCTACTTCTGCCCAGAAAGTAGTTAGGGTCTGGAACGCACTACCTGAAAATGTAGTGGAGGCAGGTTCAAGGGTGATATTCTAGAAGGCAGCAGGCAATTATTTAGATGGAAATAATGTGCAAGGCAATGTGGAGAAAGTCAAAGATTAGCACTAAAGCATGAACCTTATTTGAAGAGCTGGCACAGATACGATGGGCTGAGTGGCTTCCTTGCCATAACACTTCCGTGATTTTTTAAAGGGACAAGACAAATTAACAACACTGTTAGAAGAAAATAAGGAGGAATATAAAGATAAGGGCATGGTGACATACCTTTCTCAATTAATGATTTGGTCTTCGTTCTGGGCTCCCACTTTAGGAAATAAGTTAAGGCCTCATTTTTCCAGAGGTTTCGTAATTAAGTGACTCAGATTTCAAATGATTATCCAAAACTCTCATTGGTAGATGGGGAGAGAAGATTTTGATACAATACGTTGTTGTACATGTTGCCTGAAAGTACGGTAGAAACAGAGAGAAACAACCTTCAAAAAGAAACTAGTTAACAATAGAGCACTTGAAAAATAAGTATGCGTGGGACTGCGTTGTAAAAGCAAGGTGGCAGTTCTTTCAAAGAGCCATCAGAGGAACAAAAGGCCGAATGCGCTCCTTGTGCACTGTAAGATTCCGCCCCGTGACCCCTGACCATACCCAAAACACAGCTGTTTCTAAACTAAATGCACCTCTTCACAGAGACCCCCCTCTTACTCACTGACCCAAACAGGCTCTCCAACCCCAACAGCACCAAATAAAAAATCTCATGGTAGTGTTCATATCCAATCTGTAACATCCCTCATCTCAAGCGCTGACTTCCTCCATTGCACCAACCCTCTGAAATCTCTGCAATCCTGAACTCTTACTCAGCTGCCCAGGTACATCACCTCACCGATGGCATGCAGCCCTCCCTTCAGCTGTCTGCAGCTGGAACTCCCTCCCTAAATCCATTCGACTGCCTGCCCTCCTTAGAACTACTCGACTGGACCAAACCTATTTTGACTTGTCCTGAACCTGGCTCAGTGTCAAGCAGTATTTTCTCATACTCGTGCAAAACACTTTGGGAAAATTATCCTCCATTTGAAATGGGAGTCACTGTACAGCAATCAGAATACCTCAGTTTCCTGTTGATAAGACTCTCACTTTCTGGTTGGTCTGTCAGGAGCAGGATCAGTCTCAGATCTGAGTGAACACAAACAATTTTCTCTCTCTCAGTAGAAGATGGTGAAAACACTCAACAACATCATCCAGCTTCGTGCAGACAGACACAGAGATCACATTTCAGGTTGATGATGTCTTTGATCAGAAACTTGCACTGCTTGCCTGACTCTCTTCATTTGCGCTGCCTGACCAAATGAAACTTTTCAAACATGTTCTCTTTGCATTTCTGCCATCCAAAATCTACGGTGCTCTCCTTTATGCGCTTCAGTTTGATTAATTTTATTAACAATTCTTTTGTTTCTAGAATTCAGTGATTAAATTATGGCCAATCCGTTAGCGTGTCTGGTGCAAGGTAATACTGACAAGGGTGACTATACTGAAGGAGCCCCGCACTGTCGGAGGGTCAGCACTGAGGAAGTGGGGACTGTCGGAGGGTCAGTGCTGAGGGAGTGGGCACTGTCGGAGGGTCAGTGCTGAGGGAGTGGGCACTGTCGGAGGGTCAGCACTGAGGAAGTGGGGACTGTCGGAGGGTCAGTGCTGAGGGAGTGGGCACTGTCGCAGGGTCAGTGCTGAGGGAGTGGGCACTGTCGCAGGGTCAGCACTGAGGGAGTGGGCACCATCGCAGGGTCAGCACTGAGGGAGTGGGCACTGTCGGAGGGTCAGCATTGAGGAAGTGGGGACTGTTGGAGGGTCAGTGCTGAGGGAGTGGGCACTGTCGGAGGGTTAGTGCTGAGGGAGCGGGCGCTGTCGGAGGGTCAGTGCTGAAGGAGTGGGCACTGTCAGAGAGTCAGTGCTGAGGGAGTGGGCACTGTCGGAGGGTCAGCGCTGAGGGAGTGGGCACCATCGTAGGGTCAGCACTGAGGGAGTGGGCACTGTCAGAGGGTTAGTGCTGAGGGAGCGGGCGCTGTCGGAGGGTCAGTGCTGAAGGAGTGGGCACTGTCAGAGAGTCAGTGCTGAGGGAGTGGGCACTGTCGGAGGGTCAGCGCTGAGGGAGTGGGCACTGTCAGAGGGTCAGCGCTGAGAGAGTGCCGCACTCTTGGAGGGTCAATGCTGAGGGAGTTGGCACTGTCGGAGGGTCAGCGCTGAGGGAGTGGGCACTGTCGGAGGGTCAGAAGAGCATGAGTGTCATATAGTCATACAGTACAGAAGAGCCCCTTCAGCCCACTGAGTCTGCACCAAGCCTAGTTTTCATCCTTGACCTATGGCCTTGAATGTTATGACATTTCAAGCATTCAGCCACATATGTTTTAAAGGTTGTGAAGTTTCTTCTCTCCTGAGCAGTGTGTTCGAGATTCTCACTATTCTTTAAGTGACAGAAACCTTCCCCAAATCACCTCGAAACCTCCTATTCTCCAGCTTATACTGATGACACCTTGCAACGCCTGCTTCCTATTCACCCTGCTCATAAGTGTACACACCTCAATCAGTCCTGTCTCAGCCTCCACTGTTCTAAAGGGAACAACTCAAACACATCCAGCCTCTCTTCATGGAGAATATGCCCCAAACCGGGCAGCGTCCTGGTGATTCACCTCTGCTGCCCCCTCTAGTATATCACCTCATATGATATGCCTAGGGCCAATCATTTTCCCTCATCCATCGTTACCAAAAACAAGTGATCCAGCTCATTCTGTTATTGCTATGTTCGGTAGCTCACTGTGCAAACAATTGCTTTTCTCCAATACATCAGTGACTACCCTCCACAAGTACTTAGCTGCCAGTAAACAGCCTTGGGACATGCTGAGGTGTTGCATTACAATGCACAATTGTTATACAATCTTAACAAAGTATGAAGCTGGATGAACACAGCAGGCCAAGCAGCATCTCAGGAGCACAAAAGCTGACGTTTTGGGCCTAGACCCTTCATCCGAGGGTCTAGGCCCGAAACGTCAGCTTTTGTGCTCCTGAGATGCTGCTTGGCCTGCTGTGTTCATCCAGCTCCACACTTTGTTATCTTGGATTCTCCAGCATCTGCAGTTCCCATTATCACTGTTATACAATCTTTGTCTTTTGCCTTCCTTTCTGCAGACAGTACCCTTTCTGGACTGGGTGATGAGTTAATCTCTAACACTTGTTTTTGACGGTTTCAACTTTGAGCTTTCAGTGGTTGGGGCAGGAACTCACAAAAAGATCTCACCGCCTTGAATCAGGTTAACAGGTGGATTTACTGAAAGATCCTGCACTGTCACTGTTCCCTCAGAGAGCCAGGCTCAATAAAAGGTCAGCTTGAGGCATGGTTAGTCAAACTGAAATGTTGCTGTGGAGTTTTGCCAAAACCCTCTGAGTAGAACTGACGTCAGAGCTTGTGTCAGAGATGTAGCAGCAGGAAGAGATAGTTTGGGCACTGACTCAGCGGAAATACATCCAACAAAATTCCTGAAACAGGGAACTCTAACAGGCTAACAACCATATCATTCCAGCAGTTACAGACTGTGACAAAACATGTGACAAAACTGCTACACAAGCAGGAACATGCTCCTTTAAAAGTCACTCATTTAGTCACTCCAATATAGGGATCAGAACCAACAACACCTTCGCATCACAGGTTTACTTTCAGCAGCAGATTTTCTAGGGAGATGACAGAAAGATTTTGTGTTTATGCAACATTTTAACAACCACAGGACATCTCAGATTATTTCACAACCACTGAAGTTCTTCTTAAATGGTAGTCACCATTGTAATGCAGGAAATGTGATCATTTGTGTACAGCAAGCTCACACAAGCAGATTCAGACAGTCTGTTTCCTTACTAACATTCGTGAAGGAAAATAAATTGGCCCCAGAATGCCAGGGAAAATGCCCCAGCTCTATTGCAATGGACAGACGTTTTAGTGGGCAGATAGAGTTTTTAGCACTTCATGTGAGAGCACATTCCCTAGTTTAGCACTCCCTCAGCACTGACCCTCCGACAGTGCGGCACTCCCTCAGCACTGACCCTCCGACAGTGCGGTGCTCCCTCAGCACTGACCATCCAACAGTGTGGCGCTCCCTCAGCACTGACCCTCCGACTGTGTGGCGCTCTGTCAGACTGACCCTCCGACTGTGCGACACTCTCTCAGCACTGACCCTCCGATAGTGCGGCGCTCCCTCAGCACTGACCCTCCGACAGTGCGGTGTCCCTCAGCAGTGACCCTCCGACAGTGCCCACTCCGTCAGCACTGATCCTCCGACAGTGCGGCACTCCCTCAGCACTGACCCTCCGACAGTGCCCGCTCCCTCAGCACTGACCCTCTAACAGTGTCCACTCCCTCAGCACTGATCCTCCGACAGTGCGGCACTCCCTCAGCACTGACCCTCCGACAGTGCCCGCTCCCACAGCACTGACCCTCTGACAGTGCCCGCTCCCACAGCACTGACCCTCTGACAGTGCCCGTTCCCTCAGCACTGACCTTCCAACAGTGCGGCTCTCCCTCAGCAATGACCCTCTGACAGTGCAGTACTTGCAGAAAGGATAAAGGCAAGGTCAACGAAATGCACTGAGTCTAAACTGACATCCGATTGACGAGAGAATTTGGGTTTGGTTTTGATCCAAATGTGAGTGGAAATTGGATGGAGTATTTCTGGGGTTTGCTCTCAGTATTTAAGCTTTTTACTTTTAGAACAACCCAGGTTCAGAAGTACTTGCTGAGCTGCTAGGGACATAATTTGCCTGAGAAAGGGCATCGAGATCAAGTGCAACGGTTTTCCAGGAATCGAGTTTTGATGGTGGATGAACTTTTATCATTTAAACTGAGGTCCCGGATCTCTGAAACTGTCTTCATCCCTCTTTTCTCCTTTATGACGTTTCTTTAAAAGAATAACCTCTTTGACCGAGGTCTTATACCTTTTCATGCGGTTCAATCTGAATTTTGCTTTGTCAATTTGATAAAGTTCCTGTCAAAAAAAGCCAGCTGGCTTTGCTTACTTCATTCAGGGGAAGCAGGTATTGCTAGCAAGGCCTGCAATTATTACCTATTCCTCATTACCCTTGAGGAAGTGCTAATGAACTGCAATCCATGGGAAGTAGGGACATCCACAATGTGTAAGGGAGGGAATTCCAGGATTTTGACACAGCCACATTGGAGGAACTACATTTCCAAGTCAGGATGGTAAGTGGCTTATAGGGAGCATACAGGAATGGTGTTCACATGTAACTGCTGCCCTTGTCCTTCTAGATGCAATGGTCGTGGGTTTGGAAGGTACTGTCTGAGGAGCTTTGGTGGGTTACTGCTGTGCATGTTGTAGGTGGTACTCACAGCTGCTACTGAGCAACGGTGGGGCGGGGGCGCGGTTAAGGGGGGACGTGAGTGGGATGTTTGTGGATGTGGTGCCAATCGAGCGGGGGTTGTTTTGTTCTGGATGGTGTCGAGCTTTTTGAGTGTTTTTTTTGGGGCTGCCCCTAAATAGGGGCAAGTGGGGAGTATTCCATCCCACTCCTGACTTGTGCCTTGTAGATGGTGGGACAGGCTTTGCAGAGTCAGGAGGCGAGTTACTCACTGCACAATTCCTACACCCTCTTGTAGCCCCCGTATACAAATGGCTGGTCAATGGTAATCGCAGGAATGTTAATAGTGGGGGATTCAGTGACGCTGATGACATTGAATATTAAGAGACAATGGTTAAATTCCCCTTGGGTCATGATCATCATTGCTTTGATTTGCATGCTGCAATGTTACATCCACTCATTAGACTAAACCTGTTCACATTTTGCCCTGATATTTATTGTTTATTACATCAAGTCTAAAAATTCTACAATGCACAATATCCAGACATCTGTCTCTCACCTTACTGTCACACTATTGAAAGTCTATTCACTGCCTAATGTTGGTCAGTCCATTCCACATTATCCTGAGAGCCATTAACAGCACAAAACAGGGCATAAAGATGAGCTATTTCAACTGAGTGGGAACTCCAGAACTAAGGGGCAGAGTCTGAGAATTAGAGCCATGCTGATCAGGAAAGATGTTAGGGAACAAAAGGGATAATGAGGTTTGGAACTCTCTTCTACAAACAGCAGCTGATGCTAGATCAGTTGGTAACTTTAAATCTGAGACTGACAAATTTGTGTTAAGAGAAAGGAAAAAGACCAAAGGCAGACGTATGAAGTTTGACCACCAATCAGCTACAATTTCATTGAATAGCGGAACAAGTTTGAAGGGCTGAATGGCCCCCTCCTAGTCCAGATTTGTACATTAAATAACTGCACGCAGAGCAACAACTTGACTCCGAGTTGCTGGTGTTACTATTAACCCTCACACTAGGCAGCAGCGAAATTGGTACGAGCCCCTCTGACTTGCTGCCCCACATTGTCTTTCTAGAAAGAGTTGTCTTTCATGCTCAGACCTCTGGGAATTCACCTTCCTGTACAGCTGCCTTATCCTTCCTCTCTGTGGTAGAAATGTTCTGCCTCAATTCATTGGCATACGCCTGACAGGCCCACAGGGAATCCCCAAGCGATGTAGACAGCTCGCAGCAGCTGGTTGCACTACCCTAACTGATTCACTAGCTTCCTATAAAATTATAATGTATAAAGTAAGTGCAGGGGGAGGCCATTCAGCCCTAGTCTGTTCCACCATTGACTATTTGCATCTCTTTCAGGCCTGAACATTTTCCTGGCTATTACCCCCAACCCCCACTCATAACACCTTGTCAATCAAAAATCCCTCTAACTCCATCTTGAATGCAATTCACTGCTCTCTGTGGTGACACTTATAACAATCTGAGAGATTAAATTCCTCTCCAACTCCATCTTAAACGTGAGGCCACTATCCTGAAGTGGGTTTTAGATTCCCCCAAGAGAGAAACCATCTTCTCAAAAGCCAGCTCATTAAAGTCCTTCTAGGAACTTACGCTTCAATGTAATGTTCTTTCATTCTCCTAAACTCAAATGAAAAAAGCCCAGCCTTTCCTCAGAAATCAAACTGCTTAGCCGAGGACTCACTGAGTGAACTTTCTCTGAACTGCTTCCAATATAAGTACCACAGATACCAAGGTGGAGGGAAGGGAGGAAGGAATTGGAAGATGTACTGGGTACTCATCATACACTGAAAAGTGATGGTACGCTCTGAGAGTATAACATGGTGGGGACTAGTTCCAGACTATGATGTACAGGAACAAGATAGCTCTCATACTTCACTGTAGATGTCACCCCGAGCTACAAACACAGACATCCAGGGGGGTGGTTTTAAGAGGTGGCATTCCCCTTCTGGTTGTCTTGCAGCTTCCTCCTTTACTTCTTCAATGTCCTTTAAAGAGTAACTGTTGAATCTGCTCCAACCTCCCTTTCAACTGGTGTGTAGAATCTATATTAGCAGACTAGTAAAGCACAGACTTAGACTAAACGTCAAGAGAGGAGAGTTCAAATCCTGCCATGATCAAATAAATTTAAAAATAATCCATATTTATCTCCCCTCTGCTTCTTTTACCTATTCCCTTCAATAAGCATCCCTTTCCACAGTTACCAATTCTCCTAGCACAGAAGATAATTTCCCCTCAACTACCCAAGTGAAATCCTTCCTGACTTCAAACACCACAAGTAAACTTCTGCCTTAACCTCCCTGCTCTCAGGAGTACAATTCCTGCTTCTCCACATGAACCTACCACGGTATCACAGAAGGGAAAGAAAAACTCCTATTACTAGTTTTGTGCATGTTTTTATTCTCCAGATTAAATTGCTTGTCTACTCCAAAGTGGTCTGATACCCGTTAACTAGTCCATCCACTGCATACCTCAGGTAAATCTCACTTCGTAGACTGTACAGCACAGTCTGGAACTGGTCCCAACAAATCATACTCTCATAACATAACAGCATTCTCAGTCCACGAAGGAGAGATGTGTATTTCTATGGCGCCTGTCGCCACCACAGGATGCCCCAAAGCGGTTTACGACCAGTTAAAGACTTGTTTTGAAGTGTACTAAGTTGCGTGATGCAAAAAACATGTCAACCAACTTGTGCATAGCAAGCTCCCACAAACCACATCGAGTAACAAGCTATTTCAGTGACGATAACAGCAGGGTTAATACTGGCCCCAGAACACCAGGAAGAATGTTCCCTGCTCTCCTTCCAGTCGTGTCGTGGGATGTTTTACACCGCCAGAGCGACTGGACAGTGTTACAGGTTAAAGCTGGCTCCTCCAACACAGCAGCGTGCTGGAATCTCGAGTGGTGGCTGAGGTTTGGCGCTTCAACTGATTGAAACATTTGTAACAGGGCTGTACCTGAGACCAAGACAGAAGGAGGTGGGGTTGTTCCCATTGTTGGTTGAAACTAGAACGAGGTGGCATGGCCTCAAAATAAGGGGGAACAGATTTCAGACTGAGTTGAGGAGGAACATCTTCATTCAAAGGGTTCTGAATCTGTGGAATTCCTGCCCAGGGAAGCAGGTTAAGGCTTTCTTGTTGAATGTTTTTAAGGCAATGATAGATAGGTTTTTGAACAGTAAAGGTATTAAGGTTATGGTAGCAGGGAGTAAGTGGAGCTGAGTCCATGAAAAGACCAGGTATTATCTTATTGAACGGTGCAGCAAGCTCAATGAGCCAGATGGCCTACTCTTGCTCCTATTTCTTACGTTCTTATGACCTGTGACCTGGCTCAAGTGAGAAGGGAGAGCTGCAGGCTGACTGTAGGTTGGGAAGCAAGGATTGAAAGAGAGAGATAGATATACAGAGAACAGTGCATTCAAAAATAACGACAAGAGTTATTCAACAATAGAAAAATTAGCCGTGAGTGATTAGTACAGAATATAGAATGATATTCATTGTAAGACAGACCTAAGAAAGAATGAGTGGGAAATGGAGACATGTAGAATAAGAAAACACACTTAAACAGACATACTGGGGAATGTAGAGACAAACAAACCAATGCAAGAGGTTTGATTGTTTAAAAGTTCCTTGAAATACAATGTGGGTCATTCTTCAGTTTGGGCTTTGAGAGTCTGTGTCATTGTAGAGGTGGAATTTACTGACATTATCTTTGCCTCAAGGTTAGTCAGAGCTGAACAACGGCCTGCCAGTCAGAATGGAACTCATGTCATACTGAAACACAACACTTTGTTTTCACATTTCAATAATCTGCACTTGTCCCACACAGACAAACAGCCCTGAGATTGGGGAGCTCGAGAATTTCCTGACTCTGTCAATAATCCCAAATCTGGCTCCCAGCTCTCCCCTGCCTCAAGTCACTCACAGCCTGCTGCCTCAGGTTGGGCTTCTGGGAGGGCAGCCAGGCCCTCATCCAAACTCCTGAAGGACCTCACTCGCCATGACTTTACTCTCCAATATCTCACCCTCAACCAAGCTCACATGGGGCCTCATCCTCCATTACCTCACCCTCCAATATCACACCCTCATCCAAATCCCTGTGAGACCTCACCCTCCACCACCACACTCTCCAATATATCTCACCCTCCAATATATCACCTTCATCCAAACCCCTCTGGAACCTCACCCTCCATTACCTCACTCTCCAATATATCACCTTCATCCAAACCCCTCTGGAACCTCACCCTCCATTACCTCACTCTGCAATACATCTCACCCTCATCCAAACCCGTCTGGGACCTCACTCTCCAATAACTCACTCTCCAATATATCTCACCCTCCAATAACTCACCGTCATCCAAATCCCTATGGGACCTCACCCGCCACCACCACACTCTCCAAAATATCTTATTCCCTGTGACTTCATTCTCCAGTAACATACCTTCAATCAAACTCTTACAGGAACTCACCGTCCACCACCTCACCTCCCACTACCTCATCCTCCAATACCTCACTTTCTGATATCTCTCACACTCCACAATCTTACTCTCCAATATTTCTCACTCTCCACTACCTCACCTCCATGGCCACACCCTCCATTGCCTCATCCTTCATGATCTCAGCATCCACTACCTCAGCCTTTGTTATCTCTCACCCCCCACAAACTCACACTCCCACATCTCTCACCCTCCACTACCTCACCTGCCACTGCCACACCCTCCACTACCTCACCCACCACGGCCACACCCTCCACTACCTCATTTTCTGATATCTCTCACCCTCCACAATCTCATTCTCCGATATCTCTCATGTCCACTCTCACTCTCCACTATCTCACTTTCTGTTATCCATCTCAGAAAAAAGCCCTCAGACTGACTCTAACCCTCCAGCACTTCACAAGACCTTTCAACTTAATCTATCTCTAGTACCTGACCCTAGGTCTATTAACCAGTTCCAACTTTTCTCCATATCTAACTCTGTGCTGTCCCTGTCCTAGGAGTGTTTGATGGAGATGGTATAGCAAAAGTTTTACACCGAATCTAACCACATACTGTCCGTGTGCTGGGAGGGTTTGATGGGAACAATGTAGAGGCAGCTTTACTCGGCATCTACCCGCTGCTGTCCCTGTTCTGGAAGTGTTCCATGTTATCTTTGGATGTATGGATGGGTAATGGCTCAACCTCACACTTATGAGGGAAAATGCTTTATAAATTGGTGCATCTATTCTTCAGCAGCCCATAAATGGGTTAACAGAAACCAAAACGCAGATGTCAGAATTACAGTGAGATCTTATCAGCAATTGCCTTGAGTGGGCTTCACTGAGTGCAGTTTCCTGTCCCCTCCCCCTGTTGCTTTCTAGTGGTTTCTGATACATGTAACAAGGGTTTTCATCAGGAACTGTGACCACGGCAGTTTTATTCTGTGTTACACAAGCCCCATGCTCTGTGTCTCTATTTTTATCAATGTCATCTCACCCCTTACACAGTGCACTGCCATTTGTGAGTGACAGGTCATGAGCAGATATCCGGAGGCCAATAAAGCAAATGGGTGGGAAGTCAGGAAGCTTCTCTTCAGACAGTGCTGGTCCTACTCAGACATTATATTTAGCTCAATGAATATTTATGAATGATCCAATCCCATAGCCAGTCAATAACCTATTCTGTTAGTCTGAGATAAGATTCCCTCTCCACTCTTCCCATCCTGACATTCTGGGATAAGATTCCCTCTCCACTCTCCCATCCTGACACTCTGGGATAAGATTCCCTCTCCACTCTCCCATCCTGACACTCTGGGATAAGATTCCCTCTCCATTCTCCCATCCTGACACTCTGGGATAAGATTCCCTCTCCACTCTCCCATCCTGACACTCTGGGATAAGATTCCCTCTCCACTCTCCCATCCTGACATCCTGGGATAAGATTCCCTCTCCACTCTCCAATCCTGACATTCTGGGATAAGATTCTTTCTCGAACAAGAATTCTGCTGTCTCTGCCCAGCTTGGCCAAGACGGGACTAAAATTCTTGAGTAAATTTGTAGTTCAGGTTGTGAATGCTGAGGTTGGTTGGCTCACCGAGCTGGTTCATTAGTTCGCTGATGTTTCATTATCCTGCTGGGTAACATCATCAGTGCAGCCTCCGATGAAGCACTGTTGTGTTTTCCTGTCTGGTATTTTAACTCTGGGAAAGGGCTCCAAACTCACAACAATGCTGTTGACTCCGAACTGCTCTTTCACATCACCATGGAAGCCACTGAGTTTTAGGACAATTAGGAATGGGCAATAAATGCCAGTGACATTCCATTAAAAAATATGCAAAGACTTGCTTGTATTGGGAACTATTTAGTAAGAGTTCAAAGTCCACTGTCCTTAGCTGACATGGATACTGGCCATTAAGGCAAGAGCCTTCAGGCCTCTTAGAATTGTTCTAGACCATTTCATGACACTGTTGTGCCATTCATTTTATCATGGCTAACACACATCGATCTCCATCTACCCCATGGTCCAATGTCCTTTACCACTCAGCTTCTCAAATAAGGCAGTTCCAAATTTCCCAACTCCTTTCCGTCACAATCCCCTCAGAATCTTGTATGTTTCAATTAAGTCACCTATTCATTTTCTCATCTCCATCAGATCCAAGCCAAGCCTGTCCAGCCTTTCCACATAAGACAATGCACTCCCAGATTTCACGCCAGTAAATCTTCTCTAAACTGCTTCCACTGTATTTACAACTTAAGGAGGCCAATTACTATACAATGCCCCCTCTCACGATAGATGACACCATTCCTTCAGATTTCCTAATTATTTGCTGCAGTTGCAAAATAACCTTGTATTAAGACACTTGTCCCTCTGCATCTCAGAGCTCTGAAATCTCTCGCCTTTCTTTTTTGTTCTTCCCATCAAAATGTCACATTTTGCCACATTTTACTTCATTTGTCAGATCATTTTTTTGCTTTAATCCATTCACAGGATGTAGGCATCACTGACAAGGCTAGCATTTATCATCCATCCCTAACTGCTCTGGAGAAGGTGGTGGTGTATGCTGTAGGTAGAGCCACCCTGCTGTTAGGGAGGGCTTCACTTGTTTTAACCCAGTGTCTGTGAAGGAACAGCAACATAGTTTAAGATCATGATGTGGAGCAGAATTTGCCAGAGGCACTGTTCACATGAATCTTCTGCCCCTGTCCTTCAGCTCACACAGGTCACAGGACTACCTGTGTGTCAAGCGGTGTGAGAAACAGACAGATTTCAGTGACCCTATAACAAATAGATCAGATCTAAACTCTGCAGTCCTGCTGTATCCAGTCATGAATGGTGATAGACAATTAAATGTCTCAGAAAAGATTTCCAATATCCCCGTTCATAATGATGGGGGAGCTCAGGACATCATTGTGCTGCAAAAGCCTCAAGTGAAACATTTGCAACTATTTTCAGCCAGAAATCGCTTCCTCCAGATTTCCAGAGCATCAGAAATTCCAGTTTACAGTCAATTTGATTTGCTGCAAATGATGTCAAGGAACAGCTGAAGGCATAGGATCTTGCAAAGGTTGTGAGCTTGGACAATATTTCAACAATACTTCCAGTCATGTGCTGGCCACAGGTACAACACTGACGTCAAGCTGACAAAGTGGAAAATGGCCAGACGGTCCTGAACACAGGAAGCAGAATAAATCCAACCAGCCAATTTCCACCCTATCACTCTACTCCCAACCGTCTGTAAAGGTCATCGACAGGGCTACCAGTGGCATTTACTAAACAACCTGCTTGTGGCAGCAATGTGTAAGATGCACTCCAACCAATCACCAAGGATCCTCGGACAGAACCATCCAAGTGCTTTATGTAAATGGTAAAAAAACTGCCCCTACGCCTCTCCTGTCAACTCCAGCCAAAGCACCAAACAAGCTATACACATCGACAGGGGCTCACCTGTATGTACTCCAGCCTGGTTTACCATATCCGCTGCTCCTGATGTGGCCTCCTCTACATCTGTGAGACCAGGCGCAGACTCGGGACCAATGTGCCAAGCACCTGCGCACCAATGCTATAATCAACACCTTCCAGTCACCAACCATTTTAACGCCCCCCCCCTCCCATTCCCACTCCCTGGATGACACTCCTCCAGCACCACAATGACACAAACAGGGGCAGCAATACCTCATATTCTGTTTCAGGAGCTTACAGCCTCATGGCCTAAACATAGAATTCACCAGATTTAAAATGTCCTCACCCCCAACCTCATCCCATATCCAACCCTTCCTCTTGTCTCCTTGACCTGACACAACCTGTCCATCTTCTCTCCCACCCATCCATCCCCACCCATCCCACTCACCATTCCCCGCCACCATCTACCTACATCCACCTATCACCGTCCCACCCACCTTCCTCTGTTTATTTCCGAGTTCCCTTTTCCCTTTCCAATCCTGATGAAGGTGCTAAACCCAAACATTGAGTTTCCTGCTCCTCTAATGCTGCCTGGCCGGCTGTGTTCCTCCAGCTCCAAACTGTATCGACTCTGACTCCAGCATCTGCAGTTGTTGCTTTCTCCTAACACTGTGGCCCCATCACTGAGCCCTGTGCTATACCACTTGTTACATTTTGTGAACTAGTAAAAGGAACCATTTGCACCTACTCCCTTTGTTCTTTTGTGAGCTGGTGACTCTTCTACTCTGTCATAAATTACCCTCAAAATCATGAACTTTTATTCACCATAGTCTTCTTTAATGTGGCACCTTGTTAAATGCCTTCTAGAGTGCAATACATCCACAGCACATGTTGTTCCCTTAAAGAATTCCAATGAATTGCTTTATGATGATTTCCCTTTCACTAAACCACATGGACTCTGCCCAATTATCTTGAAGGTTTCTAAGTGTCCTGCTATAATGGTATTCATACCGACTTCTAACATTTGATTTGATTTATTATTGTCACATGTACTGAGATACAGTGAAAAGGACAAGTTTGTGTGCTATCCAGACAAATCAGACCTTACACAGGTACATCATGGTAATAAAGTAGAATACGGAATATGGTGTTACAGCTAGAGAGAAGGTGCAGTGAAAGATCAACTCTAACATGAGAGGTCTGTTCATAAATTTGCTAACAGCAGGGAAGAAGCTGTTCCTGAATCTGTTGGTATGTGTTTTCAAACTTTTGTATCTTCTGCCTGACGGAAGAGGGGGAAGAGCGTTTAACCGGGGTGGGAGGGGTCGTTGACTATGTTGACTGCTTTCCCAAGGCTGCGGGAAGTATAGACGGAGACAGTGGAAGGAAGGTTGGTTTGTGTGATGGATTGGGCTGCGTTCACAACTCTCTGTACTGTCTTTCCTATGACAAGAGTTAATTGGCCTATAGTTGGCAGCTTCCCTCTGTTTTTGAATAAATACACTTAAGAGGACTAATTTATAGATCTGTAGAACAGGATCAAAAAATTGCATTGTTGTTGAAATCACAACAGAACTTTGACTAATGCAATCAATGTCCTTCCACTTACAAAATCAGTGTCAGAGGTTCTAATGATCAGGAAAGGCTGAGCTTCTTCTCTTAAGAAAAGAGAAGATTGAAGTATGATCTGATTGAGTCTTTAAAATGATGAAAAGGTTTGATGGAGTAAATGTAATCATGTTTCCACTTGCCCGGTGGGTAGACCAGAACTGAGGGATAGTAACATATGTTAGTCATATATAAACCCAACATGGCATTCAAGAGAAAATGCTGTGCTAAAGTCAAATGCTGTGGATCCCAGAAATCTGAAATGAATGGAGGATGGAAAATGCTGGAAATACTCAGCTGGTAGGCAGCCTGTGTGGGCATAATCAGAAGTTACACTTCAGCTTAGGCAGATCTATTATCAGACTGATTCTGATGCAAACATTATCTCAAAGTGAAACATTAATTCTGCTTCTCTCTAAAGAGGCTGCCTGAATTGCTGAGTATTTCAAGGACCGTTTATTTTAAAAGGATTTGTTAATAAGCTCGTTGAAGAGAATATGGAGGGCTCATGTCGAATATCATCACTGACATGGATTGTAGTCACTCATCCCAGAATAGATGCAGGGATCGCTCACACTGACCATCAGCGGTACGCACACATAGACAGCACTCAATAAGATACAAACAGGGATCTCTCACACTCCTGCACACTGACCGTCAGCAGTACACACTGACAGCTGTCAATCACATAGCACACCAACTGCACATTCAACACACACATGCACACATTCACAGTCCACACTTTCACACACAGTACCTGCCCAGTACACATGCTGTACACACCCAGTACACATTGTGCACATGCCCAGTACACATTGTGCACATGCCCAGTACACATTGTGCACATGCCCAGTACACATTCTGCACGCCCAGTACACATTCTGTACATACCCAATACGCATTCTGCACACACCCAGTACACATTCTGCACACACCCAGTACACGTTCTGTACATTCACTGTACACATTCTACACAGGACCAGTACACAATCTGTACACACCCAGTACATATTTTGTACACCCCCAGTACATATTCCGTACACATCCAGTGCACATTCTACACACACATGACACAGTCAGTGCACACACAGTACACATTCTGCACACAAAGGACACAGTCTGTCCATACACAGTACACACTCAGTACATGCCCCATACACATTCTATGCAACAGTATACATTCCGTATACGGCTAGTACACATTCTGCACACACCCAGTACACATTCTGTACACACACAGTACACATTCCACACACACCCAGTACAGATTCTGCATATGCCCAATACATATACTGCACACTTGCTCTTTGTATACATCCGGTGAATACTGCACTCCTCTTACACACCCAATGTTCTGTCAGTGTGCAGTGTGGTGTTGTTAAGTATCTGCACACTGCTCTGTTGGTGAATGGACAGCCCATACTATGAATAAGAAATACATCCATATTGGTCTAAAATGGCCTCTGGACATCAAAAGTACTTCAAAAGCAGCCACAGGAGCCTGGAAGTGTAGCTGGTCTCGAAGCTTTCTGACTTGCCGAGATGTACCTGACTAGAGTTAGTGTATACAGCTGCCCAGAAGCAGTCAGAGATACAGAAGTGTAAACGCACCCATAGAAGTCAACAGAAAAACAAGGCGAGGACACGAGCAGATCTGACTTTTCAAGATAGCGTAAGTACTGCGGTCGCAGGAGGAAGGAAGTTGCCGTCTCATTCAGCCTCACAGTGTAGCTTCAAGAGAGGTTAGTCACCCAATAAGATTAGAAAACTTAAGCAGCAAATAGAGAGGAACAAAAGACATAAATTAAGAAAGTCCTGAGAGGAAAAATAAAACAAAGACCGAAACCATGAGATGGGTGAGTCTCAGACCTATCTGCAGAAATCCAGTGCAAACTATTTCCAACTTTATACAGCCTAGACATGGAGGGAGACCTTATCATCTGTAGTGTAGAGCAACTTCGATTTCTGGTAAGTTAGTCCTTAAATCATAAAAACAAAACTGTTATCAATTTTCAGCCATTCTCTAAGGTATGTGATGTGGTGAAATATGGTGGCAATTTTAAAACTCAACACGCATTAAGGTGGTTTTGGCAATACACCCCATTTAAACCCCAAAGAACTCTTTCTTGCAAATGACCCCAAGTATAGTTAGCTGCTACAGCAGTCATTTTATTGAGCCCACGCCACAGTGTTTCTTAAGTAGCTGTGAAGACAGATTCAATCATTGACAGCTAAAGGTCAATGTCTGCGATATGTCAATTCCCATTTTGCTTTTAAAAGCAGCTATAACTCTGACCCTTTCTTTACCTCCACCGGCCACCACAGCTTCATTCCCATTGATTTCCTCACTAGCTATGACGGTGGCCTTGACACAGATCTGTTTCTGCCAGCAGGCAGTGATGGAATTGAGCCTTCACTTTCCTATCTGTTCCATTGGACTTGAAATATTTCTTTACAATATTTCTCTCGCCACAGACCTGCAGAGTTTCTCCAGCACTTTCTGCTGTTACTTTCCTGTCACATGGTATACCATCCATGGTTTCAGCACAGGGAAGTGGGCTTTTTCTGAGTGATGTTGGAATTCAGTCTCAAAGCCTGATAAACAGGAGGACCCATCATGTTTTCACTCTGAGATGTGAGACTACACTCTATAGATGTGTAAAGCTGAAAAGATGCATTAAACCTATATGGACACACCAACATATACAGTCTGGATTAGACCCAACTTGGAGCACTGTGCGTAGTTCCAGTCTCCTTGTTATATTAAAGAATTTGGAGGAAGTTTTGGATAGATTGACAAGGTTGAAACTTCAAGGTTCCACCTATCAGCAATGACTGAACAGGTTGCAGTACTTTCCAACAGAAAACAGAAAGCTGAAGGATGACCCAACATGGCTCTTTAACATTATGAAAGAGTCGCGGTAAAGACAATGTTCCTGTCACAGGGGCGAGACCAGAATTATGATGCTGTCAATATCAGTCAGTTGCTAATAAATCCAAGGGGGAATTCAGGAGAAACATCTTTAGAGAGTGGGCAGAATGGAAAAGGTCAGGGGGAATCATGTCAACATGTTCAGGGAAAAGCTGTGTGAACACATGACTGCGAGAGGAATAGAAATACAGGTTGATGAGGAGCAAAGAAGAGAGGGATGGGAAGAGGAGCGGCAGGAACCTGTTGAAGCAAATGGCCTGTTGCTATTACTATCAATGCTATGTACTATGACCCAGAGGGGTAGAAACAGTAGTGTGCAAAACAGTGTGTTGAAGGTTGAAAATGAACTTTCAACAGTATTGTTGTGCACACTTCACACTCCTGAGGGAGACAATGACAGCAATTAATGCTGGTTCATTCAAACGCAAAGTGGAAGACCTTTTTTCAGGAAACAATAGTCTCAGACCAATACGGCAGCAACTGGAGACATCAGATGTGCTTTGTATGGTGTGTCGTCACACACATTTTCAACTGTGGGGATAGTAGGAAGGAGGTAGATGGGTGAGGAATGAGAATCAATCGTAAAGGTAAGGAGGCTACCCAGTGCATGAAGTACAGCACAAGAGGAACAGCTTGTCCAAAGTTCCTCCAAGATCAGCGGTTTTTTGGGTTTGTTGTTGAGAGATGTTCAGAATCACCTCTGGAGCAGGTGGAAGTTGAATGCAGGCTTTCTGGTCCAAAGGCAGCAAGGTTACCATGAGGCCATGAATCCTCATGGTCCTGTTGGAGACTGATTGTAAAAAGCTCATCGCTGTGGTTAGCTTCACCGGATTGATTCTAGAGATGAGGCATTTTTCTTATGAAGGGAGATTCAGCATTTCAGGCCAATAGTCTCTGTACTGAGAGGAGATCTAATTGAGTTGTATAAGATGCTGGAGGAGATGGACTAAATAGACATAAAGTGGATGTTTCCCACAGTGTGGGGCAATCTAGAACAAGACTTCGTGGTTTTAGGATAAGGGGTAGCAGATTTAAAACTGAAATGAGGAGAAATTACTCCTCTGAAAAGTGGAGAATCTGTGGAATTAGTACATGGTGAGCGGTAGAGGCGAGGACATGGAGTAAATTTAGTGAGGAGATTGACAGACTTTTCATTAGTAATGGGATGAAAGCTATGGACAGAGGGCAGCAAACTGGATTCAATGCCAGGATGAAATCGGTCTTGATAAAACTAAATGGTGGACCAGGCTCGAGGGGCTGACCTGCCAACTCCATCTCTTAATTCTTATGTTCTTATGATCACCAGCTTCTCATGTGATTACCAGGATAGCTGAAGATGATCTGCAAAGAACGGGCCATTTTCTAATCTTGGAACTCGTGTGCTTCATTTCTTTACAGTAGGAAATAGGCAAACTGGGAAAGATGGAAGTACAAATTCACAGGAAGGTAAGGGACTCCCTTCCTGAGGTATTCAGCCTCAATCCGGAATATCCAAAGTAAGGCGGTTGATGGTTTTGGCATTTTACTGATTCTGCCAGATCAGAACCAGCTGTGGTTCACTGGTCACTGTCCTGCCCTCTGAGCGAAATAATCATGGATTGAAGCCCCATTTTAGAGCATTAAACTGCATAATCCAGTCTGATGATGTCAGTGTCAATACTGAGGTACTGCCCCATTGTCAGATGGTCAACCCTGAGAGAGCGCCACACTGTCAAAGGGTCAGTGCTGAGGGAGTGCCGCACTGTCAAAGGGTCAGTGCTGAGGGAGCGCCACACTGTCAAAGGGTCAGTGCTGAGGGAGCGCCACACTGTCAAAGGGTCAGTGCTGAGGGAGCGCCACACTGTCAGAGGGTCAGTGGCGAGGGAGCGCCGCACTGTCAGAGGGTCAGTGCTGAGGGAGCGCCGCACTGTCGGAGGGTCAGTGCTGAGGGAGCGCCGCACTGTCGGAGGGTCAGTGCTGAGGGAGCGCCGCACTGTCGGAGGGTCAGTGCTGAGGGAGCGCCGCACTGTCGGAGGGTCAGTGCTGAGGGAGCGCCGCACTGTCGGAGGGTCAGTGCTGAGGGAGCGGGCCATGTCGGAGGGTCAGTGCTGAGGGAGTGCCGCACTGTCGGAGGGTCAGTGCTGAGGGAGCGCTGCACTGTTGGAGGGTCAGTGCTGAGGGAGCGCCGCACTGTCGGACGGTCAGTGCTGAGGGAGCGCCACACTGTCGGACGGTCAGTGCTGAGGGAGCGCCACACTGTCGGAGGGTCAGTGCTGAGGGAGTGCCACACTGTCGGAGGGTCAGTGCTGAGTGAGTGCCGCACTGTCGGAGGGTCAGTGCTGAGGGTGCGCCACACTGTCAAAGGGTCAGTGCTGAGGGAGCGCCACACTGTCGGAGGGTCAGTGCTGAGGGAGTGCTGCACTGTCGGAGGGTCAGTGCTGAGGGAGCGCCACACTGTCAAAGGGTCAGTGCTGAGTGAGTGCCGCACTGTCGGAGGGTCAGTGCTGAGGGAGCGCCACACTGTCAAAGGGTCAGTGCTGAGTGAGTGCCGCACTGTCGGAGGGTCAGTGCTGAGGGAGTGCCACACTGTCGGAGGGTCAGTGCTGAGGGAGCGGGCACTGTCGGAGGGTCAGTGCTGAGGGTGCGCTACACTGTCAAAGGGTCAGTGCTGAGGGAGTGCCACACTGTCGGAGGGTCAGTGCTGAGTGAGTGCCGCACTGTCGGAGGGTCATGCTGAGGGTGCGCCACACTGTCAAAGGGTCAGTGCTGAGGGAGCGCCACACTGTCGGAGGGTCAGTGCTGAGGGAGTGCTGCACTGTCGGAAGGCCAGTGCTGAGGGAGTGCCACACTGTCGGAGGGTCAGTGCTGAGTGAGTGCCGCACTGTCGGAGGGTCATGCTGAGGGAGCGCCACACTGTCGGAGGGTCAGTGCTGAGTGAGTGCCGCACTGTCAAAGGGTCAGTGCTGAGGGAGTGCCACACTGTCGGAGGGTCAGTGCTGATGGAGCGGGCCATGTCGGAAGGTCAGTGCTGAGGAAGTGCCATACTGTGAGATGGTCAATGCTGAGGGAGTGGTCGCTTTTGGAGGGACAGCACTGAGGGAGTGGGCACTGTCGCAGGGTCAGTACTGAGGTACTGCCACACTGTTGGAGGGTCAGTGCTGAGGGTGCATCGCACTATTGGAGGGTCAGCACTGCGGGAGCACTGCACTGTCGGAGGGTCAGTTCTGAGGGAGTGGGCACTGTCGGATGGTCAGTGCTGAGGGAGTGCTGCACTGTTGGAGGGTCAGTGCTGAGGGAGCGCTGCACTGTCAGACGGTCAGTGCTGAGGGAGCACTGCACTGTCAGAGGGTCAGTGCTGAGGGAGTGCTGCACTGTCAGATGGTCAGTGCTGAGGGAGGGCCGCACTGTTGGAGGGTCAGTGCTGAGGGAGTGCCTCACTGTCAGATGGCCAGTGCTGAGGGAGTGCCGCACTGTTGGAGGGTCAGTGCTGAGGGAGTGCCTCACTGTTAGAGGGTCAGTGCTGAGGGAGTGCCACACTGTAGGAGGGTCAGTGCTGAGGGAGTGCCGCATTGTTAGTGTGTCAGTACCAAGGGAATGTGGTACTGTCAGCGTGCCAGTGCTCAGAGAGTGCCACATCTCTGAAAGTCAGTACGGAGGGAGTACTGCACTGTTGGATGTGTCTTGTTTCGAATGAATGATCAAACTGAGACACCAACCGTCCTCTAGTTTGGATTTAAACTATCCTATGGCCACATCCACAACCCATTGAAAGAAGTGCAGGAGGGATACCCCGCTGGTCAGTTAGCTCAGTTGACTGGTGTTCAATGTGCAGTGATATCAATAGTGTTGGTTCAATTCCTGACCTGGCTGAAAATACCATGCAGGTCTCTCCCTCTCAATCACTCCCTTCAGCTGGAAGCATGGTGACCCTCAGGTTACATCACATTCAGCCATCTCTCTCTCTCTAAGCAGAGCAGCCTATGATCTGGTCAGATACTTGGCAACTTTACTTTTACCTGAGACCAAATTAATCCTTTAACCAACAGCAGTAAAACAAATTACACTGATGTCTGAGATAACAAGGAAGCATCAGAGGAGCAGGAAGTCTGAAGAATGGTCTAGGCCCAAAATGTCAGCCTTCCTGCTTCTCTGATGCTGCTTGGCCTGCTGTGTTCACCCAGCTCTACACCTTGTTGTCTCTGATTCTCCAGCATCTGCAGTTCCTACTACGCTGATGTCTGTAGGCTTTGCATTGGCAAATAGGTTGGCATGTTTATAACTCTCCAACTGTTGTTACACTCCAAAAACCCTTGATTATCTGTAAAATTTGCTGAAGTGGTGGTCGATGCTACATGAAAGGGAGTCTTTCTTTCAGATTATTAATCAGACTGCGTCTTCGCAAGTGCCTACTTAAGGACCAGAAGCAAAGCCAAGGGAACTCCCACGAAAGCTGCGTGACTATCAGTGTCTGAAATCAAAAAAGGAATCTTCCTGGAAATGTTCCTTTTCTCTTTCAGAATCACTGAATCGGTCTAGTGCAGAAGGAGACAACTCAGTCCACTGTGTCTGTGCCCACAGTCAGCATTTCACTGGATGCTATTCCCCCGCCTTCTCCCCACAAATCCATACATTGTTCTTTTGCATTCCAGTTCCCCTTTGAATGCATCACACTCTGAGACAGTGCATCCCATACCCTGACCACTCTCTGAGTAACAAAGATTTTCCTCATAGAGTTCTGCTCCTTTTGCCAACCACTTTAAATTTGCACCCTCTTGTTCCTGATCCTTCCACAACTAGGAATATTTTCTCCATGTTTACTCTGCTTAGGCCTCCTTGTGAACTTGAGTGCTGCTGTCAGATCCCCTCACCGTCTTCTCTGAGCTGAGCAGAGAGGGGAGTAGATTTGGGGACTGACTTTGAACATGTAGGGCCCAGGAAGCTGAAAGGACAGTAGTACTGGGGGAGTGATTATAATCAGACATTTGCGAGAGTACAACATTAGAAGAGTGCAGAGATCTCAAAGGCTTCTGGGTTTTGAAGAGGTTTCAGAGTTAACAAGGGATAAGGTGGATTTGCAAAGAAGGAAGAGAATTGAGGCCATATAAATGCAAATTACTGATGTGCTTTCAGCCCAACTTTTGTTTTATTAGGTTCAGTGTTATAGTGACCAGCAACATCACAGGATTTGGGCGGCACGGTGGCTCAGTGGTTAGCACTGCAGCCTCACAGCGCCAGGGACCCGGGTTCGATTCCTGCCTCGGGTGGCTGTCTGTGTGGAGTTTGCACATTCTCCCCGTGTCTGCATGGGTTTCCTCCGGGTGCTCCGGTTTCCTCACACAGTCCAAAGATGTGCAGGTTAGGTGGATCGGCCATGCTAAATTGCCCGTAGTGTTCACGGGTGTGTGGGTTATAGGGGGATAGGCCTGGGTGGGATGCTTCAAGGGGCGGTGTGGACTTGTTGGGCCAAAGGGCCTGTTTCCACACTGTAGGGAATCTAATTACATAATGAAATAAAGACCATGGCACACCTCAGTGTCCATTCCGTGTCAAATTCCGATCACCCAATCCCACATGTTGGCTCTGAAACATCCTGGCTGGGAAAACTTGTCCACATACCAGAAATCTGCAATTTTCTGCCAGACTGAGCGTGACACAGAAGCACAAGTAGTAGAGCTGAGGACTTGCAGCAAACACTGTTTTGGATAACAGGACAGCTTGATAGTCTACATTTCATACCCAGAAAACAAGCAGTAAACCAGGGTGACAAGTCAAAAGCTGGCCACTGCCAAAGTACCATTTCTGGAGCAGGCAGCTCCGGTCAACACATAACCTGCCTTGCAGATGTGGGGAGGGGTATTTCAATTCTAGTGTGAAATGATTGTTTGCACATCGCTTGTTTAATTTGAACAGTGCGAGAGAGCTTTGAAAGAAAAACTGAAATTTCTGGAGAATTGCAGCAGATCTGGCACCATTTGCAATGAAAAAGCAGACTCAACGTTTGTCCAGTGACCTACTTCAGAACTGTTTTTGTTTCAAATTTCCAGAATCTGGAGTTCTTTATATTTTGTAGACAACTTTCTCTAACCCCGTGCTGTCCCTGTCCTGGGAGTGTTTAATGGGGGAGACAGTGTAGAGAGAGCTTTACTCTGTATCTAACCCCATGCTGTCCCTGTCCCTGAGAGTGTTTAATGGGGGTCAATGTGAAGGGAGTTTTACTCTGTATCTAACCCCGTGCTGTCCCTGTCCCTGGGAGTGTTTAATGGGGGTCAATGTGAAGGGAGTTTTACTCTGTATCGAACCCCATGCTGTCCCTGTCCTGTTAAGTCTTGTCTTGAGACATAATTAAGTGGGAGAAAAATGGTTCACTTCATATCACAGTTGTCCATCATCTAGTGAGCAGAGTATTTTTGTCAAATGATTAATTATTGCTGTCATAGGTATACTGAGATCCAAATATTTGTAAATGAGAATTATTGAGAAGTAGAGTGGTTGATACTTATCTGCTCAGTGGGTGGAATGCATTTTGACAAGGCACTTCGTCTGATTTTCCCATGTCCAATAACATTTTCTCAATGTCAGAGCAACTTCTTGCGCCATCCATGATAATGTTAATTTGATCAAAAACATTTAACCAAACTCCTAATTTGAAAACTAAACAATGCATTTGTTCTGACGCTTCCAATGAGTAAACTTTCTTAGTCAAGGCCTCAAATAGGGATCTCAGACCATGCTTACAGCAGTAACAATATAGCATGTGAGTGTGTGTGAATGACATTGTGTAGGGGAGAGAGGGTAAGTGTGAGACAGAGCGTGAGTGTGTGAGAGAAAGCATGCGGAAGACAGTACATAAGAGAATGTGTGTGTGAGAGAGAGCGTGCAGGAGACAGTGAGTGTGTGTGACAGAGACAGTGTATGAGACCGAGAGTTTGTTTGTGTGTGTGAGAGAGAGAGAGTGAATGTGCGCACGCACATGTGTACCATGCAAAAGAAGCATGTGAGAGACCAAATGTAGAAAAGAGAGAGAATATGACAGTGTGAGATGGAGAGTGTGTGTGTGAGACAGTGTGAGAGAGTGAGAAAGAGGGTCTGTGGGAGTGGAAGTATGTGCGAGAGACAGGATGTTTGAGTGTGAGAGAAAGGATATAGAATCCCTACAGTGTGGAAACAGCCCTTTGGTTCAACAAGTCCACACCGAACCTCAGAGCATCCCACCCAGACTCATCCCCCTATAACCCACTTAATCTACACCTCCCTGAACACCACGGGCAATTTAGCAAGGCCAATCCACCTAACCTGCACATCTTTGGACTGTTTGTGAGTGTGAGAGAGGGTCTGCGAGCATGTAAGTATGTGTGAGAGAAAATGTGAGGGTCTTTGAAAGTATGTTAGACAGCATGTAAGTGTGTGAGTGTAACTGCACATGTGAGAGAGAGGATATGTGAGTGTGAACATGAGAGAGAGAATATGCGACCACGTGTATATATACACACACACACACACACACACACACACACACACACACACACACACACACACACACACGCGCGCGTGCGCGAACATCAGGCCCTCCTCTGCAGCAGTGAAGTACACCTCTAAACCATCCCCCTGAATAACGGCCGCATTGCCCCGGAATGTTAAGCCTAACTGATGGATGGCTAATGCCTCTGCTTTATTTCAGCTCCCAGCTCTGGTGACTGATGACCTGCAGACTTTCTCAGCACACACGGATTAATCAGAGTGGGTGCAAGCCATGGGTGAGCAGCAGCTGAACCAGCCAGAAACCAGTGAGGGAGCGGGACTGCTTTATTTTCAGCATCACCAAGGACAGTGTGGCCCTTTGCCTGGGATGGACAACAACCTCTCACATACGCTTGGGCTGGAGAGTGTCCCAGAGTCCAACTCTCCTGTCTCATCCTGTTTTGACCCTGACACCATGGAGGCTGGCAGGCTGGAAATGAGTGGACACAAAGGATTGGAGCTGACTGGGAACGCTGGCTGGGACCACTCGGATATGAGCACCCAAGTGACTGTGAAACAAGAGCCCAGTGATCCTAGGTTGGTGAGGGCAGTAAGTGGACATACGTACGGCCTCCCATTCGAACAGTGTGACCAACAGTTGCCTAAGCGGGCTGATGGCAAGTTGGACTCGTTCAATAAAGTCTTCGCCAACCGATACTCTCTGGGTCACAGCTCCAGCGCAAGCAGCTACAGTCAGAGTGTCACACTGCGGCAAATGCTCTCGCAGAAAGCACCAGCAGAACGCTACCCTCAGCCCAGAGTGTCCCAGCACATGCCGAGCATGCCCACAAATCAGCAGGCTAAAGTCTTACTTCCGCAGTCACTGCACTATAGCTACCCTCAGCTGCGGCGCATGGCAGGGCAGCAGCAGCAGCACCTTCCCACTGTCAGCCAGCAGATGGCGCAAGATATCCTGCAGCAACCCACCATCCAAATGCAGCACCATCAGCTCCACAAGCCTTCAGGGGAGGCCAAGCAACAGAGTGACAGCCAGCACCAAATGGGCCCCTACCACCAGGTCCAGCAGTCAAGTCATCCTCAGTTGCTGCAGGACATGCCGATCAGCAGGGAGCCTGTCCAACGCCCTATCAACCCGCACCACTGTCAGTCAGGAAAGTTCGAGCCATTCCACCACTCATTCAATGCACCTTCTCAATTCCTGTACGGTGAAAGACAACACTACAGGGTAGAAACGCAGCAGAGAGAGACCCTGACACACCAAATGTACCAGAAACCCAGTCACAGCTCACCAGGTACCTCCGTTTCTCCTGGAATGTATCTGACTTCATGGTTTGCTGCTGCTTTGCAGAGCCAGGGACCCGGGTTCGATTCCAGCCTCGGACAACTGTCTGTATGAAATTTGCACATTCTCCCCGTGTCTGCGTGGGTTTCCTCCCACTTTCCAAAGATGTGCAGGATAGGGTGGATTGCTTGTCCTAAATTGTCCCATAGTGCCCAGGGATGTGCAGGTTAGGGTGGAGTGGCCGTGCTAAATTGTCCCATGTACGGGCTAGGTGGGGAAACGCAGGGTTACAGGGATAGTGTGTGGGGGGTAGGTATGGGTGGAAAGCTCTTCAGTGGGTCGGTGTACTCAATAGGCCAAATAGCCTGCGTCCACACAGTGGAGACTGTATGATTCTACATGTGCTAACAATTACAGTGAGTGCGTTACCAGGACATTACCAGGAATGGGGGATTTGGGTTACACAGAGAAGCTGCGACTTTTTGCACTGGAGAGTAGGAAGTTAACGGGTGTTCTCATAGAGGTTTATAAAATCATAAGGTGTATAGAAAAGGGGGATTGCAAAGGTCTTTTGCCCAGGGTTCGGGAGTACAAAACTAGAGGTTTAGGTTTAAAGGTGAGAGGATAATGATTTAAAAGGGACCCTAGAGGCAACTTTTTCATTCAGAGGGTGGTACGTGTGTGGAAAGAACTGCCAAAGGAAGTGGTAGGTTCAGGTACAACTACAACATTTAAAAGACAGTTGGACAGGTACATGAAAAGAAAAGGTTTGGTTCTGGGCCAAATGCAGGGAAATGGGACTACTTTAGTTTGGAAAACCTGGTCAGCATGATCCACTTGGACCAAAGTATCTATTTACAGTCTGTATGACTATGAGTGTTGTGGGATATATCAGTGTTACTGTGTAGGATGTGGGATATATCAGTGTTTCAGTGAAGGATGTGGGATATATCAGTGTTTCAGTGAAGGATGTGGGATATATCAGTGTTTCAGTGAAGGATGTGAGATATATCAGTGATACAGTGAAGGATGTGGGATATATCAGTGTTTCAGTGAAGGATGTGGGATATATCAGTGTTTCAGTGAAGGATGTGGGATATATCAGTGTTTCAGTGAAGGATGTGAGATATATCAGTGATACAGCGAAGGATGTGGGATATATCAGTGTTTCAGTGAAGGATGTGGGATATATCAGTGTTTCAGTGAAGGATGTGAGATATATCAGTGATACAGCGAAGGATGTAGGAAATGTCAGTGTTACTGTGAAGGATGTGGGAGAAATCACTGTTACAGTAAGGAATGTGGTACACAACAGTGTTGCAGTGAAGGATGTGGGATATATCAGTGTTACAGTGAAGGATGTTGGATATATTAGTGTTACAGTGAAGGATGTTGGATGTATCAATGTGACTGTGACGGGTGTGCGATGTATCAGATGGTTAAAAATAAGGGATGTGGGATGTATCAGTGCTACTGTGAAGGATGTGAGTATATCAGTGTAACTGGGAAGGATGTGGTATATGAATGTAAGTTTGCTCGCTGAGCTGGAAGGTTAGTTTTCAGACATTTCGTCACCATTCTAGGTAACATCATCAGTGAGCCTCCGATGAAGCGCTGGTGTTATGTCCCGCTTTCTATTTATCTGTTTAGGTTTCCTTGGGTTGGTGATGTCATTTCCTGTTTTGGTGATGTTATTTCCTGGTCTTTTTCTCAGGGGATGGTAGATTGATTTGGAGCCAATGTGTTTGTTGATGGAGTTCCGGTTGGAATGTCATGCTTCTAGGAATTCTCGTGCGTGTCTCTGTTTGGCTTGTCCTAGGATGGATGTGTTGTCCCAATCAAAGTGGTGTCCTTCCTCATCTGTATGTAAGGATACGAGTGATAGTGGGTCATGTCGTTTTGTGGCTCGTTGATGTTCATGTATCCTGTATGTAAACTAACCTTCCAGCTCAGCGAGCAAACTTACATCCAGAGCCTCAACCTGAGCTACAAATCTTCTCAAAACTCGCTAGGATGTGGGACATGTCAGTATTACTGTAAGGGATGTGGTATATAACAATGTTACAGTGAAGGATGTGGGAAATGTCAGTGTTACAGTGAAGGATGTTGAATATATTAGTGTTACAGCAAAGGATGTGGGATATATCAGTGTTATTGTGAAGGAGGCGGGGTATATTAGTGTTACAGTGAAGGATGTGGGATATATCAGTGTTATAGTGAGGAACGTGGGATATAACAGTGTTCCAATGATCGACATGGAATATATCAGTGTTACAGTGAGCCAGGTGGGATGTAACAGTGTTATAGTGCTTGATGTGGGATATATCAGTGTTACAGTGATGGATGTTGGATGCGTCAGTATTACAGTGAAGGATATGGGATGTATGAGTGGTTTAACAGTGAGGGCTCTGGGATATATCACAGGGTTAACTGTGAGGGATGTGGGATATATCAGTGTTAGACTGAAGGATGTGGGGCGTATCAGTGTTACAGTGAAGGATGTGGGATATGTCAATGTTACAGCGCAGGATGTGGGATGTATCAGCGTTCCAGGAAGGATGTGGGATATATCAGTGCTTACAGTGAAGGATGTGGGATATATCAGTGTTACTGTGAAGGATTGGGGTGTATCAGTGTTACTGTGAAGGACGTGGTGTATATCAATGATACATTGAAGGATTGGGCTATATGAGTGTTACAGTGATGAATGTGGGAAATATCAGTGATACAGTGAGGGACGTGGGATGTATCAGTGTTCCTGTGAAGGGTGTGGGATATATCAGAGGGTTAACAGTGAGGGAGTGGGATATATGGGTGTTACAATGAAGGATGTGAGGTATATCAGAGTGTTAACAGTGTGGGATATGGGATATAGCAGTATGTTCTCATGAAAGATGTGGGATATATCAGTGTTACTGTGAAGGATGCGGGATATCCCAAATATATATGAATGATTTGGATCTTTGCGTTCATGGTACAATTCAAAGGCTTGCAGATGAAATTACACTTGGAAGAATTGTAAATTGTGAGGAGGACAGTTAGAAATTCCAGAAGGGCATTGACAAGTTGGTTGAGTAGGTGGGTAGGCAGCAAATAAGGTTTAATACACTTTGCTAGGAACAACACTGGAAGATGGTAAAGTAGGAAGTGCAATTCTAAAGCAGGAGCAGAATGATCTGGGTGTATATGTGCACAGATCATTGAAGGTGGCAGAACAGGTGGAGAGCAGTTAATAAAGCACACAGTGTTCCTAGCTTTATTAATAGGGGCACAGAATACAAGAGGCGCAAGGAGGTAATGTTGAATTTGCATAAGACACTTGTTAGACGTCAGCTCAAATACTGTGTACAGTCCTGAGCATCACATTGTAGAAATGATGTAAATGCATTGGAGACAGTGCTGAAGCGATTGACTAGACTGAATTTGGAATGACAGGCCTTAGTTATGAGGATAGGTTGAAGCTGGGACTTCTTGGAAAGAAGAAGGCTGCAAGGAGATTTGATAGAAGTTTTCAAAATTTGAACAGGCTGGATACAGTAGTCAGGGAGAAACTGTTCCCATGACTGACCACAGATTTAAAGTGACGTGCAAGAGAAGCAAAAGTGATACGAGAAAAAACATGTTCCTTCACACAGCACATAGTTGGAATGCACTGCCTGAAAATATGGTGATCATTCAATTACTGCATTCAAGGATACTGGATGACTCTTTGAATAGAAAGAGTGAGTGAGTCCATGGGCAAGTGACAGGAGATTAGTGCTGGGTAATGATGCTCCTTTGTAGAACTGGTCAGTCCTAATGGACCAATTGCTCCCATCTGTGTTGTAACAATTCTGTGATTTTATGGGTTCTCGTCTAGTGAGGAGGTGGTGTGTGTGACAGTATTAAAATATATATGGCAAGCCTTCAAAGTCTTTTAAATCATAGCTGGAGGTGGCTATTCAGTCTACCCAGCCTATTCTGTCTTCAATGATATCCTGCCTAATCCTGTCCCTCAACTCCATTTACTTTTTTTTTGATAAATGTTTGATTCATTCAGCCTAACAAAAATCACCATCAGTCTTTGAATTTTTAACAAGGGTAAGGTACGGTGGAAATCTTTGTGAAATACCAGTGATGGGGTATTGTACAGTCCTGTTAAAAATTATTAGAGACACAATGGTTACTGCAGAAACAGGCCGTTCAGACCAATTGCTATGGGCTGTTTATCTGTTCCACACAAGTTAAGACCCCCACCCCCTGCAATCAATGTCCCCTTTCATTCCTTTCTCCCTTATATTTATTTATATTCTCTTAAAGCCACATGTCTTGCAGATTTGTGCCTCAAACACGAATGCCTTTTTGTCAGGAGGACTATTCTCCTCTTCGTCTGCCCATCGAAGCCTTTTAAATGTGAGGTTATGTCAAGCAGGGGAATTCTCTCTGGTCAACACTCTTTCCACAAGCAACGGTACCCCAGTTCCTCATTGCACACTTTCTTTTGGTTATCCAACACAGAACATTAAATCTGCTGTGTGAAATGGTAAGATTTGATGTAAATGCAAATACTAATAAATCAAAGTGATAAACTGAATTGACAATACTGTTAATATCCAAATCTAGAGGAAGTTTTAAGGCATGAAAAATTAGGCATACAGATGTTTCCATTTGCAGGGCTAGCTGAACCCAGGGCAAAAATATATAAGATGTTCACTACCATATCCAACAGACACTTTTCAGAGAGAGCTGGATTATAAAGGAGAAAGGAATCGACGGAAATGCTAACAGGGAGAAATGAAATAGAATGGTGTAGTGTTTGTGCACAGTGTAAATACCAGCACAATGCTGTTTGCTTGCAAGGCCTGTTTCCTCACAGACCTGAGCATGTTCAACCCACCAGCTGATTATTGACTTTCCTCCTTGTGTTTCAGTGCAGAGTCCTCAGCAGCTCAACAACTCTCCCTCCATGCAGTACACATCGGGCTGTTCAAGGCAGGAGCTGGAAAATGGCGACCACTCCATATGTACAGAGTTCCAGGGACCGCTGAACATGCCAATGGCTAAGGAGCTGGGATCACAGCCATGCCCACCGGGCATCTTTTGGCAACAGGTAAGGATGCATGGAGGTACTGCATTACTGTTTGAAGCACACAATCTGATCCACACACTGGTACCTCATCTTGCAAGAGGAAGCTCAGTTACAGTCATAGGGTTCAACAGTTTCTGTTTTCTCTTTTACCCCTGGAAATCACCACGAGCCCTGGCCATCCACTCGTCCAAATGATAGCTACTGACATGTGAATCTGGAAGGTGATCTCATGGGGATCAGAAGGGGGTGAGTTGGGGGTTGGGCAAGATCCAGGCTTTGGCCTGTCTGAATTTGGAAAGCAGGTGGCATGTCTTTATTAATCTCCTTCTTTGGTTCATGATCAGCAGGTTAAATGTAAAACTCTTTAAACTAAACCTGCAGGTTTTTTGTACTTTTACTGTAATAGAACTTCCCCTAGAAATGTCATCAGTCAAAACTAGATATTGCGCAATGAACAGACATTACTACAAGATTGGTCAAAAAGATAAGCAGCAACTCTGAGAAAGAAAGAAGCAGAGATGTTCAGAGAGGAAACTCAGAGTTTAGGCTCCAAACAGTTGAAGCCAATGGTAGAGTGAACAAATATAATGCAATGTAATTCCTTTATTCAAAAAGGGATGAAGACAAAAAGCTAAAAGCTAGTTAACAACTAAAATTGAGATGTTATAAGCTATTATTCAAGATGTTATGGCGAGGCACTACAATAATACAAGGCAAGCAGCAGAGTTAACATCACTTAGTGAAAGAGTTTTTAACTAATTTATTGAAGCTCTTTGAGCAAATAGCACGTGGCATGAGTAAAAGAGAACCAGTCAATGTACTGTACTCAGATTCCCAGAAGGAATTTCGTAATCTCCACATCAAACCTCTTAAACTAAATAAAATTCATGGTGTAGAGGCTAATATTTTGCTTGGTGAGAAGATTGGCTAGCTAATAGGAAATAAAGTCGGCATAAGTGTGTTGTTCTCTGGTTGCTAGATATAAGAAGTGGTGTGTCACAGGAACCAGTGATTGAGCCTCAACATTTTATTATTTATTTCAATGGTTTGGATAGAGGGCCCAATGCTAAATAGTAAATTTGCTGATGATACAAAGATCAGTAGGAAAGTGAGTTGTAAGAAAATTACACCAAAGAGTTACAGATAAAGTGTGTGGCACAGATGTAGTGGGCAAAGTAGTTTTCATGCCACACACATGCCAGGCAATGAGCATCTACAGTAAGAGTGAATCTAATCATTGCTTCTTGATACAAGGTGGGTTGGTGGCTCAGTGGTTAGCGCTGCAGCCTCACAGTCCCAGGAACCTGGGTTCAAATCCAGCCTCGAGCGACTGTGTGGAGTTTGCACATTCCCCCCATGTCTGCACGGGCTTCCTCTGGGTGCTCCGGTTTCCTCCCACAGTCCAAAGACATGCAGGTTAGTGTGGATTGGCTGTGCTAAATTGTCCCATAGCGCCCAGGAATGTGCAGGCTAGGTGAATTAGCCATGAGAAATGCAGGTTTACATTCAGAGGATCTGGGTTGGGTGTTCTTTGGAGACTTGGTGTGGCATTGAGGGGCCAAAGGGCTGACTTTGGGGATTCTATGACATTCACTGGCATTACCATCACTGAATCAATCCTCAACATCCTGGAGGTTACCACTGCCCAGAACCTTGCTCCAGTTTGCAAAAGTTTGGAGACGGTGATGGTCAGCCAACAGAGCCTGGATGTAACAAAACACAGAGGGCAAGGGCCTCAACACCAAATGGGGTGATATCCGCTCATGCAGCACAGACAAGTGATAGAGTGCAGAACCTATAGGGCCTGCTGGACTCACCGGCCCACATTGTGGTCTGGAAGTTGAACGACTAGGGGAGTGAAGACGTAATGTGTTCATCCAAATGAGCTATTGCAAGCTCCAAAAGAGAGACGATGATGACAAATCGTTTTTGTTCTTGCAGGTTCATCAAATTCCTCAGGCCTGTGCGAGAATGTCAGACCAAAGGTAATACATTACACCGGAAAGAACTTCCTTCTCTGGCTCACAATGTACCACTGACGGGCCTTGTCTTATCTTAATGGGTTGATACACAAAGGGGGAGTAGGTGTGAGTTGTCACAAGGATCACGGCAACTAATTTTAGATTAAACTTAAATAAAAAACAGAACAGAACATGATTACTTTTCCACTGTGCTGTGACAACTGCTATCTGTAGAGATTGCTGTATTGCTCTTGGAGTCAGCTGCCTCACTGTCTCACTGTGACTAAGATAGTTTTATGTTTAAGTGGCCTGTCCCCCTTAGGTACGCTATTAAGGTATTCTCTGTGGCAAAATAGTATCAGAATAGTTATATCCTCAGATCAATTAAGGTGAATTACTGAGATCTCTGTTGCCAAGTTGTTTGAAAAGACAGCTGGAAGGGACTGGCTTCCCTATAACATATTCTGACACTTCAGAAGTGCATCTTCATGGAGAAGAGATTAATCAACATTTGAGATGCACAATGTTGATGATACAGAGCATCTCAAGTCAGCACCTGGAAGTTCCCACATTGGAAGCACCAACAGAGACAGCTTTATCTTGGAGGTTTGGATACACAAAATGCTATTAGCAAATGGGTCTTCTACCTTTAAAGCAGACTTTTTGAGAAACAAAGTTGTGGTTAACTGCTGAAGCAAACAATAAACTTGCACATGTACTGTCTGCTTAATGTATCAAATTATCCAAGGCATTTCACAGGAGCTCAGTCAAACAAAGGAGTTACCAGGATAGGCGTCATGTGCTCGGTCACAGAGGTTAGTTGTAAGAAGCACCTTAAAGGAGGGACGACGGGTGTGGAGGGGGGGCAGGAGACAGCGAGAGTGAGAAAGTGAGTGAGAGAGAGAGAGAGAGAGAGAGAGAGAGGGAGAGCAAGGGCGAGGGAGAGCGAGAGTGAGAGACAGCATGAGAGAGTGAGAGCAAGACATGGTGTGAGAGAGAGAGAATCCCTGAGCATGGGCATGAACAGTAAAGTGATGCAAATCAGAGGTTTCAACTTTTCGAGTGGGATCATCTTAGTGAGAAAGGATCAGGCAGGGTGGAATTTTTAAAGTGTGTCCAGGAGACCTCTTCATGCGAGCACAAAGACAGTGCAACTAGAAAGGGGGCAGTACGACATGTAGTTTCTGTTGGTCAGTATAGGGATGGTGGGCTGAAGGGCCTGTTTCTGTGCTGTTTCCCTCTGTGATGTATTCTAGTAACAGTCCCTTTGAATGAATGACTCTGTGCAAGGTTTTGCAGCAAGTATTAGATTAGGGATTGAAAACTTAGAAGGTTTCAGCCCTGGTCACCTTATAGCAGGCTGAGATACAGGCAGGAGAGGTGCTGAGAAAAATAATGAACCTCAAACTGTAGAAGCAGGCAGCACGGAAGGAAGCCATTAACAACGCAGCCTGAGCCCTGCTCTCTGGTGAATTCCACCTCTGGTTTGGAACATCTCTGCTACTCACTTGCTCACACATCAGAACTAATTCTGATCACGTAATAAATTTCTCCTTATAAATTTATCATTCTTTGTGTTTAGATCTGGTTCTCTCTCTCTCACTCACTTTCTCACTCTCGCTGTCTCCTGCCCCCCCTCCACACCCGTCGTCCCTCCTTTAAGGAGCTTCTTACAACTAACCTCTGTGACCGAGCACATTTAACAGAGGAGATCTAACACCTGCAGGGTCAGCGCCGAGGGAGCTCCGCACTGTCGGAGGGTCAGCGCCGAGGGAGCTCCGCACTGTCGGAGGGTCAGCGCCGAGGGAGCTCCGCACTGTCGGAGGGTCAGCGCCGAGGGAGCTCCGCACTGTCGGAGGGTCAGCGCCGAGGGAGCTCCGCACTGTCGGAGGGTCAGCGCCGAGGGAGCTCCGCACTGTCGGAGGGTCAGCGCCGAGGGAGCTCCGCACTGTCGGAGGGTCAGCGCCGAGGGAGCTCCGCACTGTCGGAGGGTCAGCGCCGAGGGAGCTCCGCACTGTCGGAGGGTCAGCGCCGAGGGAGCTCCGCACTGTCGGAGGGTCAGCGCCGAGGGAGCTCCGCACTGTCGGAGGGTCAGCGCCGAGGGAGCTCCGCACTGTCGGAGGGTCAGCGCCGAGGGAGCTCCGCACTGTCGGAGGGTCAGCGCCGAGGGAGCTCCGCACTGTCGGAGGGTCAGCGCCGAGGGAGCTCCGCACTGTCGGAGGGTCAGCGCCGAGGGAGCTCCGCACTGTCGGAGGGTCAGCGCCGAGGGAGCTCCGCACTGTCGGAGGGTCAGCGCCGAGGGAGCTCCGCACTGTCGGAGGGTCAGCGCCGAGGGAGCTCCGCACTGTCGGAGGGTCAGCGCCGAGGGAGCTCCGCACTGTCGGAGGGTCAGCGCCGAGGGAGCTCCGCACTGTCGGAGGGTCAGCGCCGAGGGAGCTCCGCACTGTCGGAGGGTCAGCGCCGAGGGAGCTCCGCACTGTCGGAGGGTCAGCGCCGAGGGAGCTCCGCACTGTCGGAGGGTCAGCGCCGAGGGAGCTCCGCACTGTCGGAGGGTCAGCGCCGAGGGAGCTCCGCACTGTCGGAGGGTCAGCGCCGAGGGAGCTCCGCACTGTCGGAGGGTCAGCGCCGAGGGAGCTCCGCACTGTCGGAGGGTCAGCGCCGAGGGAGCTCCGCACTGTCGGAGGGTCAGCGCCGAGGGAGCTCCGCACTGTCGGAGGGTCAGCGCCGAGGGAGCTCCGCACTGTCGGAGGGTCAGCGCCGAGGGAGCTCCGCACTGTCGGAGGGTCAGCGCCGAGGGAGCTCCGCACTGTCGGAGGGTCAGCGCCGAGGGAGCTCCGCACTGTCGGAGGGTCAGCGCCGAGGGAGCTCCGCACTGTCGGAGGGTCAGCGCCGAGGGAGCTCCGCACTGTCGGAGGGTCAGCGCCGAGGGAGCTCCGCACTGTCGGAGGGTCAGCGCCGAGGGAGCTCCGCACTGTCGGAGGGTCAGCGCCGAGGGAGCTCCGCACTGTCGGAGGGTCAGCGCCGAGGGAGCTCCGCACTGTCGGAGGGTCAGCGCCGAGGGAGCTCCGCACTGTCGGAGGGTCAGCGCCGAGGGAGCTCCGCACTGTCGGAGGGTCAGCGCCGAGGGAGCTCCGCACTGTCGGAGGGTCAGTATTGAGAGAGTGCAGCACTGTTGGAGGCGGTATCTTTCAGACAAGGCATTGTAGCATGGAACCAACTGCTCCGTTGGGTGAATGTGAAAGATCTAAGGACCACTGTCAGAAGTAAACCTGAGAAGTTTTACCTCATGTCCTAAAACTTCCTTGAAAAGCAACCCACGTGGACAAGATGGTCAAAAAGGCACATATAATGCTTGCCTTCATCAATCAGGTTATAGAGTACAAAAATTGGCAAGTTATGTTGCAGCTGTATAGAACTTTATTTAGGCCACATTTGGAATATTGTGTACAGTTCAGGTCACCACACTACCAGCAGAATTTGGAAGCTTTGGAGAGATGTCGCCTGGTTTGGGGTATTAGCTCTGTGCAGAGATTTGGTTTGTTTTCACTTCAATGTTGAAGGATGAGGGGCAATCTGATTGAAGTTTAGAAAATTATGAGAGGCTTGGATAGAATGGAAAGTCAGAGTCTTTTTTCCAGGATAGTAATGTCAATTACAGGGGACACATAAATAAATAAATACAAATAAAGGGGAGCAAGTTTAAAGGAGATGCAAAAGGCAAGTTGTTTTTTTAGACATACAGTGGTAACCATCTGGAATGTGCTGTTAGATAAAGTAGGGTGGAGGCAGATACAACACTTAAGAAGCATTTTGACAGATACACTAATGTAGAAGTCTGCTGTGTGAAAATCAGCTGCTAATTACAAATTTCCAACAGTCAGTGCTCTTTAGAAGTTTGTTTGGTTGTAATATGCTTTGAGACCTGCCTTGCTGTGGAAGATGTCATTCAAAATGCATTCTTTTTAATCTATCTCTGTCGCACAGGAAAGGCATGGAAGAAAAGGCAAATTCCCCATATTCTTTCACCTGTGGCTACTGCAAGGAACAATTCCACAGCCTCTCAGCCCTACACATTCACACGGGCACTAATGGATGTATGAGGACATCTCAAAGTGTCAGCCAGGTGAGTAAATACCACAGCAGCTCAGCATCTCTCACTCTGTTGCTTACTGTTTCATTAGAATAAGCAACTCACAGCAGAACAGTTACACAGAGGGCAGGGTAAATACAATTACTTTTCACTGGAGTGGTCAGAAGGAGCTCACCAAGAGGCTTTTAATGAAAGATTGTGAGAAAACAGACTCCAACAACTTGTTCCCAGGCATAGGTAAATCTGAGACAAGGAAGAATAGGAGAAAGGACAAGGAAAGTGGGCTGGGATAGGCATTTTCAATTAAAATGCTCACACGTGCATGGTAGACTGAACAGCTTTACAATGCTGGTCAAATTAAAACACAAGGGAAAATTACCCGAGACCCAGAATCCATATTCAGCAGCAAATGCAGAATTACAACGTGGGAAAAGGTTGTGAGATAATCTGAATAATTCACACTTAAAAGTCACATTCATTCTGGGATATAATGTGCTCCCAGCAAATTTGGTATTTATTGCTCATCTCCAGGCACCCTGGCCACAGCAAATTTAGCTCTGATTTGCACCTTGTACCTGCTCCGTGTACGTAACTTTAGAAAAACAAGCTTACAGCAAGCACCAGTAGAGACCAAACAGTAAATTTATTTTGCCCCTGCTCAGGTCTCCCTTCATGACACCTTTATCCTATTCAATGTGCAGGGAATCACAGAGTCTTGCAGCACAGAATGAGGCCATTCAGCCCACTGTGTTTGTAAAGGCTCTTTGAAAAAGCTACCCAATAGGTCCTGCTCCTGCTGCTGGTGTGAGCTAGCTGAATGTACTGCATTCGAGTCAGTTTAGAGCTTATTGATACAGTTCAGTGAATTGCAGGGGTTCAAGGAAGCAGCTCACCACAACCTTGTCAACAGCAACTAGAATGGCCAATAAATCCCTGGCTAAGCCAGCGACACCCACACTCCACGAACAAATAAACGGGCTTTTAATCGCAAGGTCCAAACCAGCAGTCTTCCTTCTAACCCCATTCTATGAATCCCCTCTCAGCTCTGCTGAGTTATTATGCCGCTGCTTACTGTTGTAGTACCATGGGGTGTGTCATCTCCTCAATAAGTGACCACAGAAACAGAGTATCGTATAGATGGCTGACTCACCAGCATACTGCTTGTTGTTGAATCTCCCAGACATCGTAGTGTAAACTTTCAAGAGAGATTATATCATCTCTGCAGGTCTTCCACGGTGATTTCCCCGGAACCTGCTGCAAATTTTATTCTGATTAATGTTTAATAACAACATCTTTAAAAAAAAACTCTTTCAAACAAGCAGCAACTGGCATTTAATACTGGTGCGCTCTTCATGGAGCCAATAACTTGCCATAGGATACTGGGTCAATCCTAGAGAAGGACATTTACAGGCTACGGGATCAAAGGGCAGAAATGGGTGTCAAATTGGATGACTCTTTCAAAAGGCCAGCACAGTTTTGATGGGCTGAATGTCCTCATTGCGTACTGTCTAATTCCATGAAGGCAGTGCTTTAATTCAATACTCAGACACTAAAAGCCCAATGTGTCTATGCTAGTCCTTTGAACGGCCACTGCTGATAATTTCCACATTCTGTCTGCTCATGGGTAATGCGGCATTGTTCCTCTCCTGGACATGTTCAAGTCCATTTTACTATTATTTCTGGATTCACTGAGGTAGAACATTGCATGGCTCAACCTCTCACTGAGTAAAGACAGTTTTACTCATCTCTAGAGCTTTTGCCCATGATTGGAAATCTCTAACCTCTGGGTATTGAACCACAAGCCGGAAGGAATAGTCTTCCTCTACCTGTTGTATCAGAATCTTTGGTCACCTTCAAAAACAATATTTCAGTAATCCCTAAGTGTTTTCCATTCCAAGTCCCAACTTTCCAACATTACTGAAGGCCTGCATCCCTGCTAAAATCCTGGAAAACTTCCTTTGTGCCAATCAAGTAGCTTTACTATCCCCGATGACATTCTATCAATCTCCTCCACACTGTTTCAAATACTGTTCCATTTTACCCAAAATGTGATGCACTGAAGAGTTCATGGTCCTCCATTTGAGGCCCAACCAGTGACCTGCAAACTTGTGGGACACTGTAGTGAATGGAACCAGCTTGTTGACTCCAAGAGAAACCTGAAACATCAACTTTCCTGCTCCTCTCATGCTGCCTGGCCTGCTGTGTTCATCCAGCTCCACACTGTTATCTATGGTGACGAGATCCTTGATTGGGGTTGTTAAACCTGGAACAGTCAGGAAAGCCCTGGCTGACCAATGTAACCAGGTGATTTCTACTCAGTTCAGGGAACTAATTCCCAGCTCACTGGCTACAGACAAAGTCCTGTACACAAGTAAATAAAAGGTGACTTGGTGACTTGGCAGTTATTTGAAACATTTTCTGCTGTTACACTCTATGCATTTATCTATAAGACAGTGACACACCAGTTATATCACTGGACTAGTCCTCCAGACAGTCAGGCTAATGCTGTGGGAACTGGGTTCAAATCCCACATGGCAGCTTGAGATTGAATTCTGTCAATAAATCTGGAATATATGGCTGGTTTTCTCATGGTGACCACTGATTGCTGTTAAAAACCCATTTAGTTCACTGATATCTTTTAGGGAAGGTAATCTTCCACCATTACCTGGTTTGGTTTACATGTGTCTTCAGACCCACGGTGATGTGGCTGAAACCCAAAAGTGCTCTCTGAAATAGGAACACACAACTTAGAAGCAGCCACTCAGCCCCTCAACTGCGCTCATTCATACAATAAGATTGTAGCTGATCTGACAGTCCACATTCCTGTTTACCTGGTACCCTTTTCACCCTGCTGCTGATCTAGAATCGAACTACAATTTGTGTTGGGCACTGGATGCTGGTCTATCCAGTGACTCCCTCATCCTGTGAATGAATAATATGAAAAGAGCACTGAGCGACGGGCAATTAATTCTGACCCAGCCGATAAAATCCTTGAATGAGAAGAAAATGTGTAAATGTGAATCATACTGCAGGCCCGACTGAAAATCTTAAATTTGTTTCCTGAGTAATTATTAGCACAGTCAGGGTTAGCAGAATTACACCTATTTTTGTATAATATGTTCTGAGTTTTTCCAACATATTTTGGTTAAACAGAAGTCAGCACATTGCTCACTGCAGACATTCAATGGAATATTTTCTTTGATAAAGTCCAAAAATCATTGAGACAGATAACCTACATTGTTGGCATTATGCCAGCACCAAAGCTCATATATTACTGTGTGGAAGGCAGAACATCTTTTTGACTTAATAGCAACAAGCTGTTAGTGGAAACTACCTCTCATGGGTTTACTATAAATTAGCACCATGAAATGGTTCGCGTTAAATATTGTCATAAAGTCATACAGCACGGAAACAGACCCTTTGTTCCAATCCTTTGATTATTAAGTTGAACAGAGTTCAAAAAAGATTTATCAAGGTTATGTTGAATGTAAACCCAAACTAAACTAGTACCACCCTGGCTGGTCCTGGCCTATATCCCTCCAAACCTTTCCGATTCATGTGCTTATCTTCCCTTTCAGGGTAATCAGAGGTAGACCAGATACCTTCCAAGGACAAAAGTGGCAGGTTTAAACTCCTTCATGAATTTGTGACATACAGGGAGTCATGATTTGATCAGGGTAACCGCTATGGTGCAGAATAGATTTGCTACGTCCTGTCTCAGCATCAAGCTTGCACGGGAACCAGATGGCTAGAGCCCTATACAAGGAGGTGCCAAATAATCTGACCTTGAAGCAACTGGAACTGTAGGAATCCCAATATTTATTTGTGAATAAATCCCAATATTTATTAGTGAATAAATCCCGATATTTATTAGTGAATAAATCCCGATATTTATTAGTGAATAAATCCCGATATTTATTTGTGAATAAATCCCGATATTTATTTGTGAATAAATCCAAATGTTTATTCGTGAATACGTCCCAATATTTACTTGTTAGTGGATAGAGGCTTATGGTAGACAGTACCAGAAAACCCCCTGGGACATTTTTCAACTAGAATGTTGATGGAAAGCAGTTAGTTTGCTTCATTTCAAAAGTGAATTTGAGCACAGAATGGAATCTGTTAAGCTATGGTTCTTCTTTAGAATATATTGGAATTGTGTGTTAACTCTATTCCTCTCCCTAAGTTCAACGTACATACTGCGTTTTCCAGCACCTTCTGTTTTCATACCAATAGGCAAACCTATTATGATATCTCAAATAAAGTATCTGTCCCTTCATGACTACCTAGATTAGGACCTAGGGGTTCAGGTACATAATTCTTTGAAGATTGCACCACATATAGTCAGGGTGGTTAAGAAGGCATTTAGCACACTTTCCTTCATTGTTCAGACCTTTCAGTATAGGAGTTGGGACGTTATGTTGAGGTTGCACAGGACATTGGTGAGGCCTCTTCTGGAATGTGTGTACAATTCTGGTTGCCGTGTTATAGGAAGGATATTATTAAGCCGGACAAGGCTCAGAAAAGATTTATCAGGATATGGAGTTATAAGGAGAGGCTGGACACGCTGGGACTTTTTTTCAACACAGTGTAAGAGGTTGAAGAGTGACCTTATAAAATCATAATGAGTACAGATAAGGTGAATGGCAAGTGATGCGGGATTTGAAGACTAGAAGGCATATCTTTTTGAAGTGAGAGGAGAAAGACTTCAAAAAAGACATGAGTGGCAATGTTTTTCACAGAGAGTGGTTCATGTTTGGAACGAATGTCCATAGGGAGTGGTGGATGTGGGTACAGTCACAACGTTTAAAAAAAAACATTTGGATAAGTACATGAACAAGAAACGTTTGCAGGGGTATGGGCCAAGCACAGGCAGGTGTGACCAGTTTAGTTTGGGATTATGTTTGGCATGGAGTGCTTGGACCAAATGGTCCATTTCCATGTTGTGTCCATCCAACTCTACCTCGGTCTTAAAAATCTTCAAAGACTCTGTTTCCACAGACTTTTCAGGAACAGAGTTCCAAAGACTTTCAAAAGTATGAGAAAAAAACATATGCTGCATCTCTGCCCTGAATGGGTGACATTTTTTCTTCAAACAGTTCTGAACCGGGCTCTAGATACTCCCACAGAAGGAAAGAACCATTTTGTTAAGACCCCACAGGATCATAAACAAACAAAGAATGCTGAAGAAATTCAGCAGGTCTGGCAGCATTTGTGGAGTGAAATTAGCGGTTTGAGTCCAATAAGACTAATTTTTCTTGTGTAGTTTATTCTACTTTGTAGTTACTGTTAGGGATCCTGTAGAGCACTCCCACAAACGACCCCGTTCCTCATCACCACCCAAATCTACATCTCGACAATATGAATCAAAGTTATCTCTAATTAATGCAGAGAAACAGGAGCAGCAATAGGACATTCAACACTTCAAGCCTGTTCCATCATTCACTATGATCACGGCTGATCATCCAGCTCAGAGCACTGTGCTCCTCATAACCTTTGATTTCCTTTAGCCCTAAGAACCATATCTAGTGCCTTCTTGGAAATACTCAAAGCTTTGTCCTCAACTGCTTTCAATGGCAGAGAATTCTACAGACTCATCACTCTCCGGGTAATGAGATTTTTCACCTCTGTCCTAAATGGCTAGCTCGTAATCCTTAGACTGTGAATCCTGGTTTTGGACTCCCTGGTTAGGGGGGACATCTTTCCTGCATTTACCATGTCTAGTGCTGTTACAATTTTATAGATTTCTGTGAGAATTCCACTCATTTTTCTAAACTTCAATGAATCTTGCCTGAACCAATTGAGCTTCATTGTACAACAGTCCTGCTCTCCCAGGAATCAGTCCAGTGAACCTTTGTTTTACAAATGCCAACCTTGAAAAAACAGGGCTACCCCTCCACCTTTACTTATCTCCAACGAGATTTCCCTTTCCGTGTTGACTCTGACCAATTATTTCTGGTATTTCTGAATGCTCGACTGTATTATCTTCCCTCTGACAGGTATTAAGCTAATCAGCCTGCAGGTTTCTGCTTTCTATCTCCCTCCTTTTCAAATTAATGAATTAAATTCTTTATTTTCCAATATAATGGAACTTTCACCTAACTGAGGCAATTTTGGAAAATTAAAACCAATGTAACAACTACCACACTAGCCACTTACTCTAATGCCCTGAACATGAAGTCCATCAAGACCCAGGGACTTCTCAGGCTGTAGCTCCAACATTTACTCAGTACCACTTCTCTGGAGATTGGGATTTTCTCAAATTTGTCCCTTCCTTCGTTCTCTACTTTCAGCTATTTCATGGTAGTTGCCCAGCAAGCCACTCAGTTCAAGGGCAATTAGGAATGAGCAATAAATGCTACCTTCACATGGGACACAATGAAAGAATAAAGAACAAAAAAAAACAAAACCAAGTAAGCCATACCAACTTATCGACTTGCCACAGTGCCTTTAAAAACTCATGTAAATGAACGAGAAAACTAAAACTAAAACACCAGAACTTGCACATGCTACCTCGGTGTGCCTTTACTCAGATTGTCAAGAAGTCCTTGCTCATTAAGAATTACCAAGTCTAGTAAAACATGGTTTCTAACTGGCTCCAGACTCCGCTGCTCTGAGAAACTAGCGGAAATGAATTCCATGAATTCCTTGTCCAGGTTAGTTCTGCCAACTTGAAAATTCATCTCTACAATTTCTTACTGCAAACAACTGGATCATTAAGTATACTGAAGGCCCAGATAGTTTTTAATCTGTAAGAGAGTCAAGGGTAATGGGGAAATGAAGTTCAGGATTATCAGATCAGCCATGGTCTCATTGAATGGTGGGGAAGACTCAATGGGCCAAATGGCCTACGCTGCTCCTACATGTATGGAGTTTCCACATTCTCAGTTTCCTCCGGGTGCTCCAGTTTCCTCCCACAGTGCAAAGATATGCAGGCTAGGAGGATTAGGGACGTGAAGAATAGGTGGGTTATAAGGGGATGCGTCTGGGTGGGATCCTCCGAGGGTCGTTGTGGACTTGTTGGGCTGAAGGGCCTGTTTCCACACTGTAGGGATTCTATGATTCTACGATGATTCTACAATATATGATCTTATGTGCGATATCTGTAGATACAGAAATGTTTATGCTTTACACAGATATTAAACACAAAACCTGAGACTAAAATAAAACATACAGGAACTGAGGTCATTCAGTCCAGCACATTCATTCTAAGATACTGAATACTGAAATAAATGAATTTTTTTTTCATTGTCCATTTTGGCCATGCTTCCTGTCGATTGGAAGGCTGGGAAGAGCTGAGAGAAGAACTGATAATAATTACTTGGAGCTCTTCTCAAAGGCCAATTATATTTTCTTTCCTGCCTTTCGCCAAGTCTTCCCTCCCGTCTGCCTTGTCAGAATCTAAACAACAAGCTGTGCTGGCAGTATGATCTTTGGGAGTTGTGACATACACCATACAAAAACATTTGATAACTAGTACCTTGCCCCATCTTCTTCCTAGCACTTACCAGTGAATCTCAAACCTTCTTCTGTCTCATGGCAGACAAAAGTATGGGTGACACAGTTACCAGGCCTGAGGTGGTCTCTCAAATGTCAATCCCAGAACTGGGAGGTTATAACTAACAGGAAAGACTGAATAGGCTGCCTTTTCAATTCTGCATAAGACACAAAGTGAGGGGTGACCCAACTGATATCTTTAAGATCATAAATGAATTGGGCATGGTAAGTGTCATGAAGGTGTTTCGGTTTTTTATTATTTATCAGGAGTATGAACTGCTTGGAAGTTTGGTAGTTTTTGTCCATTCCTCAGTAGCCTTTAGATATAATGCATGGCCATTTCGGAAGATAAAAAGGAACAGGAGTAAGCCATTCAGCCCCTTAATGCTGCTTTGTCATTCTATACCAAGACTGATCTACATCAACATCATTTCCTACAAACTTCATATTCCTTCACCTCTAGAAGTCTATTGATTTCTGTCTTGAACATATTCACTGACTACACTTCCACAGCCCTCTGGGGTGGATATCCCTAAAGAATACTGATGGAGGTGGATTCTTATGGCAGTTTCACAGTTGCCAGATTCCAGATTTACTTTGTTAACTGAATTTACAACGTCCCAACCGCTGAAGCAGGATTAGAATTCAAGGGACAGAGTTACTAATCCAGTCCTCTAGGCCAGTAGCATAGTTACTGTTACCATACACACTACTAGAATTCATCATTCGAAAGAGTCCAAAACCAGCAATGTTCAATATGAGATAACAGTGTGGAGCTGGATGAACACAGCAGGCCGAACAGCATCTTAGGAGCACAAAAGCTGACGTTTCGGGCCTAGACTCTTCATCAGAGAGGGGGCTGGGGAGAGGATTCTGAAATAAATAGGGAGACAGGGGGAAGCGGACCAAAGATGGATAGAGGAGAAGATAGGTGGAGAGAAGAGTATAGGTGGGGAGGTAGGGAGGGGATAGATCAGTCCAGGGAGGACAGACAAGTCAAGGGGGCAGGATGAGGTTAGTAGGTACGAAATGGAGGTGCGGCTTGAGGTGGGAGGAGGGGATAGGTGGGCGGAAGAACAGGTTAGGCGGGCGGAAGAACAGGTTAGGCAGGCAGGGACGAGCTGGGCTGGTTTTGGGATGCAGTGGGGGGAGGGGAGATTTTGAAGCTGGTGAAGTCCACATTGATACCATTGGGCTGCAGGGTTCCCAAGCGGAATATGAGTTACTGTTCCTGCAACCTACGGGTGGCATCATTATGGCACTGCAGGAGGCCCAGGATGGACATGTCATCTGAGGAATGGGAGGGGGAGTTAAAATGGTTTGCGACTGAGAGGTGCAGTTGTTTATTGCGAACCGAGCATAGGTGTTCTGCAAAGCGGGTCCCCAAGCCTCTGCTTGGTTTCCCCAATGTACAGGAAGCCACAACGGGTACAGTGGATGCAGTTTATCACATTGGCAGATGAACATCTGCTTAATATGGAAAGTCATCTTGGGGCCTGGGATGGGGGTGAGGGAGGAGTTTTGGGGGCAAGTGTAGCACTTCCTGTGGTTGCAGGGGAAGGTGCCGGGTGTGGTGGGGTTGGATGGGAGTGTGGAGCGGACAAGGGAGTCCCAGAGAGAGTGGTCTCTCTGGAAGGCAGACAAGGGTGGAGATGGAAAAATGTCTTTGGTGGTGGGGTCGGATTGTAGATGGCGGAAATGTTGGAGGATGATGCATTGTATCCAGAGGTTGGTGGGGTGGTATGTGAGGACTAGGGGAATTCTCTTTTGGCGGTTATTGCGGGGGCAGGGTGTGAGGGATTAGTTGCGCGAAATGTGGGAGACAAGGTCGAGGGCGTACTCGACCACTGCAGGAGTGAAGTTGCGGTCCTTGAAGACCATCACTGATAAATCCAATACAGAATTCAGGAGTAATTCACTGTAACGGTGGAAATAACGTGGGCCTCACTCTCGCAGGGAATGCTCGATGTGAATCGCTTAGATACGTTCAAGGGATAAGCTGGATAATTATCCTGACAAAGGAGGAACAGAAGGATAGTGTGAAATGAAGAGATGGTGGGGGAGTTGTGAAGTATAAGCACCAGCATCATCTGACTGGGCCAAATGGCCTGTTTCTGTGCTGCATATATGATGTAACATGATCAAGACTGTTGGTTTTTTTTTGTAGAGTGATGGAGAGAAACTCGTACAGGATGGAAGCCAGCTCTCCCCTCCCTTCACAGCCACTTCTATGTCAGTGAAGCCGGACAGATGCAGGCAAGACGCCTTCCTGGAGCAGAATCCAGGCTGCTTCCTGCCTGAACAGGACACGGCAATGCTCACCAGAATGGCTGACATCTCAGCACAGGTGGAGGATCAGCTCTACTTTCTTTGCTTGTCATTTCATTTCAGGTTTCCTCTCCTACGGACTGGCCCTTTTCTACCCTGTACCAATGTGGTGGGAGAGGCCATTGGGGAAGTTACTGAGAAGTCCCTCTACTTCCAACTCCATAATATCACCCGACTCTGCCCCCGCCTTAGCTAAGCCTCTGTTACTTCTGGTCTCGATTATCCCAATGCTGTCCAGGCAGGGATCCCACCTTCTACCCTCAGTAGCGATTTGTAGAGAGAGAAATCTAGATTTCCATACCCTTTACCTGGAGTCGTTCTTCCTGACATCACCCCTGAACAGCCTGGTACAAATCTGTGATTTGTGATAGTGATGTGATAGGGGTCACTTTCTATGCAACTGTACAGAGTCAACATGGTAAGGGTCACTCACTGTGTAACTTACAGGGACAGACCCATGGTCTAGGCTTCCTCCTCCAGAGGAAATAGTTTCTATCAATCCTTTAATCACCTTAAACACTTCAATCAGATCACCCCTTAATCTTCTTTATTTGACAGAAGAAAGCAACGGCAACTGTACTGTCCCAACTAACTTTGCAATTGAGGAGTGGAATCTGGCTCCTACTGTTTTGTGAGTTAACGCCTCACATGTAGTTTCAGTTATGATTCAGTAAGTTGTGCTCTTGCCTCTGAGTCAGATTGAAAGTTCAAGGCTGACTCCAGAAACTGGAGAACTAGCAGAATCCCAGGGCGACAATGCTGCTGGTGCCACTTTAAGATGAGACAAAGGATACATGCAGCTGTTTTCCTAGAGTTCTATGGTCATCATTTACCCCTCAGCCAACATCATAAATACCTAGAACCTCCTCTTGATCAAATTGCTGTGTGTTGGAATTTGCTGTGTGCAAACTGGCTGTCGGGTGCCTCCAAAAAAGTACTGTTTTTATCTGTAACTCCTTTCAGGATGTCCCGAAGTGGTGAATGGAGGTTACAAAGACCCATGCCTTACTTTTAGGCAAAGCATCAATTAAAATTTAAACGCAACGTCAGTAAGGTTAGTAAATCTGGATATGTTTGTGTTTTTCCACAGAGTTCTGAAACTCACATTCCCAAGTACCATCCTATCACCATGTATCAAAGCTATCTCCGGTCAACAAGCACCATCAGTGGAGAGCAGCAAATATCTTCCTCAGAGCCACCTCATTACACACCAATGCCAATGCTTAATCCTAACCGCAAGAGCTCGGGTCTGTTTTCCAATCTCAGCACCACTGAAACCAACACCAGTTCTACACCAGTGTCGTTCACCTGCAGCCAGTTCAGTAAGTATTCATTCCACTCATCAAAGCAATGGCTCTTCCAGTTGCACAAGTACTGCTCACACCCAGGAAACCATCAAGGTCCTGACAGTGCGAGTACACCTTATGGATTATTTCGTCACAAATGGAATCACAGACGAGCCTAACCCTCACAAAGTCACACATAGCCACTACTTGCATGATTTTTTGCTCTGTGGTCTTCAGATATGGAAACTATTGATATCATCTTAGTAACGCTCAGATTAAACAGAGCAAACGGGGTAAAATTCACTGTTTATTCAGCAAGCATAGGATCACTCACTGCGTAACTGAGATTTGACTGAAGCGTACAGGATTCTGAATGGTTTTGTCTAGGTCAATGTGGAAAAGATGTTTCCTCTTGTCGGTGGCTCCAGAACTGTGCAGCACTGTTTAAAATATGCTTAAGTCAGAGATAGAGAGAAATCTTCTCTCAAAGAATTGTGCAACTTTGGAATGCTACCTCAGGAGGTGGTGAAGGTTGGGTCATTCAATATTTTTAAACTGGAGACAGATTCTTGTCAGGCAGTGGAATCAAAATATCCCAACAAATGGGAATGTGAAATTCAAAACACAAACAGAGAAACCGTGAACTTATTCACTCACAGAGCAGGCTTGGAGGCCCAAATGGCTACTAGTGTTCCGAGCTCGTATGTTCAGGAGGATCAGTAACTGTCCAGTCTCCCTAATTATTCAGCAGGGCAAGGGTCATTCACTGTGTAACTGTACAGGGTCAATGTTTATTCAGCAGGGTAAGGGTCACTTGCTGTGTAACAGTACAGAGCTAGTGTTTATTTAGCAGGGTAGAGGTCACTTTCTATGTAACTGTACAGAGTCAGTGTTCATTCAACACAATAAGGGTCACTCATTGTGTAACTGTACAGGGATAGTATTTATTCAGCAGAGTAAGTGTCATTCACTATTTAACTGTACAGAATCAGTATTCACAATAAACATTATTCATTGTGCAACTACGCAGTAGCAATGGCAAATTAGGGAAGGGACTTTGCATAGTACAACTGCACAGATCCTATTTATTCACTACAAAGATTACTCACTGTGTAAATATAGGGTCACTGTTTGTTCAGTTTAAGGATTACTCACTTTCTAACAGTACACAGTTGAATTCACTTAGTCATTGAAAAATATATTTCTTTGAACAGATGGATTTGAGTTTGTGCATCAGAATTGCACAGCAACTGTGAACAACCCATTTCCGTAAGTATGATCCTCACAAATCTGAATCTACTGCCATGTTGTCGGATAGATCAACACTTAAACTGTGGGTTATCAAATGTTCAATACTGTGAAATATGAATTCTCAATATCACTGACACTGTCAGTACTGGGCATACAGTATGCAAAAATGTGTTACCCTATGCTGGTGTACGGGGATATAGGATCTAGGGCGTTTTAATCTGTGCTGAGAATGTAGGGATACAAGATCCAGGGTGTGTTCATCTCTGCTGGGAGTGTGGGGATACAGGATCCAGGGTGTTAATCTGTGCTGGGTGTGTGGGGATACAGGATCCAGGGTGTGTTAATCTGTGCTGGGAGTACAGGGACACAGGATCCAGGATGTGTTAATCTGTGCTGGGAGTGTGGGGATACAGGATCCAGGGTGTGTTAATCTGCGCTGGGAATGTGGGGATACAGGATCCAGGGTGTGTTCATCTCTGCTGGGAGTGTGGGGATACAGGATCCAGGGTGTGTTAATCTATGCTGGGAGTACGGGAATACAGGATCTAGGGTGTGTTAATGTGTGCTGGGAGTGTGGGGATAGGGGATCCAGGGAGTGTTAATCTGTGCTGAGAGCGTTGGGTTACAGGATCCAGGGTGTGTTCATCTGTGCTTGGAGTATGGGAATACAGGATCCAGGGTGTGTTCATCTGTGCTTGGAGTATGGGAATACAGGATCCAGGGTGTGTTAGTCTGTGCTAGGAGCACGGGAATACAGGATCCAGGGTGTGTTAGTCTGTGCTGGGTGTGTGGGGACACAGGATCCAGGATCCAGGGTGTATTAGTCTGCGCTGGGAGTATGGGAATACAGGATCCAGAATCCAGAGTGTTAATCTGTGCTGGGAGTGTGGGGATACAGGATCCAGGGTGTGTTAATCTGTGCTGGGAGTATGGGGATACAGGATCCAGGATGTGTTAATCTGTGCTAGGAGTGTGGGGATACAGGATCCAGGATGTGTTAATCTGTGCTGGAAGTACGGGGATACAGGATCCGGGATGTGTTAATCTGTGCTGGGAGTGTGGGGATACAGGATCCAGGATGTGTTAATCTGTGCTGGGAGTACAGGAATACAGGATCCAGGGTGTGTTCATCTGTGCTGGGAGTACGGGAATACAGGATCCAGTGTGTGTTAATTTGCACTGGGAGTACAGGGACACAGGATCCAGGGTGTGTTAGTCTGCGCTAGGAATACAGGAATATAGGATGCAGGGTGTGTTAATCTGTGCTGGCAGTGTGGGGTTACAACATCCAGGGTGTGTTAACCTGCACTGGGAGTACAGGGATGCAGCAGCCAGTGTGTGTTAATCTGCGCTGGGAGTACAAGGATACAGGATCCAGGGTGTGTTCATCTTCACTGGGAGTACAGGGATACAGGATCCAGGGTGTGTTATTCTGTGCTGGGAGTACGAGAATACAGGATCCAGGGTGTGTTAGTCTGTGCTGGGAGTGTGGGGGTACGGGATCCAGGGTGTGTTAATCTGCACTGGGAGTACAGGGATACAGGATCCAGGGTGTGTTAATCTGTGCTGGGAGCATACGGTTACAGGATCCAGGATGTGTTAATCTGTGCTGCGAGTACGGGAATACAGGATCCAGGGTGTGTTAATCTGTGCTGCGAGTACGGGAATACAGGATCCAGGGTGTGTTCATCTGTGCTGGGAGTGTTGGGATAAAGGATCCACGGTGTGTTAATCTGCACTGGCAGTACAGGGATACAGGATCCAGGATGTGTTAATTTGTGCTGTGCGTATGGGGATACAGGATCCAGGATGTGTTAATCTGCACTGGGAGTACAGGGATACAGGATCCAGGATGTGTTAATCTGTGCTGTGAGTATGGGGATACAGGAGCCAGGATGTGTTAATCTGTGCTGGGAGTGTTGGGATAAAGGATCCAGGGTGTGTTAATCTGTGCTGTGAGTGTAAGGTTACAGGATCCAGGATGTGTTAATCTGTGCTGTGAGTATGGGGATACAGGATTCAGGGTGTGTTAATCTGTGCTGGGAGTGTTGGGATAAAGGATCCAGGGTGTGTTAATCTGCACTGGCAGTACAGGGATACAGGATCCAGGATCCAGGATGTGTTAATCTGTGCTGTGAGTATGGGGATACAGGATCCAGGGTGTGTTCATCTGTGCTGGGTTGTTCTGTCATTGAAAAACTTAAAGACATTACTATCACGCGACCAACAGAATTTCAAGGTCAGTTTCCAGGTGAGACACTCACAAATAGCACCTACACTGGCTGTGAGAGGTGCTCCAATTCAGGTGGAATCCAATTAAGGACCAGGTTGTATTCATATTACACCTCTCCTATCCTCAAGACATCTTTTACAAAAAAATTCCCACAATGATCAGATATTCTCCAGAGGCACAAATTCTTCTTTTTAGTTTTATTTTTGTTTTGATTCTTATTTTAGTTTTTAATTAGAGTCAGAGAGATGTACAGCACGGAAACAGACCCTTCAATCCAACTGTCCACTTCGACCAGATATCCTAAATGAATCCAGTTCCATTTGCCAGATTTTGGCCCATGTCCTTCTGAACCCTTCTTATTCATATACACATCGAAATGTCTTTTAAATGTTGTAACTGTACTAGCCTCCACCACTTCCTCTGGTGGCTCATTCCACACACACACCACCCGCTGTTTGCTTTAGTGGTGGGTGAGCACTTTGGAGAGAGTGACCAAAATTCGGTTACGTGTAGGTTAGCGATAGAAAGGGCTAGGAACTTGCCACAGGGCAAGAGTTAAAGATAGGGGAAGGGCAATTATAATGCGATTAGGCAAGACTTAGGAGGCATAGAATGGGGTAGCAAAGTGCAGGGGATGGGGACAATCGAAATGTGGAGCTGGTTTAAGGAACAGGTATTGCGTGTCCTCGATAGGTATGTCCCTGTCAGGCAGGGAGGAAGTGATAAGGCAAGGGAAGCGTGGTTTACTAAAGAAATTGTATCTCTTGTTAAGCAGAAGAGGGAGGCTTATGTGACAATAAGATAAGATGGTTCCGATGAGGCGATAGAGTGTTACAGATTAGCTAGGAAGGATTTAAAGAGAGACTTAAGAGGAGCAAGGAGGGGACATGAGCAGACGTTGGCAGGTAGAATAAAGGAGAACTCTAAAGCTTTCTATATGTGAGGAATAAGAGGACACCTAGTTTAGGAATAGGGCCAAAGACAGAAGTGGGAAGTTGTGTGTGGACCTTGTGGAGATCGGAGAGGTGCTAGATGATTATTTCTCATCTATTTTCACTGAGGAACAGGAGAATATTGTAGAGGAGAAGACTGAATTACAGGCTTCTAGAATTGAAAGGATTGAGGTTAGTGAGGAGGAGGTGTTATCAATTCTAGAAGCTGTGAAGGTAGATAAATCCCCAGGGCCGGATAGGATTTTTCCAAGGATTCTCTGGGAAGCTCGGGAGGAGGTGGCAGAGCCTTTGGCCTTGATCTTTGAGTCCTCATTGTGTACAGGTTTAGTACCAGAGGACTGGAGGATCGCAAATGTTGTGCCCTTGTTCAAGAAGGGCAGTAGGGATGACCCAGGTAATTATAGACCTGTGAGTCTTACATCTGTTGTAGGAAAAGTTTTGGAAAGGATTATAAGAGATAGGATTGAGAATCATCTTGCAAGCAACAATTTGATTGGAGATAGTCAGCATGAATTCATCAAGGGCAGGTTGTGTCTCACAAACCTGAGTTTTTTGAGAAGGTGACCAAGCATGTGGATGAGGGCAGGGCAGTTGATGTGGTGTACATGGACTTCAGTAAAGCCTTTGATAAGATTCCACATGGTAGGCTATTGGAGAAAATACGGAGGCACGGGATTGAAGGAGATTTAGCAGTTTGGATTAGAAACTGGCTTTCTGTAAGAAGGCAATGAGTGATGGTTGATGGAAAATATTCAGCCTGGAGTCCGGTTACTAGTGGTGTGCCTCAAGGATCTGTTTTGGGACCACTCCTGTTTGTCGTTTTTATAACGGACTTGGACGCAGGTGTAGGTAGATGGGTTAGTAAGTTTGCAGATGACACTAAAGTCAGTGGAGTGGTGGACAGTGTGGAAGAATGTTGCAGGTTGCAGGGAGACTTGGATAAACTGCAGAATTGGGCTGAAAGGTGGCAAATGGAGTTCAATGCAGATAAATGTGAGGTGATTCACTTTGGGAAGAATAATAGGAAGGCAGAATACTGGGTCAGTGGAAAGATTCTTGGTAGTGTGAATGTGCAGAGGGATCTTGGTGTCCATGTACATAGATCCCTGAAAGATGTCACCCAGGTTAATAGTGCTGTTAAGGCGCCTTACAGTGTGTTAAGTTTTATTGGTAGAGGGATTGAGTTCCGGAGCCGTGATGTCATGCTGCAACCATACAAAACGCTAGTGCGGCCTCACTGCGTGCAGTTCTGGTTGCCCCATTACAGGAACCATGTGGAAGCACTGGAAAAGGTGCAGAGGAGATTTACCAGGAATGTTGCCTGATCTGATCTCTAATAAAATCATCGTTTTATAAATGTCTATGAGGTCATCCCTCTGCCTCTGACGCTCCAGGGAAAATAGCCCCAGCATATTCAGCCTTTCCCTGCAAACCCTCCAACCCTGACAACATCCTTGTAAATCTTTTCTGAGCCCTTTCAAGTTTCACAACATCCTTCCTCCAGCAGGGAGGCCAGCACTGCAGAGTATTCCAAACGTGGCCTAATTAGTGTCCTGTACAGCTGCAACATGACCTCTCAACTCCTATATTCAAAGCACTGACCAATAAAGGCAAGCATACCAAACACCTTATCCACTATCCCATCTACCTGCGGTCCCACTTTCAAGGAACAATGAACTTGCACTCCAAGGTCTCTCTGTTCAGTAACACTCCCCACTCCCCTTAGTTGTATAAATCCTGCCTTGATTTGCCTTTCCAAAATGCAACACCTCATATTTATCTACATTAAACTCCGTTTGCCACTCCTCGGCTCCTCGGCCCATCGGCCCATCTGATCAAGGTCCCGTTGTACTCTGAAGTAACCGTCTTCGCTCTCCACTACACCTCTGACTTTGGTGTCATCTGCAAACTTATTAACCATATCTCCTATGTTCACATCCAAATCATTTATATAAATGATGAAAAGCAGTGGATCCAGCACCAATCCTTGTGGCACATCGCTGGTCACAGGCCTCCAGTCTGAAAAGCAACCTTCCACTACCATTCTCTGTCTTTTACCTTCAAGCCAGTTCTGTATCCCAATAGCTAGTAATTGTTCCTTCTGAATAGTTAAAATAGAATAGTAAGACTGTCTGCACCCAATCGTCACATGGTCCAATAGGTCACTCCATGCACCTAGTATGAATGGAATTCCTAGCAGACGCAAGCCTTTCAGCCCATCTGCTCAGGTCCCACCCCTTCCGTCCAGCACATCCCCCCTGCCCATATCCTCACTTCCTCTCCCCTTCTTTTCAGCATCTTGTTAAATGTATCAATAACTGTTCACCTCAAGATTCTATGTTGGAACAAGTTCCACATTGTCTGAGTAAAGACGTTTCTCCTGAATGGATTTATTAATGTTTTATATTGATACCATTTGGTTCTAGTCATGAATACCCTCCTCACCAAGTTGAAAAGTCTCTGTACACTGCTGTTGCTCTTTCAGCCTTTCTGTTTGTACAGGAAAATACCTCACTCTCTTCAGCCTTTCCTGACAATATCATTCCAGTAAGCCTCTTTTGCAGTTTCTCCACTGCCTTCACCTTACAATCTTGAGTCTAGAACTGATCCCAGAGCTCCTAGAGAGGAATAACCAAGGCACAAATGCAATTTTTTCAACAATTTCCCTGCCTTTCAAGTCCATCCCTCTAGAAATGAACCCCAGTGCTATGTCTGCACTTTAATGAATACCTTAACCTGCATCACTGCTTTTCATGACTATGTCAGTTCTACCATCATTTCCAGCCCCAGCCAAACCCCAATCCCTCTCTACTCCTTGATCTCATTTACATTCTTACTTTTTAAAGGATATGAGCATTTTATTCCTCCAGTCAAAATGTGAAATATTAATGATCTTGCAAGTACCTTTAGACATTCTGTCACTAGTTGCCAGGATTCCCAGTTGACTTCCTCGGTTTCTTCCTACTCAATAAGACAATAAGAAATGCCTCCTGATGACTGACTGATTAAACAGCCGTCTTTCTCTCTCTCCAGCTGCATAAACATTGGGCCTGCTTTCCAGGCTACGATCCCTGACTTCCTGGACACATCCCCAGGTGAACAGGACGTACATGAAGCAGATTTGGTGTGGAAGCCTTGGAAGGAATTAATGGAAAATGAAGAAGTGCAACAGAAGGGTAAATTAACACTTTTTCTTTTACTCACTATCTACCACTGTACCTCGTAATATTTAAAATAGGTGGCAGTCTAGGTTGGCCATTTACTATCAGTGTCCATTTCAAAGTTGTTGCTCACAAGCCGAGTGCTGTGTATTTTCAAGGGCATACCAGCTGCATTTATGCACTTGTTCACACCTTGATAAAGGGCAGTCAGTCCCAGGACATACAGAAGAATAGAAGCTGGTAGCTGACATCTGACCCTTTGAGACTGTTTCACCCTATTTAACTAAATCATGGTTGTCCCTCAAACTTATCCTCACTTTCTTCAAATATTGCCATATCCTTTAATGTCCAAAATCCTGACAACTCCAGTCGTGGGTATTTTGCATGACTTAACATCCATAACCCTCTGGGTTAAGAATTCCAAAGAATTCACATTGGTCTGAGTGAAGAGACTTTCCCACGCCTCAGTCCTAAACGGTCAACTTCCCGACCCTGAGTACATGCCTCTGGCTTTTGGACTGTACAGACAGTGTTAACAGCTCCACATTTCTAAGGCCATAAAGGCAGGTTTATGAACCAATTCATACTTCCTTCAGGAGGACTGATTTTTTTTATTTCAAAAATATATTTTATTCATAAATATTTCCTGAAAGTCATTTTCTGCACATGCGGGGAACTATTTGCATTCGTTTTGAGATGAGAGGGTCTGACAACTGTATGGATCTACATTATACTTTATACAAAAACCTCAGACAGGGCTCTTTCCCCACTGCACCTTGACAGCTGCTGCCCCAAGCTTTACTATGTCCCTCAGCACATGGTCCTGGGCCATTGAATGTGCCAGCCTGCGCCATACCATCAAGGTCAACTCTTTACACTTCCTAATGGACTAGGGGTCAAGGGTGCTTTCCTCTCAGGTGAACTGAACACAACAACAAACACATGTAAAAGGAACACCCAACCTGTGGCTTATTATGTTTTTGCCCCTTTAAGTGATTTGTACTGAACATTAACTAATACTTATGTAAAACTGCAGGCAGAATAAAACTAGAAAACCACATCAATAAGGTCATTCTGCTTTCACTTTCAGCTGTGATTCAGTAGATCTCTCCCTCAGCTCAGAGTTAGCAGGTCATACATTTTAATCCTACTTCGCGGACTGGAGCACAAGAATCAAGGCAGCCCCCTTAGTAACTGTGTTAGACTTTAAAGTGAGGGCCTCTTAAATAGACATGGAAGAACCCAATGACACTGTTGCAAGTATATTCCCTGCTTTCCTGGGTTCAATATGCATCCCTCAAACAGCATGGATCAGATTATATGAGCTGAACTGGACCAACCATACAAATTTTGCACTACATAAGCAGGTCAGAGACTGAACATTTGATAGTGAGTAACCATGTCCTAACTCCCCAGATCCTGTCCACAAGGCTCAAGTCAGGAGTACGATGCAGTACTCTTCACTTGCCTGGTGGATAAGTGCATCTGCAGCAACATTCAGGAAGCTCAACAACATCCAGGACAAAACAGCCTGCTTGACCAGCACCCCATCCACCACCTTACTCTCTCTCTGTCCTTCACTGATGCACAGTAGCGGCAGTGCAGACTAACTAAAAGACGCACTGCAGCAACTCAACAAGAGCTGTTGAACGCTCTTTCAAACCTACATTCTTTACCACCTAGAGGTCAAGGGCAGCAGATACATGGGAACAGCATCAATGCGAAGTCACTCACCATCCTCACTTGGAAATGTATCGCCATTCCTTCACTGTCACTGGATCAAAATCCTGGAATTCCCTTCCTAACGGCATTGTGGGTCCACCTACAGCTCTCAGGCTGCAGTTGTTCAAGGCGGCAGTTCACCGCCACCTTTTCAAGGTGCAATTAGGGTAGGGCAATAAACACTGGTCCAGCTGACATCCCATGAATGAATATATAAAACAGTTATCTGGCCATCATCAAATTGCTGCTAAAATAAAAAGCAAATTGTGGATGATGCAGATCTAAAATGAAGTGAGGTTCTTGCTGGGGAAACTCAGCAAGTCTGGTGACGTCCATGAAATCGCTTCACTTTTTCCACAGCGTAAAATCATAACTTTTCCAGCTCCTTCAGTTCTGAAGAACAGTTATTTTGGAATCAAAACATTAACTCTGTTCCTTACCCCACAAATTCTCCAGCACGTTTTTTATATCAGGTTGTTTCCTGTGAGTTTCCAGTGTGTAGACTGCTAGGTTTCCTGTATTATAATCATGAGTACACTTCATAAGTACTTCACTGCTTGTGGCTTTTTGGAACGTCCAAGGTCATGAAAAGCACTTAAAAATGTATAAGTAAAACACTACAGCGGGTGAAATAAAGACAGGAAATGTTCAGTAGGGCTGGTAATGTCTAGAGCTGCTGTAAGATTGAAGCATTTCTGGAAAACAAAGAGGCTTGATGAATCAGGATACAAAGAACTGCGTATGCTGGGAAATATGAAACAAAACAGAAATCACGAGAGAAACTCTGTAGGTCTGGCAGCACCTGCAGAGAGAGCGAGCAGAGTTAATGTTTCAAGTCCAGTTACCCTTCTCCTGAATCTCCTCAGGCCATTCTGAAGAAGGGTCACTGGGCTCAAAACATTAACTCTGCGTTCTCTACACAGATGCTGCAAATCTGCTGAGTTTCTTCAGCAATGTTTTACACGAGCCAAGAGTTGATCTCATTTCCTTTAATGGAAACCATTTTGTGAATCCTTTCCAATGGTTTGCTCTGTGCTTTCAGTGGAGGATATATTGAACATGGCCTGTTCCAGTGTGCTGCCTGGGGGAGGACTCAACCGGGAATTCACCCTACATTGTCTCTCCGAGTTAAATGGAGACATCATGGTAAATATACACACCTTACTTTTCCTGGAAATTATTCTGGCATGCAGTAATTTGTGATACTCTGTGCAGTAAACGTAGCATGTGAACAGGTAACCTTGGGCTCTGTGGTTCCCAAAATTCTCTGGCACTAGGAGTATGAAATCTTTGTTGAGTCCAAGTCCAGGTTGGGTGATTAAGGCCTACATAGTGAATGTGGCTAGGTAAAGTTTTGATACCAAACAACCATATCTACAGGATCAAGATGCTGACTGGCTTTATATAATTTTCACCAACCTGTTATGGAGTAATGGGGACTTGAACCCAAGCCTTCTAGCCCAGAGTCAAGGACACTCCCACTGACAGCTGAGGCTTAATCCAGAGATTCATAAAGCTTTAGCATAATTGTCATTCCTTTGTGGCACTGGATTTGGGAGCCATGAAGTAATCGGCAATTTCAGCCTAATCTGCTTTTCATCGGAATGGTCCGAGGCTGGGAATACCGTAACTCGCCTCCCGACTCCCACCGTCTACAAGGTACATGTCAGGAGTGGGATGGAATACTCCCCACTTGCCCCTGGATGGGTGCAGCCTCAACAACACTCAAGAAGATCGACACCATCCAGGACAAAGCAGCCCCCGCTTGATTGGCACCATATCCACAAACATCCCACTCCTTCCACCACCGACGCTCAGTAGCAGCAGTGTGTACCATCTAAAAGATGCCCTGCAGAAATTCACCAAAAAGATCCTCAGGCAGCAGCTTTCAAACCCACAACCACTTCCATTTGGAAGGACAAGGGCTTCAAATGCGTGGGAGTGCCACCACCTTCACCTGGAAATATATCACCATTCCTTCATTGTTGTTTGATCAAAATCCCAGAATTCCCTCAAATGGCATTGTGGGTCAACCCACAGCAGATGGACTGCAGCTGTTCAAGACAATAGCTCACCACCACCTTCTCAAGGGTAACTAGGGATGGGCAATAAATGTTGGCCAGCCAGGGACACCCACATCCTACAAATGATTAAAAAATAGTTTGATCAGCTCATAGGTGACCTGATTGCAGCCGAACTTCAATTTGCTGTTCATCCAGTAACCTGACTTCCTTGTTTAATAAAAATCTAACTAGCGCAACCTTGAATAAATTCAGTTTTAATGACAAAACATCCACCACCTTCTGACGAAGATAATCCCATCTTCTATTGATCTTTCAAAAAAATAATTCTCATCGTCTACAGCATAAAAGGGAGATTCCTTTTTCTTAAATTCTCAAAATGTCTCTCACAAGAGAAAACACCTTCTCATTTCCAAACTCCCATCAAGCCTCCTCAAGAACGTACATGTTTTGATAAGATTATTCACAAACACCCTCCCTCAACTTTCACCTAAATTTCAATGGATAGAGACTTAGTATAAATTTTCCTCATTAGATAAGCTAACCATCGTAGGAATTTAGTCGAATGAAAATTCTCTGAACAGCTTCAGTCCCAATTGTATTCTTTGGAATAAGGAGACCGGAATTGTGCTCAGTACTCAAGGTAAGGTCTCATCAGGACCCTGTAAAGCTTCCCTACTTTTATATTTCATTCCCCTTGCAATAAACACCAGCTTTTTATTTACCTTTCTAATCACTTGCTGAACCTGCATACTAACCTCTCGTGATGACATGGACAGCCAGATTCCTCAGGACCATCAGATTCTTCAATCCTTCTCTCTCTTTAAATAGTAGACTGCTTTTTTATTCTTCCCACCAAAATGGACAAGTTCACATTTACCCAAGTTATACTCCACCTGCTAAGTTAGATTACTTTGAAGGCACTTTACCTCCTCTTGAACCTACTTTCTAACCTAGGTTAATGTCGGTGGCAAAATTAGCTACTGTGCATTCAATGCCTTCATCCAAATCATGGATATGGGCTGTAAAGAGCTGGAGACCAGCAAAGGCCATTATGCCAATTATATACTCAAAGATGGCATCTGGAAACTAGCAGCATTAAAAAAACACCATTCTCATCTTGTCCATTTTTTTTGTGCTCAAAGGCTACGCTGGAGATGCTGCTACTGAACAGTGGGGCCCGTCCACCATCCCATCCACTGGGTGATTACCATTACACAGGTACGGTATCAGAGAAACATGGCTGAAATTTTATCAGTAAGTAGCATTCAAAATTGGAATTACACAGCCACTCTTGCACAAGAATTGAAAAACAACTTCATTTATACAGGGTCTACAAAGTAGAAAAATATCCCATGAAGCTTCACACATACCACAGTGTGCAAAACAGGAGTCAATGGGAATCAGGGACAGAGCAGTACACTGGTCGGACTCATACCTGGCATTCGGGAAGGTAGTTGTGGTTTTTGGATGTTTGTCATCTCAGCTCCAAGACAGGAGTTCCTCAGGGTGGTGTCCTGGATCCAACCATCTTCAGCTGCTTCATCAATGACTTTCCCTCCATCATAAGGTTAGAAGTGGGGACATTCACTGATGATTGCACAATGTTCAGCATCATTCATAAAACCCTCAGATACTGAAACCACCCACGTCTAAAAGCGGCAAGACCTGGACAATATCCAGGTTTGGGATGACAAGTGGAAAGTAACATTTGTGTCATACAAGTGCAAAGAACGACCATTTTCAACAATGGAGAATCTAACCACTGCCCCTTGACATTCAATGGCATTACTACACTGAATCCCCCACAACTGGGGGTTACCATTGACAAGGAATTGAACTGGACTGGCCACATAAACAGTGACAACAAAAGTAGGTCAGAAGCTAGGAATCCTGCAGTGAGTAACTCACCTCTTGAACTCCCAAAACCTGTCCACCATCTACAAGGCACAAGTCAGGAGTGTGGAATATTCCCCACTTGCCTGGACAAGTTCAGCTCCAACAACATGCAAGAAGCTTGACACCATCCAAGACAAAATGGCCCCCATTGAGTGGCTTCACAAACACACTTCCTCCACCACCAATGCAGAGCAATAGCAGTATGATCCACCTGCAAGGTGCACAGCAGAAATTCACCTAGGGTCCTCAGACTGCACCTTCCAAACCCACTAGAGGTCCAAACCTTCCACGTGGACAACAACTGTAAAACCTCATCAAGCCACTCACCATCCTGACTTGGAAATTTACCCCATTGCTTCACTGTCCCTGGGTCAAAACCCTACAACTCCATCCCACGGACTGTAGCAGTCAAGAAAGCGGCTCATCACCGCCTTTTCCAATGCAACCAGGGATATGTGACAAATTCTGAGCCCAGTCAGCAACACTCACATCCCACGAATGAAAAAAAAAGACAAAATTTGACAGAACTTACATAATATTAAATCAAAGGGGCAGTTTCTATATCCTTCGTCAAGGAGACAGCAGGACAGTGGTTTTAATTGATGGTGCAGAACTTAAGTTTAGGTTGCGAGAGACAGGACTGCCTTTAGTGCTCTGAAATAAATTAAGCTTACAGAAAAGGCCAGAATTAGCGAAACACTGAAATCTGAGGGTTGCAAAGCTGGATGAGTTTAGACACATAGGAAGCAAAGGTATGGAGGGATTTGAAAATAAGGACCGAACGTCAGAGGGTCAGTGCTGAGGGAGTGCCGCACTGTCAGAGGGTCAGTGCTGAGGGAGTGCCGCACTGTCAGAGGGTCAGTGCTGAGGGAGTATGACACTGTTGGAGGGTCAGTAGTGAGGGGGTGCTGCGTTGTTGGATGGTCAGTGGTGAGGGGGTGCTGCACTGTTGGAAAGTCAGTGCTGAGAAAGCACCGCACTGTTGGAGGGTCAGTGGTGAGGGAGCACTGCACTGTCGGAGAGTCAGTGGTGACGGAGCGCCGCACTGTTGGAGGGTCAGTGGTGAGGGAGCACCGCACTGTTGGAGGGTCAGTGGTGAGGGAGCACCGCACTGTCGGAGGGTCAGTGCTGAGGGAGCGCTGCACTGTTGGGTGTGTTGTCTTTCAGGTGAGATGTTAAATCGAGAACGGATATAAATTATGATAATAATCACTATGATTATAACAGCAAGGGTGTTTCCCCCCGACCCGATTGAAAACACTAAAATAGATTATCAGGCCTCTTCATTTTCTTGCTCATGGCACCTCATTGTGTGCATTCTTACTTTTCATGGTCTCCATATCTCCACATGTCATTTGGGTTGGGGTGGGGTGTAGAGCATGGAAAGGTTTCTTGCTGTTGTTAAAGGCACCAGACAAATACAGGACAGATTGTTTTTTCTCCTGCTCGGGTCTCTGTTGTCGGATTTGACAACATGCCATTCTAAACAGAAACAGGAGGAGTAATTTAGACCACGATTTGAGTATGTTCAGGAAGTTTGGGGGTGCACCTGCTTCCTGCTGTTGTAGTGTTTTAGCACAGTAACAGCCCTGCCCTAGAACGGCTTTGTTCCAGGTGAGCAAGTTCTCAGCATATTTATCATTTCAAATTGTTTGTTCTTTTTCTGACAGGGAGCAGTAACTGGACTCCTAGTGAACGCAGAATGTTTAATAAAGCTTTTGGAGTGCACAGGAAAGACTTCCACATGGTTCAGAAGATGGTACGTGATAAAGATTTCAGAGGGCAGGGAGCTGTCCAAATCCCAATTAAATCCAAGATTCTAATTTGCTGCTACCAGAGATCTTACACAAAATCACAGACTAACACTATCAGAGTGCTGAGAGCGCGGCGCACCGGTGGCGGGTCAGTGCTGAGAGCGCGGCGCACCGGTGGCGGGTCAGTGTTAAAGGAGATCTGCACTTTTGGACGGTTAATGCTGACAGAACTGCACTGTCAGAGAGTGTGTGAGAGCGAGTGTGTGCGTGTGGGAGGGAGAAGTGTGTGCGGGCGAGAGGGAGGGGGAGAGAGGGAGGGGGAGAGAGGGAGGGGGAGAGAGGGAGGGGGAGAGAGGGAGGGGGAGAGAGGGAGGGGGAGAGAGGGAGGGGGAGAGAGGGAGGGGGAGAGAGGGAGGGGGAGAGAGGGAGGGGGAGAGAGGGAGGGGGAGAGAGGGAGGGGGAGAGAGGGAGGGGGAGAGAGGGAGGGGGAGAGAGGGAGGGGGAGAGAGGGAGGGGGAGAGAGGGAGGGGGAGAGAGGGAGGGGGAGAGAGGGAGGGGGAGAGAGGGAGGGGGAGAGAGGGAGGGGGAGAGAGGGAGGGGGAGAGAGGGAGGGGGAGAGAGGGAGGGGGAGAGAGGGAGGGGGAGAGAGGGAGGGGGAGAGAGGGAGGGGGAGAGAGGGAGGGGGAGAGAGGGAGGGGGAGAGAGGGAGGGGGAGAGAGGGAGGGGGAGAGGGGGAGGGGGAGAGGGGGAGGGGGAGAGGGGGAGGGGGAGAGGGGGAGGGGGAGAGGGGGAGGGGGAGAGGGGGAGGGGGAGGGGGGGAGGGGGAGGGGGGGAGGGGGAGGGGGGGAGGGGGAGGGGGGGAGGGGGAGGGGGGGAGGGGGAGGGGGGGAGGGGGAGGGGAGGAGGGGGAGGGGAGGAGGGGGAGGGGAGGAGGGGGAGGGGAGGAGGGGAGAGAGGTGGGGGAACAGCGCGAGAGAGGAGTCTGTGAGGCAGAGGGAGAGACACACACAAGCAATCTTCCCCCCCTTACACACACACTCTCTCCCAACTCACTCAGAATCACTTTCTCTCCCTCCCAGCGCGCGCACACACGCACGCGCACACACACACACACACACACACATTCTCACATTCACTTTCTCTCTACCCCCTTCACTCACACTCACTTTCGCTCTTGGTCCCCCCTCGACACGCACACGCACACACGCACTCTGAATCTATGGGATGAATGTGTATTTGCAGGTACATTCCATTTTGTCCAAAAAGCACTCAATTTATAGCCAGTCAATATGGCGTTTTATAAATTCCTACTTTAGAAATAAAAGCAGTCTGTCTTCAAACTAAAACACAAACTGGTTCCAAACAAGGCTTCACACGGAGCATGCATTGTCCGACCTAAAATGTCACCATTTCTTTACACTAAAACCTTTAGTTCTCTCAGGACCGTGAATTGAAAGGAATTCAGGGATTTACATTATATGTATTAATCAATTAAAACCTTCTAACTGATTAAAGATTTAACAGCATCTTAGGTTTGTTTAGGACATCCTCATCAATAGCGTGACCCTTTGATCTTTTACTTATAAGTTCTGCAGCTGATGCCACCTCCCTCACTGACACCTGAAGGAGTAGTGAGGCTCTGAAAGCTTGTGTTTTCAAATAAATCTGTTGGACTATAACCTGATGTCATGTGATTTCTGAATTCATCTTGAATCAGCCATTCTTTCACTGTCGTTGGTTCAAAATCCTGGACCTCCATCCCTTACAGCACTGTACCTACCACACATGAACTGTTGCTGTTCAACAAGGTGGGTCACCATCCTCCCAAGGGGTAATTATGGTTGGACCTTTCCCACCAGACAGGAGAAACAAACTGGGGGTGCCTCACACCCAGTCTATCCAGCCCCGGTCAGAGTCATTTATGTTTCAATGAGATGCCCTCTCATTTTTCTAAATTGGCATTAATTTCTCCCCATACAACCTGCCATCCCAGGAATTATTTGGTAGTTCTATTGATGAGAACATGAAATTTCTTACCAGATAGTGCAGATAAAGTCAAGCACTGTGGATTTAAAGGGGATTAAAGATGGGATCAGATGGGAGGTGGGAGGTGACTTAGATGACATGAATTACTTCTGTGCTCAACATTCTACGTATCATACATGGAACCTCACAGCTATAATTCCTCAATGGCTACCTTCTGTTGCATTGTTACAGGTGAAATCCAAACTTGTTACAGAATGTGTTGAGTATTACTACAACTTTAAGAAGATACTCAAGTTTAACAAGAAACATCGCCATCGACCATCAGACACAGATGACGATTGGAACAATGTCTTCAAACAAGACACTGACTGTGAGGTGAGGCTGTAACTATTACTGTGGAAGAAGTGGTCTGCGTGTTGTTGCAAATGCTCCCAAGAAAGATACAGCATGGGTCTAGATACAGAGTAAAACTCTCTATCCTTTTAACTGAAACTAAAGCCCACTCTACACTGTCCTCATCAAACATTTCCAAGATGGTGCAGCAAGCAGTTAGATATAGAGTAAAGCTCCCTCAAAGCTGTCCCCATCAAACACTCCCAGGACAAGGATAGCCCAGAATGAGATACAGACTAAAGCTGCCTTCACCATGTACTATGATCGAGCTAATGTTATTGCTGGATAAGTCAAATCCCACAAAAACCATAGAAAATAGGAGCTGGTGTGTGTCTACAATTCAGTATGATCATGCTCATCATTCTACTCAGTACCTTGGCTCTTGCTTTCTCTGCATACCCTTTGATCCTTCTAGTCCAAAAACAATATCCAACTCCTTCTTGAAAACATTCAAAGTTTTGGCCTCAATGACTTTCTGTGGCAGAGAATTGCATAGTCTCGCCACACTCTCGATGAAGAAATTTCTCCTCATCTCAGTCCTAAATGGCCGAGCCCATACCCTGCAATTGTGACCCCTGGTTCTGGAGTCACCAGTCTGCAGGAATATCTTTTCTAAGTCTTCCCTGTTAGAATTTTGTAAGTTTCTACCAGATCCCTACCCATTCTTCTAAACTTCAGCAAATGCAGTCCTAACTGATCCAGTCTGTTTAAGTGTTAGTGCTACCATCTCAGACTGAAATCTGGCTTTGAGGAATTGTATTTGATTTGGTTTTAATGAAGTGGTCTCTTACTGACACAAATGCACACAAAGTTACCAACTTTATTTTAACAATGAAACAGATACGTTTATTAGGCAAAAGAAAGGATGATAAAACGGGATAGACCTATTATAATACAAATTTGCAAAGTTTAAATATACAGTAAAAGTATAATCCCAGTCATCCCAAAACTCTCCTTCAAAAGTTTGAAGAAAAAAATCCCTTGTACAGTACTCAGCAGCAAGCCTTGTGCAGTACTCAGACCAGAACCCATTTCTTTAACACCTTGATAGATTATGAACTTTAACTCCTTGACTCGACAGTATATTCCTGGAGTCAACATACCAGAGCTTAAACAAACTTATCTTCATGCCCTCTTCAGAGTTTTATCTCAACACTTCCATTCTGGAACTACCACTAACTCCTAACTCTAAGGGAGATTATTTTACGATATTACCCACTTCTTAGTAGCACGTCGATTTATATAAGAACTGTACCAATCAAACAGTCCCAAGGCCTTTATAGTTTGTGGTGAGTTAGCACATATTGCATAAGGCAACTGTAACTTTAACCAAAATGGGTGTCAGCTCCCGGCTCCCCAAAGATTGCCCACCTACAAAAGGCATCAGGCAGGAGACTGATGGAATACTCCCCACTTGCCTGGATGTACATAACTCCAACAAAACTTGAGAAGTGTGACAGGGCAATGCAGCCTGCCTGGCTGACACACCCTCCACCAGCAACACTCAGTAGCAGCATCGTACCATTTACAAAATGCACTGCAGAAATGCACCAAGGCTCCTTCAACAACACCTTCCAAACCCATGGCCTCCACCATCTAGGAGAAGGGCAGCAGATACATGACATTACCTGCAAGTTTCCCTCAAAGCCATACACCATCATTACTGGGAAATATATCGCCATCCCTGCGGTATCACTGGGCCGAAGCCCTGGAACTCCCTTCCTAATAACACTGTGGGTGTACAAACACCACGTGGGCTACAGCAGTTCAAAAAGGCAATGCTTTCTCAAGTACAATTAGGGATGAGCAATAAACAGTGACCCAGCATGGAATACCCACATCCTACAAATGAATAAAACCAAAGAACTGAATAAAGAATGGTGCCACTTAATATTTCTATTCAGGGTGATCAAGATTACACTATGGGATATTACTCCAGAACAGGGCAGGGGATTTAATTAAGTGTTGAAATGGACATATCCATGATGCCCACATCCAAACTGTACTTTGTATCATTATGTTTTAGACCCAGAATACGTTTCTAAATTTTTACTGTTTCATTTGAATTCAAAGCAGCCACTTACCAGTTCTCAATCAATACAGCACGGTCACAGAGTGGAGATAGAAGGTCCTTGCCCCACTGTCATCGGCAACTTTCCCTGCAAACAATGTGGCAAGTAAGTGTACCTGACATAAGCCTTACGACAGAAAGAGAAACACAATACATACAGAGAGAGAAAGACAGAAAAACACAGAAAAAGAGCAATAGAAATATGGGAAGATTAAGGATATGAACAGAGACAGGAAGAGCGCCACAAGCAAGAGGATGGACAGGAGCAAATATCAGATACAGAAAAAGACAAGAGACAGAGAGATAGTGACAGGGGCAGGGAGAGAGGCACAACCAGGATGGGACAAACAGACACAGTCAGATGGACAGAAACTTTCACTACATAAAAACCAAGAGACTACCACTAAACTAAACACAACTGTGCACAGTCACAGATTACAGTGGTACCTTTACTTTTCTATTGATTGTATTTTTTCATTATTTCTCCCTTCCTCAACCCTAAAATAATCTAGGATGTTTTATAAAATCAAGAGTCGAAATGCCCACATGAAGATCCACAGGCAACAGGATGACTGGCAGCACCGGTCTCAGGATGCCCTTTACTCTTCAGTCACCTACACAGGGGCAACACTGGGCAAACTGACGACCACTCCTCCTGCCTACCCCAGCTGGGAGAACAGGGAGATCCAGGAGCAGCTAGAGGCTATGTCAGAGGCTATGACCTGTACAAGTCTACCCCCACTGTATCACCAGGATGTGAAACTGAACCTTGCCAAAGAAAAGTGCCAAAATATTTTTATATAACAAACTCAAAGAAATACAATTCTTTGTAATGCACTAACTGTGAAGATTTCAACCCCGTCTAGGTCTTAAACACTTATGTGTACAGACTCAGGCCAAGACTTTCGTTTAGCATCAACAGAAACTAAGCCCCTTTTAGCAAATCTGCACTTACAGAACGGGGCTAATGATTTTCTTCATTATTTTCTCATTGATGCGCAACATTGATATTTTTATTCATGTAGCATACATAAATATGTATTTTTAGTTAATTCTGCAAATCCCCCCTTCCTGCTGCCACATCCCCCCCAACCCCCAACCACATTTTGAAACTGTTGCTGGGATTTAGAGACTAGTTTCAATAGCACATCATTCAAGCGCCTTGTTTGTCAAAGCAATGGCCCAAAACTTGCACTTAAAAGTCCCTTTCATATGGTAAAAGCATCCCCCAGACATCTCGGGGAATGTAATCCAAAAGCTTCTGTTCAACTTTGGTTCATGTCAGGCAATGAAGGAAGAAAGGGATTTGAATCCTAATGCCTTGCTCAGCACCAACATAAACTCGTGCCACTTGGGAGCTCGGCGGGGGTGGGGGGGTATCCTACAAGAGATTTTCACCAGGGGACTGAGGACAGCTTTGTCTCTCCAAACTGAGCCTCCTTTCTAATATATCCTCACCCTCTCATGTACAGTCTTGCTGCCCCGAACATCAATCCAAGGCTCTTAACCACAAGTTCCCCCGCAACAGGGACACAGTTTCCTCCTGACGGTGCTCTGCCAGATGAGCTCTCAATCAGAAAAAGGGTTGGCCATTCAGAGAACGTAGCAAGCCGACCTCCTCCTGCACACTGGTTTGGGAGCCAATGGCATAGTCGAGGTGTGTCTGATGACCCAACATTCACAGGCTGAAATGACAGCAAAGTGATGGCTCATACAAATAAACTTCCAAGAAAGGTCAGTCGTCCAAGGATGATATAATAAATTTCCTCCCTATTAAACTGTGAACAAGGTTGTCTTTATTATAAAAATTAGTTTATATTCCTAACTGTATTTGATCTTATTTGTCAGAATCACTGAATCTCTACAGTGCAGGTAGAGGCCATTCGGCACACGCAGTGTAAACCGACACTCTGAACAGCAGCCCACCCAGACCTCTGCAATTACCATGGGTGATCTTGCTAGCCTGTGCATTCTCTGGACACTACAGAGCAATTGAGCACGGCCAAACCACTTGCACAAAGGGTGGTGTATATATAGAATCAGCTGCCAGAGAAGTCGTAGAGGCAAGTACAATTACAAAGCTATTTGGATAAGTACATGAACATAAAAGGTTTAGAGGGATATGGGCCAAATGCAGGCAAATGGGGGTAGTTTTTTTTTTCCTTTTCTCCTTTATTCATTAATACGATGAGGACGTTGCTGGCTAGGCAGCATTTATTGTCCATCCCTAATTGCCCAGAAGGTAGTTCAGAGTCAACCACATTGCTGTGGGTCTGGAGTCACATGTAGGCCAGACCAGGTAAAGGTAGCAGTGTCCTTCCCTAAAAGACATTAGTGAACGAGATGGGTTTTTCCCGACAATCAACAATGGATTCATGGTCATCATTAGATTCTTAATTCCAGATATATTTTATTGAATTCAAATTGCACCATCTGCCATAGCGGGGTTTGAGCCTGGGTCCCTGGAATGTTATCCAGGGTCTCTGGATGAACAGTCCAGTGATAATATCATTAGGCCATTGCCTCCCATATTGGAGGAAAGTTGGGCTGAAGGATCTGTTTCCATGCTGTACGACTTTATCTTTGGACTTGTGGAGGAAACTAAAGCGCCTGGCAGAAATCCACGCAGACATGGGGAAAATACGCAAACTCCACAACACACAGTTATCCAAGGATGGAAGTGATTCCAGCTCCCTGGCACTGGGCGGGAACTGTGCTAACCACTGTGTCACCCAGGGGTTAATTTATGAATATTAAAAAATACAAAATTGCACTGCAATGCTGTAGAAGATATAATGTTAACTGCCAGGTAAAAAAATTTGATTTTAAAATAATGAAGAGATTCTAGAAAAAGCAGCTGTCTGCATTTCCCAGAGTTTCAAAGGATGCTGGCAACCTCCCAGGCATATTAACATTCTTACAGGGCTGGCACAGTTGACATAGATGTTTCTCCTAGTTGGTTAGTCTAAAACTAGGGTTCATAATCTCAGAATGAAGGACAGGCCAATTTAGAGTGATAATTGGAAGAGTTTCTTCAGAGGGTGCTGAATCTTTGGAATTTACATCAGAGGACCACTGAGTAGGTCCATGACAAAAATTGGTACGGATATGGAGATTGTGCAGGAGAGTGGCACTGAGATAGATAGTCAGCCGTGATCTAACTGAATTGTGCAGCATACTTGATGGGCTGAATTGCCCACTCTTGTTCCTATGATGCCCATCAAAACTCCATTACCACAAACTCAGATATACCAGTGGAAAAGACCAGTTAACTTACAGCAGAGAAAGCAGCAGAGATTCAATGATGGTGTTGAAAACCTCGAAGGCTTTAGACAGAGGAAGTTAAGGGAAAGCATTGCTGATGCCTGAACTGTCAGTAACCAGAGGGCACACATTTAAGGAGAGTGGTGCCAGCAATGACCATCTCAAACAATACAATCATTGTTGCTTGATATTCAATGGCATCAGCAGGACTGGATTCCCCATTATCTACATCGTGGGAGTCATTACTGACCAGGAACTGAAATGGAATAGCCTCCATAAGTATTGTGACTACAAAAGTCAGTCAGAAGCACAGAATTTGGCAGCGAATAAGTCACTTTCTGACTCCCCAAAGCCTGTCCACCATCTGTAAAGCATAAGTCAGGAGTGTGAAGGAATATGCCCAACTTGCCTGGACTAGGACACCTCCAACAACACTCAAGATGCTCAACATCATCCAGGACAGACAAGCTCCTCTTTACTGACAGCCCATCCACCAACTTCAGCATTCATTCTCATCACCACTGGCACAAAGTGGCAAATTGTGCCACCTACAAGATGCAATGCTGCAATTCCCCAAGATTTCTCCATCGGCACATTCCAAACCCAGAACTACTACTAACTAGGTCAAAGGCAGCAGATATATGGGAGCACCACCACCTACACATTTCTCTTCAAGCCACACACCAATGGACTTGGAAAAATATCAGCATTGATGGGGTTAACAGCCTGGAACCATCTTCTTAACAACAGTTCATGAATGCAGTTCACCACTGCCTTCTCAAAACCAAAGCAACATGCACAGACCCAGCTAATTACGGTCACATCCTATGAAAAAGGGACCCGGGCTCAAACCCCACTATGGCAGATGGTGCAATTTGAATTCAATAAAAAAAGCTGATGAAATGAACCGCCCAATCCAATAACAGGTTTCAAAAGGGAATCGGGGAAGTACTTTATGATGCAAAAAATTACGAAGTGGGTCTAATTGGTTGTTCTTGAAAACAGCTGGTGCAGCCTCAAACAGGTTGAAAGGCCTCTCCAGTGTTATTCAATCAATGTGAATGAGATTGACTTCTACTAATCTGAAATCACAGAACACTAGACAGACAAGTCTCAATGCTAAAGGTAAAACCCAGAAGAGCTGTGGATGCTGTAAATCAAGAACAAAAACAAAGATGCTGGAAAAGCTGAAGCAGGTCTGGCAGCATCCGTGAAGGAGAAAACAGAGTTAACATTTTGGGTCCAGTGACCCTTCCTCAGAACTGATGGTGGCTGGGAAAACATCAGTTATGATCAGAGATAATGGGAATTGCAGATGCTGCAGAATTCCAAGATAATAAAATGTGAGGCTGGATGAACACAGCAGGCCAAGCAGCATCTCAGGAGCACAAAAGCTGACGTTTCGGGCCTAGCTCTCTGATGAAGGGTCTAGTCCCGAAACGTCAGCTTTTGTGTTCCTGAGATGCTGCTTGGCCTGCTGTGTTCATCCAGCCTCACATTTTATTATCAGTTATCATCAGTTTTGTTTCTCAATGCTAAGGTAACCATCTAGGCTGTGGACCCTGGGATCCCACTGGAATCAAGGCCAAGCTTGATGGAACTTCATTTGGTAAAGGCACTTGGAAATAGACAGGCAAATGAAGCATTGAGGTACAAAGCAGCCATGAATTAACTAGGTGGAAGTAGCTTCAGAGAGTTCATACTACTGAAATGGTATGATAGGATCAGGGTTAGGATTAGGGTTAATGAGGTCAGCTTGCTGGTGGTATTTTCTTCAATTGTGTAATTGTCAAAACTTTGCAAAACATCCAATACGTGGTTCTCTCCACGGTACACATCAATTCATTCTTCATAGATTCCCCAAAAACAGAGCTCCTTCTATCCACAGGAAGAAAAGGGGTAAGCAATGGCCTGGTGGTATTATCACAAGATGATCAATCCAGAAGCTGAGCAAATGTTCTAGGGACCCAGGCTTGAATCCCACCCCAGCACATGGAATTTAAATTCGACATTTAGGGATAAAGTAAGTCTGGATTTAAGAGTCTACTGATCACCATGCAGTCATTGTTGATCATCAGGAAAACCCATCTGTTTCACTAATGTCCTTCAGGGAAGGAAATCTACCATCTTTACCCAGTCTGGCCTACATGTGACTCCAGACCTTCAGCAATATGGGTGACTCTCAACTGCCCTCTGAAATGGCCTAGCAAGCTACTGAGTTGTACAAATCACCACAAAGTCTCATAGAAATGGAACTGTACAGGCCACCTAGCACTGTCCTAGGCACTGGAAAAGACAATGGCAGAAACAGCCTTGTCAACTCTGCAAAGTCCTCCTCACTAACATCTGGGGGTTAGTGCTAAAATTGGGAGAGCTGTCTCACAGACTAGTCAAGCAACAGCCTGACAGTCATACTCACAGAATCATGCCTTACAGACACTGTCCCAGACACCATCATCACCAGCCCTGTATATGTCCGGTCCCACCGGCAGGACAGACCCAGCAGAGGGGGGTGACACAGTGACATACAGTCAGGAGGGAGTTGCTCTAGGAGTCCTCAGTATTAACTCTGGCCCCGTTGTCTCATGGCTTCAGGTTAAACATGGGCAAGGAAACCTCCTGCCGATTACCACATACCGTCCTCCCTCAGCTGATCAATCCGTACTCCTCGATGTTGAGCAACACTTGGAGGGAGCACTGAGGATGGCAAGGGCACAAAGTGTGTTCTGGGTGGGGGATTTCAATATCCACCACCAAGAGTGGCTCAGCAGCAGTAATACTGTCCAAGCTGGTCAGGTCCTACGGGACGTAGCTGCTAGAGTGGGTCTGCAGCAGGTGGTGAGGGAACTAATAAGAGGGAAAAACATACATAAACTCATCCTTACCAATCTGCTGGCTGCAGATGCATCTGTCCATGACAGTATCAGTAAGAGTGACCATCGCACAGTCCTTACGCAGACAAAGTCCCACCTTTACATTGAGAATACCCTCCATCATGTTGTGTGGCACTTTCACCATGCTGATTGGAATAAACTTTGCACAGATCAGGACTGGACACCCATGAGGTGCTATGGGCTATCGACAGCAGAACTGTACTCCAGCACAATCTGCAACCTCATGGCCCGGCATATCCCCCACTCAACCATTACCATCAAGCCAGGGGATCAGCCCCGATTCAATGGAGAGTGCAGGAGGGTGTGCTAGGAGCAGCACCAGGCATACCTGAAGATGAGGTATCAACCTGGTGACACCACTAAACAGGACTACCTGCATGTGAAACACTGAAAGCAGCAAGTGATAAACAGTGCTAAGCGACCCACAACCAACGGATCAGATCTAAGCTCTGCAGTCCTGCCACATCCAGGGGTGAATGCTTGTGGACAATTGAACAACTCACTGGAGGAAGAAGCTCTACAAATATCCCCGTCCTCAACAACCGAAGAGCCCAGCACATCAGTGCAAAGAGATAAGGCTGAAGCTTTCAGTGATCTTCAGCCAGAAGTGCCGAGTGGATGATCCACCTCAGTCTCCTCCAGTTGTCCTCAGTATCGCAGATGCCAGTCTTCAGCCAATTCAATTCACTCCACATGATATCAAGAAACGGTTGGAGACACTGGATACAGCAAAGGCTACGGGCCCTGACAACATTCCAGCAATGTGACTGGAGACTTGCTCCAGAACTTGTACATTAGGTGGGTTATAGGGGGTGGGTGCTCTGAGGGTCTGTGTGGACTTGTTGAGCCGAAGGGCCTGTTTCCACACTGCAGGGATTCTATTCAATGAGAACTTGTCACTCCCTGAGCCAAACTGTTCCAGTACAGTTACAACACTGGTATCTACCCGACAATGTGCAAAATTGCTCAAGTATGTCCTGTACACAAAAAGCAGGAGAAATCCAGCTCGGCTAATTCCTACCCCATCAGTCTACTCTTGATCGTCAGTAAAGTGATGGAAGGTGTCAGTAACAGTGCTATCAAGCAGCAGCTACTCAGCGACGCCCAATTTGGGTCGCACCAGGGCCACTTAGCTACTGACCTCATTACAGCTTCGGTTCAAACATTGACAAAAGAGTTTAATTCAAGAGGTGAGGTGAGACTAACAGCCCTTGATATCAAGGTTGCATTCGGCTGAGTGTGGCTTCAAGGAGCCCTAGGAAACCTAGGTATCAGGGGGCAAACGGTCCGCTGGTTGAAGGTATATCTGACTCATGGGAAGATGGCTGTGGTTGTGGGAGGTCAGTCATCTCAGCTCCAGGGCATCTCTGCAGGAGTTTCTCAGGGCAGTGTCCTTGGCTCAACTATCTTCAGTGCCTTCATTAATGACCTTCCCTCTAGCATAAGATCAGAAGTGGGATGTTCGCTGATGACCACATAATGTAGAGCACCATTCGTGACCCGTCAGATACTGAAGAAGTCCATGTTTGAATGCCACAAGAACTGGATAATATCCAGGCTTGGGCTGACCAGTGGCAAATGGCATTCATGCCACACAAATGCCAGGCTATGACCATCACCAAAAAGAGACAATCTAACCACCATCCCTTGACATTCAATGCTGTTACCATCACTAAAGGCCCACTATCAACATCCTGGGGTTATCATTGACCAGAAACTCAACTGGACTCAAACACAGTGGCTACAAGAGCAGGCCAGAGGCGGGGAATACTGCAGCGAGTAACTCACCTCCTGAGTCCTCAAAGCCTGTCCACCATCCACAAGGCACAAGACAGGAGTGTGAGGGAACGGTCCCCACTTGCCCCTGGATGAGTGCAGCCCCAATAACGCTCAAGAAGCTCGACACCATCCAGAACAATGCAGTCAACATGACTAACACTATATCCACAAACATCCATCCCCTCCACCACAGACGCTCAGTAGCAGCAGTGTGTACTATCTGCAAGATGCACTGCAGAAATTCACCAAAGACCCTCAGGCAGCACTTTTCAAACCCACAATCAACAAGGGTATCAGACATATGAGAACAGCACCACCTCCAAGTTCCCCTCCAAGCCACTCATCATCCTGACTTGGAAATATATTGCCGTTCCTTTACTGTTGCTGGATCAAAATCCTGGAATTCCCTCCCTAATAGCATTGTAGGTCAACCCACAGCAGGAAGACTGCAGTGCTTCAAGAGGGCAGTTCACCACCACCTTCTCAAGAGCAACTAGGGATGGACAAGTAGTACTGGCCCAGCTAGCGACACCCACATCCCACAAATGAATAGAAAAAAAATACGGCTGCAAACCACAGGTTCATTGGATTTCAGGAGTCCACTTGCGCTTGCCACTCAAAAAGATCATGGCTGATCTGTTATGCTATCCAACACTGCCTTGAATAAATTTTAATACCCAGTCTCTACTACTTTCTGGGGAAAACAACTACATACTCGAAAGACACTTGGAGAAAGAAAATTCTTCACATCTTGGCTTCAAAAGAGAAACTTCATTCTTAATAAAAACCGAAAGAACTATGCTGGTGATGCTGTAAACCAGTAACAAAAACAAAGCTCAGCAGGTCTGGCAGCAGTGAAGGAGAAAACAGAGTAAACGTTTCGAGCCCAGTGACCTTTCCTAAGAACTGATGGTGGCCGGGAAAATGCCAGTTTATATGCAGAAAATAGGAAGGGGGTGGGTTAGGGAATAAACGATAGGACAGAGCCCAAAGAGAGGGACAGTTGGACAGACAAAAGAGTTGATAACGATCCAGCTGGGAGGGCGAATAGCTGTTAATGGGGACTGCTAGTGACTAACAGCAGTTGGTCTGTCATGGCAGGCTATGTGGTAACAAGGCCTGGTGTGTGAGGTAAGGAGTTAGGACATGGGAGAGGTTAGGCCCAAAAATGATTGGGCTCGATATAGAGTCCATAGGATTACAGGATTCCCAGATGGGAGATGAAGTGTTGTTCTTCCAGCATGTGTTGAGTTTCACTGGACCACTGCAGCAAGCCAGAGTCAGAGATGTTGACCAGGGAACAGGGTGGTGTGTTAAAATGGCAGGCAACAGGTAGCTCAGGGTCTCTTTTGCGAGCTAGATGTAGATACTCTATGATGCTGTCACCAAGTCTATGCTTCATTTCCCCAACGTAGAGGAGACCACATTATGTGCAGCGAATGTAGTAGACTAGATTCTGGAAAGTGCAGGTGAAGTGTTGCTTCACCTGGAAACTATGTTTGGGCCCTTGGATACTGGGGAGGGAGGAGGTAAACAGGCAGGTGTTGTACCTTCATCGGTTAGAGGAATGTGTCATAGGGCTGTGGTGGGGTGTTGGGGGTGAAGGAAGTGTGGACCAGGGTGTTCCCAGAGCCATGGACCCTGCAGAAGGTGGCAAGGGAGGGGAGGGGAATAGATGTCTGTTGGTGGCATCACACTGGAGGTGGTGGAAATGGTGTCTGATGATCTTCTGAACGTGGATGCTTGTGGGATGGCAGAAGCGGAACCCTATCGCTGTTATGGGAAGGAAGAGAAGGTGAAGGCAGAAGCACAGATGGGACAGAGCCGGTTGATGGCCCTGTCAACAATGGTGCTGGGAACTCCTTGGTTGAGGAAGAAGGTGGACATTTCAGAGGCTCCCTTGTCAAAGTTGGCCTCATCTGAAATTCTCAAGCTGCGCTCCCTAGATTTATTCCCTCCCTCTGCAAACATCTTCTGCATATTTCATCCTCTCAAGATCTTCTATGTTTCAATGAGATCACATCTCATTCTTCTAATTTCCAGTGGATACAGAGCTGGTCAGTTTAACTTGTCCTCATAAGATAGTCCCTTCATCAATTGTTTTAAGTGAAATTAAAACAAAGTGCTGGACCAATTCAGCAAGCCTTGTAGCATCTGTGAAGAGAGTTAGTGTTTTGAGCCCAAAATGGGGTGGCACAATGGCTCAGTGGTTAGCACTGCTGCCTCATCAAACCTGGGTCCCTGGTGCTCTTTCATCCCTCGGGCAACTACATATGTGCAATTTGCATGTTCTCCCCATGTCAGCACAGATTTCTTCCTGGTACTCCGGTTGCCTCCCGCAGACCAAAAATGTGCAGGTTAGGTGGATTGGCCATGGGAAAAGCAGGGTTACAGAGTTGGTGGAGGAGGGGGTAAGTCTGGGTGGAATGCTGTTAGGAGGGTTGGTATTGATGCAATGGGCCGAATGGCTTGCTTCTGCACCATAGGGATTCTATGATTGAACATTGCGAAGAATCACGTTGAATTCGAAACTTTACTCTCTCTCCACAGATACCGTCAGACTGACTGAGCTTCTTCATCAGTTTCTCTTTGTTTCAGCTTTCCAGCATCTGCAATATTTACTTCTAAATTAGCTGAGTGAACCTTCTCTGAACTGCTTCTGAAGCACTTTTTTTTATTTCAAGTTCAGGGATCAGACTGCACACCCTACTCCAGATGTGGTGTCAACAATGGTCTATAAAAATGTGCAGAAATTTCCCAACTTTTATATTCTATTCCCTTTGCAATAACTGACAACATTCCATCTATTTTCCTAATCATTTGATGTACATGCTTACTAATGTTTTGAGATTCTTGTATCAGATCTTTCTGTATCGTGGAATTTTGCAACCGCTTGCCATTGAAAAACTGCTTTGTTTTCTTCCTGTTAAAGTGAGCAAATTCACATTTATTCCGAGTACATACTCCTACAACAGCTCAAACTGATATCACAATAATAGCTCTTAAGACTGACCTATGTCAATGATTAAATGATGTCAACATAAACCAGTAGGTTAAGAAAGTGTGGGTCAAAGAGTCAGCGTTCAATAATTGGGGAAAGACGCAGGATCCACCCAATGTTGACACAAACCTCCAACATCACATTGGGTGGGCAAGTCCTGAGGTTAGTCTGGAAGAGGTAACAAGCAGTTGAGTCTGACAGCATGCAGGGACATCAACTAAGATAGTGCATGAAGGGGTCACCAAATCGGATGACATTGTTGAAATTATCCTTGGTCTTGAAAGTCTGCCTAAGATGGTGACACCACTCCATAACATCATGGGTGTGAGAAACTGAAGTGAGAATCAGGAAACCCATTAATACAGGAATTGTGAAATGCATCATGCCTTCAACTACGACAATAAAAAGCTTATATCAAATCACAGACACTCGAGGCTCAAGGCATTGAGAATTTTCAACATGTAGAAAGCCCTGAGGAGATCATTGATTTGAAGCCCATTCCTTGAGAGGTGCACAGTCCAGGATTAACATTGCTGCACACGTCTTGCGTAAGTATCAAATTACTAAGGTCAGTTAACTGTTTACAACTGTTACATACCCACGCCCAAAACTGATGCAGCCTGGGTTCAGTGATGGGCCTGATAACGCGAAGTCAATTAAAATTAGAGAGGAAAGCTGGGAATCAGGTTCACACTAAGAGGTTTAAACCCTGCAAGTTGTTGCAGGGAGGAGCTCCCAGTGGAAGGAAGGGAGCTGGGAGGGGAATGGGAGAAATGAGGCTTGTTGAAAGGCAGAAAAGCACACACCGCAAAATATTTATAAATACCAAAAGAACTGCAGATACTGTAAATCAGGAACAAAAACAAAGTTGCTAGAGAAGCTCAGCAGGTCTGGCAGCATCTGTGAAGGCAAAATCAGCGTTAATGTTTCAGGTCCGGTTCTGAGGATTGATCACCGGACCCGAAATGTTAACAAAATATTTCTATCCCACCTCGTTGGGGAATTGAGGCGAGCAGACGCAGTTAAGGAGGCGCTAAATAAACAGTGGATGAGGGGAACAGAAGTAAATGGAAATAAGAAGAGTTGAAAACAGGTGAGAGGAGACTGATGTGGAGCATTTAATAGAAACATAGAAGATAGGAGCAGGAGACGGCCATTCGAGCCTCCTCTGCCATTCTTCACAATCATGGCTGATCATCCAACTCAACACAACCTAATCCTGCTTTCTCCCCATAACCACTGATCCCATTTGCCCCAAGTGCAAATGGCAGCATTACACTACTGCTGGACACAATTTTCATGCTGTAGGTTCTGTGCAGGTGGCACTGTTCTCAGTAAACCTCAACACATTTCTTTCATGAGGCTGCGCACAGACGTTAAGAATCAATTAGTTCCCAGAGTCTGTACAGGTGAAGCCAGCTGCATGTCGAATGGTTGCCAAACACTTCCTGTTGTAAAGATCCACAGACCTTCACCAAGCTTCCTGCTGCCCCAGTGTCCAGGATGCAGTACTCCTAGAAAGTGAAGTTGCAATAATGCAGGCTCCTGTAGGTGGTGGATTCATGTCCGAGCCATTGCTTCTCCCTCAGATGGCACCATTCTGCACCATTCTCTGGGGGAACCTTCCCAAGTGCCAGAAAGGGGGCACCAGAAACAGATTATTAACCCAGCAGCGTGACCCACTGCTTAGGTGCAACAGAAAACTCAATACATTTACAGAGGAAACATACAGCCCTACACACATTATGTGTTTCAATTTTTAAAAGTTTATTTTCACACATGCCATCATGAAAACACATGCACAGGTGCCAAGATAACTGTGCTCTGTCAAAATAACAATCACTCACCAATAAAACCACTGTATTAGGATTCTCATGCCTGTGAATGCAGTCTGTAGTATGTTTATATGTCAGGCCCACTACAAAGGATTGTGGGAGGGTGAACACAGGTAACAGAAAAGATGCGGCAACGCTGCCAAAGACATTCTTTATAAAATGTGACAGAACAGTATCATTAGGGAGCTCTAGCAGCAAGATACATGACCTTGTCTGCAACAGCCAGTGTTGGGGAAAGAGGGCAAAAAGATATGTATCCTTTAGGACCAAGTCAAAAAGTCCAATTGAAGAGCTCCTACACACAGCAACGTCAGAATGATCAGATAACTTGTTGGTGCTGATTGAAGGATAAATACTGGTTAGGGCACAAAGGAGAACTCTCCAGTTTCTCTTCAGAAGTGTGCTATGGGATCCTTTAGGCCCACCTGAAGATGCACATGGAGCCTCAGTTTGAAAGCTTATCCCAAACACAACTCTGAACGTGTAGCACTCCAAGTACTGCACTAGAATATCACGCTTAAGTCTTAGGCTGAAGCCCTGGAGTAGGATGTGAATCCATCGACAACTGTCACAGATGACAGAGGAGCTAACACTGACACATAATTGAGGGAACCACATTGCTGTGGGTCTGCAGCCACAAGTTGGTTGCACCAGGGAAGGACTGCAGACAACCTGCCTGCAGCATATTAGCAAATCGGACAGGTTTTTAAAACAATCTGACTGTTTCATGGTCACTATTTTGATATTAGCTTTTTACTGCCAATTTACTTAATTAAATTGTTCAACTACTGTGTTGGAGTTTGATCTCCTTAATCTAGTTCTCTGAATGACTAACCCAATAACATTACCACCATACGATCACACCCCTGGGGTTTTGTGCTCGAGTCAGACTGTAGATTCAGGTTCCACTCCAGAGACTTCAGCATCTAAAACAGGCCCCAGGTACCCACTTGAGTTGATGGGAATGACCTTATGGCGTTACGTTGGGAAGAAAAAGAGCAAGGATGTTACTTGAAGTATCCTGGCCGCCATTTATTGAACCGTATCAAGAATAACTTGCAAAGCCATCTGAGTTCTGCTTGCGAGATCCCACTGTACAATGTTTACTGACAGAACAGGGACAGCCAACCTGCAGAAGTAATTCACTGGGGCATTTTGAGAACATGCAAGGTGCTACGTAAATGGAAGTCTTTTCCCATCATTAAAAGTCAGCAGCATTTTGAACATTTACTAATCTACATAGTGACACCTATTGGCTGGTAATGCTGTTAACACGTCCCATTTAACTTATGAAGCACAAAGCTGACTTCCTTTTTCTCCGTTCAGAGCTTTGCAGGCTCTGTGTTTTAGTTTCTGTGATGGAGCTCGAAGCTTCATGCCTCACTCCTATATGACATGGGCACAGCTGATAAACAGCTCAATAGTGTCTGCTGATTCAGTGAATATCTCCCAAGAAGACTGGAGGCCAGGCTACTCTCAATAACTGGAGGAAGCAGCAGCAGTGGGAAGCTGGGAAGGTAAGCAACCTCAAGGGCAGCTGTTTTCATGTAAACAGGAGGAGCGTGGTAAAGGCATTGATCACAGACTGGGATCAGGATGCAGCATAATAACACATACTTAGCACATGTTGCAGAGGGCTCTAACATCCACTTTCAGAAAGAGAATCAGTGCCAACGGGGGCCCGTTCCCCATCATCCCCTGCAATCTTATTCCCTTTGAAGTATTTATCCAATTTTGAAAGTTCCTACTGAATCTGCTTCCAGTTCCCCACCAAGCAGCATAGTGTGTTCCAGGCTACCACAACTGACAGGAGATTTTACAGACAACAGGAACTTACCCGGGGCAGGGGGGTGGTGCAGTTCTGATGAACCTCAAGATGGTAAAAGGAGAATAGAGAGGGTCAAATGTTCAATCTTTCATGAGCTCTCAACAGGGACCTAAATGAAACTAAGGAAATCATTAAAAATGAAACCCCTATGAAACTTCTACACTGTGTAAATTCTCCTGACGGATTGCATGCGAACAGCAAAAGAGCCATGGCATTATGCCAAGCCTGAGATGCTGAACCTTATGTACAAGTGCATGGTAATTACGACATTCTGGACAGAAGGAGACATGATTCTGAGAATATCTCAGCCTCTGGGGGCTGTGAGTTCAAGTCCCACTCCAGAGACCTGATCACAGATTCTAAACCCACACTCACCAGCTCCAGAGCTTAGCAAATGTTGCATTGTCATTCAGGATCCTACAGCTTTTCAGATGAGATGTGGCTCAACCAATGTCATAATGTGTGTGGGAGCTTGCTGTGTGCAAACTAGCAGCAACGTTTCCTCTATCAGTGAGCTGACTTCAAAACTACTTCATTAGCTGTGAAAGACATGGGGACGTGTCGAAAGCTACTGTACAAGTTTACACACATGTACTTACCATCCTTTCCACATAGAATACTGCACACTTGCAGAGTGCACTCCAGTTGTTGCAAACCCATATTTCTTTTCAGGTGATGTGAAAAAAAGACAGGCACAGACGATGCAACAGAAAGCCCAAGTAAACCTCATAGCCCAACACAACACACAGACAGACATACACACAAAATTACATAATATTACAGTACTGGGGAGAGGGGATCAATCAGCCTACTGTACTTGCGTCAGCTCTTTGAAAGAGCTATCCAATTAGTCCCAATGCCCCACCTCAGTCCTAACAGACACACAGTGAATATATTATCTGACATAAATTACTGAAACAATAAACATAAGAGGGTGCAAGCCAAGGGGCTAATGATCTCATGGATCTGAAACAAATAGAGTAGCTCATTCCCATAGGAAGCCTTTATTAGTGATTTATGAACTGCTCACTGGGAGCCCTTGGCAGCATAACACTGACTGCAACTAAATACAAGATGTTCAAGAAGTAATAAACAAAATAAAAGCTGAGAGGGTGGTTCATAATTCACAGTGCTTCCACCGCACACGCCATTTAGAAAAATGACCATCAGCGGTGTGTTTATAACCCACGTTAGTAAACCGGTTAGTGTTAAATTTATTCAGCAGCTTCCCTTTATTTCAATGGTCTCTCAATGACTGCCCACAGTCGGAAAAACCTAAAGCAGCAGAGTGTAACAACTTCTCCTTCACCACATTGATGGCACCAGCCAAGTGGAACTGTCAAATTCTGAACTTGGGGCTCGGAATGTCTCTTGTAACAGAAATGGAAGCTCTCAGAAACAGAATCTGGGCTATCTCAATGAATCTGGATTGGATATGGAAGCTGGAGCAGGAAGGGTCCATTTGATTCTGCACTTCACAATTGAGACTGGGAATTTCTTAGAGCTGGGGCATTCTAGCTAAGCAGGCAGATGTCTAGGCAGACAGCCCAAGGAATGATTTCAGATCTCGCTCTACTCCATTGAACGACATTGCCAAACTCTCTGACACAATGTTACAACAAGGATATGGGGATCAGATGGAATATGCTCACAGTATAAATTGGCACAGCAAACAGGAAAGTACAATATAGATTCAACCTCCCAACTGTCACCTTGGGGTGATCAGGCCACAGGGTTAATAGTGGGCGGCAGCAGCAGCATAGTGTTCTTGTGACACAGGTTTGAATACCACTTTGGGAGATAGTGAACTTTTGAGTTCATTAAGAATGCAGAATCAAATGCTATGCTAATAGCAATTATACAACTACTGTGGACTGCCCATCTGGGTCATACTTGCCTACTCTAGATACACAGCAATGTGGGTGACACGCAATCATTTTTTGGGCAATTATAAATGGGTAGTAAGTATTGGACTAACTAGCAGGAAGAATAAAACAAGGCTGACTTCAACAGAACTTCACCTTTCACCTCATATCCAGGTTAGACGGCAAGCTGCTCAATTGAGCAGAAACACATCTTGAGGGGTGCATCTATTTGCTAGTGGGGACTTGGGCTTCATTTGGCAGTGAATTGCAGGACAACTCTGGGTCTTATGATCAGCATAAGCTGCATGCTGAGCCAGTTGGCACAGTGGTGTTCAATTCAGCTGACTCTGATGGTCTAGCAAGTCTCCGAAGGCTAGAGAAACTGGGGCAGGAGGCGGCCATTCTGCCCCTTAAGCTTCCTCCACCATTCAATGAGATCAACTCCATATCCCTGGAGGGGGCTTCTGTAAAATCTATTGATATCAATCTGCAAAGTTCCAATTAATTCCCAGTATCCCAGGGTCAGGGTGGGGTGTTTGAGGGGTCAGGATGAGATGGAGAAAACAGAAAGAGAGATAACCAGATCACAAATCAAGAAATACAGAAATATTCCTGAGCAGCAGCATCTAAAGGCCGGACTTATTTATCAAAATATTTCAGTGACCATTAAATTTTAAATGAGCAATTGCTATCCTTTATATTTCGAATTCTTAATTAACCATACCATTAGCTGAGGTGTGTACTGCTCCTAACACTCCACTGGAAATCAATAGCTTTCTCGTCCAGGAACAAGACACCAGTCCCTCTGCAACTGGGGCAAAGAAAGAACTCATTAAAAAGATGTTTTTGAACACAAAATAGGAATGACGAGGGAAAACGCTTAAGTGTTGTCACTTTGCCACTCCAGATGAGACGCAGAATAAAGCTCCCTCTGACTTAATGCCAGTGGCACAGTTTTCAACCCCAACCTCAGATCTCTTGGAATCACAAGCTGGTCAATGAACTCCAGCTGACGGCGCACTGCAGAATTACCGGGCAGATGTGTGCAATGAATATGCCCCAAACTCAGGTCACAAGAGGAAACACAACAAGCTGGCACAGCAAAATCACCCAGCCATGAGAGTGAGTTTAAGACAAACAGGGATTTTTTTTTGTAAGAACACAGAAAGATAAGTGATGAAGATGTGCTTGTGTCGAAGATCCTGTGTATTTGGTGTACCTGATGTCAATTGCTGGAATCTCTGCTCCTTCTAAACCCCATGGTCTCTCCTGTTACACTGCTTAAAACAGGATGCAGTGAAGCTCCCTGTACATATCATGCAGGCCATCATGCCTTCCCACCACCCAGCACTTGGATGGTTAGCAAAGCGAGGCTCTCCTTCCTTTCTGTCCAGCTCCTGTTTGTCCAGCTCAGACCTCGATGCGGGCATCCGATCCTTTCCCCTCTTTCTGAAGCATGTCCTCCTGCTTCAACTTTGGCTTCTCTGTGCGTGTGTGCCAGACCAGGACCTAGGGGTGCAGGGGGTGAAAAGAACATAACAGCCGTTAGCATTCACCCAACCACAGTGTGTTACAAATGAGGCACATACCAACATTATGTGGCAGGCAATGGACTGGAGCCTGGCCACAGCAAGTGGCAAGCAGTTTGTTTTGCAGCACAGTCTACTCACTCAGCAGGTTACAGAGTCTATTTGAACAGTCTCTATGCACTGCAGCAAACCAAAACTGCAGAGATCTCTAATAAAACCAGAATAATTTCATCATTAAAAATATGCAGAGTGTAGTATAGTTACATGTTAAAATTACATGTGTTAAACCAATCTCAGTCACTCTCAACAAGCCAGTCTCAAGGAAAGACTGACAGGAGAATTACCTTATTCTCTCCATGCTGCCTTCAGGTGTTGGTGTCACAATGTGAATACAGCCCTTAAAGGCAACAACTTCAGAAAATACTGCGCCTACTGTGCACTGAAAATGTCCTTTTGGCGGTGGGGTAGGGGAAGCATTACATCTTTCTGGACCAATATAAAGGATGTGATGGAATAGGGAGCAGCAACGTCAAGCTAAGTTCGATGATTATTGAGGAGCGAGAGCTCTCAGTTCAACCACCAAGCGTTGAGACAATTTTAGGAATTTGTCTTTGCACAAACAGCAATTGTGTATCCCATACGTAAACAAGGCAATGAATAACAATGCAATTTACTAGGATGGTAGCAGGGACAAGGGACTGCGGTGATGTGGAGAGACTGAAGAGTTGGGATGGCCCTCCATGAAGTGGTTAAGGGAAGTTTAACACAGGTTCTCAAACTCATGAATGGTCTGAATACAATAAAGTAGTATCAGAAGGACACAGATTAAGGAACCATTACGGATGACCTGAGAAAATGTTTTTCTTTAATACAGTGAGTTACAATCAGAAATAGGTGGCAAAATTAAATTCAATAGTACTAACTACTGTGGGTGAAGGCAGCAGCTCATCAGCACCTACTTCAGTATCAGCCAGTGACACCCACACCCCACAAGTAAATTTTAGAAACAGCAGCATTCAGAGGAACTGGATAAATATCTGAATGTGAAAATTAAGGACAGGTAAACAGCATGGGAGCGAATTCTGTCAAGCAGCCAGCGTAAGGCCAATGGTTTGAATGGCTTATCCTGTGCCAAATCATCCATCAAATTAAGTTGAAGAGTTAGGAATATGGCAAGATCTACATAAGTGGAATTTTAATTTTATGTAGACACATTTAACTTCATTAAGCCATCCTATTTCCAAGTGACTGCCCTTCCACTTACTGCGTTACAATTGTCTGCCTTGGGTTCAAGCTCCTCGATGGAGACCAGCGATTGCAGCAAACTGCTTTCAAGGTAACCACGCTCTGCGTTTATATCAAACCTGGCCTCACGGTTAGCCAGAAGAAGCTGTAAGGCCACAGCAAACCCTGCCATGTCCATGGGGAAAGGCCGGTTTGGTTTCCAGGCCGTGTAAAACCCAACCACCTTCCCGTTCTCCACCAGCGGCCTCTCAAAACGTAAGCCCCCAACAAGTCCCACTGGCCAAACCGAAACATGCTTCGTCCAGCGCATCTGCAGGAAGAGTGAGGCAACAGAAAGAGTAGTTTACATTACTGATCTCACCACTTAATCCGTCCAGAGTTAGACAGTCTCTTATAAGCAATCAGCGTGACAACTATCGTCCAGTGTCATCACGTGCCCATTTCAACATCACCAGCCATTACAACTGAAGTATCCCTGAACGCTGGGCTGTGCTTTCCTACCAGGTTACATCTCATTATGGGAGGGTGCTGAACAAAACTTCAAACAAATTTCTGTTTTCTATAAATTAAATTATACAATGCTCATTTACTTGGTGTACTTTTTAAAAATACCTTTAAGTAAAGCTACCGAACAGGGAGAACTTGGAAACAACCAAGGCACGGGTTTACAATCAGAAGGAACCTTCTTTTTAGTAGAGAGCTGTGCTTACACTATACCCCCACTACTTACTTTGAAACAGTATACCAGTAATAATGTGTAACAGAGAAGTGCCATCCCATAGCAGTAAGGGCTACACATATTAACAAGGGAAAGGCAATGGTCTAGTGGTATTATCGCTGGGCTGTTAATCCAGAGACCCAGGTAATGTTCTGGGAACCTGGGTCTGAATCCTGCCACAGCAGATGGTGAAATTTGAATTCAATAAATATCAGGAATTAAGAGTCCAATGACGATCACAAATCCATTGTCAATTGTCAGAAAATTGCCGCTCAAATGCCCTTTAGGGAAGGAAACTGATACCCTTACCTGGTCTGGCCTACATGTGACTCCAGACCCACAGCAAATGTGGTTGACTCTGAACTGCCCGGTGGGCAATTAGGGGTGGACAATAAATGCTGCCTGGTCGGTGGCGCCTTCGTCCCATGAACAAATAAAACAAAGCTCCATTTATTAATCAGTAACTGAGCAATATCACGATGAACCAGGATTATTATGGTTTCAACCAAAATGTATTAAACACAGGGCATAGGCATCACTAACTAGGCCATCTCCAAATGGTCCAGGAGAGGTAATGGTGAGCTGCCTTCTTAAACAGCTGCAGTCTGTATGATTTACGCCCAAGGTGTTGTTCGAAAGGGACCCTGTGACTGATAGAATGGCAATATAATTACAAGTCAGGATAGGATCAGACTTGAGAGGGAACTTACAGGTTACACTATGCCCCTTCATAGCCTTCTAAAATGGTGCAGGTCACGAGTTTCAAAGGAACTACTTAAGCAGCTGCAATTTCTTAGATGGTACACTACTGCCACTGTTTGCTGGTGAAGGGACTGAATGCTTGCATTCTGACAGCTGCTACTGAGGTATTAAAGTATCTCTCTGGAGCACGATATAAAGGTCAGTTTATGCTCAGAATGAAGTCTCTGGCCTGTCTCATCAAACAGTTTGGGAGTCAGAGGATGTGTCTGATTTGTTACTACTTTGAGACTTGACAGCAGGTCTTCTGATGCTCTTCTGGCCAGACACCACTCTTCGCCCTGCATAAGCACCAACACCTCGAAAATGCTGCTGTCCATTTTCTAACTTGCACCAAGTACTAACCCAGCATGAGCATGTTAACTGATCTCTGCAATCTACTTTAACCCTTGCTCATTCCCTATTTTAATCACTCCATCACTGATCGACCGTGTCTGCAGGTTCCTGCACCCCAAACTCCAAAACCTCTCTAACATTCCATCAAATCTAATATTTATTAGATAGTATATTTTTATATTAGCTACAAAATTATTTGCTGAACCTTCTTAGCACATTTTACTGTTACAGCACAATATAAAGGTGAGTTTGTGTTCAGAATGAAAGCTCTGACCTACCTCATCAAACAACTTCAAGCTGTAGGTGTTGTCATCATCTGCAAAGTAGACCACAGCCTCCTCGCTGAGCTCCCGGTTTTCCCGCAGCCACTGGATGCCCAGGTTCCTCTGCTCCACGCCCCGAGGCTTCAGCCAGTTGGGATCACTGTCCTTCAGCTTGTAGATGGTGGGTGTCGGTAAGCTGAGGTGGGTGTAGGGCAAGCCGCTCTGTGCCAGGAGGTCAGCCACCAGCTTGGAACGATTGGCAGCATCTTCCACCACAATCCAGTGGAACTTCTTCACATGTAGGAAGGTCTGGGAGAGACGGACCAGCTCAGCTTTCTGCACCAGTCTGCCGGGAGGACGGAGCCACAGATGGGTTACAGACAGCACAAATCAAGTACACAAGCATCATCAGGAGTGTCAGCAATGATGCAGTAATGGGAAGCAAATCAAGTGCTGCACCAAAGTCTGTTTCTTCCCATTCTGTACTCAGAATGCCCCTAAATATTTGTTAGAGAAGTATTTTCCCAGATGACGACTGCTGACATTTTCTGTTTTGCAGCATCTTTATAGCGTGGTACCAGGTGAAGGCCCACTGCCACAAATCCTCTTGTTTTTGCTCTGTCTCAGGCCTATCGGCTAATTAGGGGATACAGCACCATAGAGTAAATACAGTAAAAGCACTATTTTAGATATTAAGAAGTGTTATCGTATTATAGCAACCAGTACATCTACATTTGGCCAAACAATGATTAGAAGTTTAAGGAGCTGCTACAGATTTATCTGAATGTGAGAACAGAACTCTGTCTCCAGCCACTGACAGACAGCGCTCAGCAGAATGGGATGGACCAAGGCATCCTGAACAGCTGGCAGCTGCAATTTCATTTCCCATCAAACGGCTGAGCAGATTTTATAGGCCAAATGGCTTACTCTGCTCCTATGACTTACAATCTTATAAATACTTGAAAAGGAAGCATTTGCAGGACTGTGGAAGGGGAAAGTGAGGCTGGAGCACTGGAGACTAATTGAAGAGATCTTTCAAAGGGCCAGCACAGGCAGGATGGGCCAAAAGATCTCATTCTTCGGCGTCAGCTCTAGCTGACGTGATAGCCCGAATACCCGAAATACAAGATTCTGGGTTCAAATTGCATTCCAGGACTTCAGACAAAGTCAAGACTATCACCCCAGTGAAGTTCCAAGAGAATGACAGATTTTCAGAGATTTGGCATTTCGAACATAGAACAATACAGCACAGAACAGGCCCTTCGGCCCTCCACGTTGCACTGACCTGTGAACTAATCTAAGCCCCTGCCCCTACACTATCCCATCATTATCCATCTGCTTATCCAAGGACTGCTGAAGTGCCCTAATGTGGCTGAGTTAACTACATTGGCAGGCAGGGCGTTCCACGCCCTTACCACTCTGAGTAAAGAACCTGCCTCTGATATCTGTCTTAAATCTATCACCCCTCAATTTGTAGCTATGCCCCCTTGTACAAACAGAAGTCAATATCCTCGGAAAAAGACTCTCACTGTCCACCCTATCTAATCCTCTGATCATCTTGTATGTCTCTATTAAATCCCCTCTTAGCCTCCTTCTCTCCAATGAGAACACACGCAAGTCCCTCAGCCTTTCTTCATAGGGCCTGCACTCCAGACCACACAACATCCTGGTAAATCTCCTCCGCAACTTCTCCAATGCTTCCACATCCTTCCTGTAACAAGGCAACCAGAACTGCACACAATATTCCAACTGAGGCCGCACTAGCGTTTTGTACAGTTGCAGCATGACATCATGGCTCCGGAACTCAATCCCTCTACCAATAAACCTAAAACACTGCAAGCCTTCTTAACAGCACTATCAACCTGGGTGGCAACTTTCAGGGATCTATGTACATGGACACCAAGATCCCTCTGCACATCTACACTACCAAGAATCTTTCCACTGACCCAGTATTCTGCCTTCCTATTATTCCTCCCGAAGTGAATCACCTCACATTTATCCGGATTAAACTCCATTTGCCACCTTTCGGCCCAATTCTGCAGTTTATCCAACTCTCCCTGCAACCTGCAACATTCTTCCACACTGTCCACCACTCCACCGACTTTAGTGTCATCTGCAAACTTACTAACCCATCCACCTACGCCTGCATCCAAGTCAGTTATAAAAATGACAAACAGCAGTGATCCCAAAACAGATCCTTGAGGCATACCACGAGTAACCAGACTCCAGGCTGAATATTTTCCATCAACCATCACTCATTGCCTCCTTACAGAAAGCCAGTTTCTAATCCAAACTGCTAAATCTCCCTCAATCCCGTGCCTCTGTATTTTCTCCAATAGCCTACCAGTGGAACCTTATCAAAGGCTTTACTGAAGTCCACGTACACCACGTCAACTGCCGTACCCTCATCCACATGCTTGGTCACCTTCTCAAAAAATTCAATGAGGTTTGTGAGACACGACCTGCTCGTGACGAATCCATGCTGACCATCTCCAATCAAATTGTCGCTTGCTAGATGATTATAAATCCTATCTCTCATAATCCTTTCCAAAATCTTTCCTACAACAGACATAAGGCTCACAGGTCTATAATTACCTGGGTCATCCCTACTGCCCTTCTTGAACAAGGGCACAACATTTGCGATCCTCCAGTCCTCTGGTACTAAACCTGTAGACAATGAGGACTCAAAGATCAAGGCCAAAGGCTCCACCACTTCCTCCCGAGCTTCCCAGAGAATCCTCGGAAAAATCCCATCTGGCCCAGAGGATTTGTCTATCTTCGCACCTTCTAGAATTGATAACACCTCCTCCTTACTAACCTTAATCCTTTCAATTCTAGATAACAAAGTGTGGAGCTGGATGAACACAGCAGGCCAAGCAGCATCTCAGGAGCACAAAAGCTGACGTTTCGGGCCTAGACCCTCTACATCAGAGAGGTCCTGAGATGCTGCTTGGCCTGCTGTGTTCATCCAGCTCCACACTCTGTTATCTTTGATTCTCCAGCATCTGCAATTCCCATTATCACTGATTCCTTTCCATTCTAGTAGCCCCTAACTCAGTCATCTCCTCTATAATATTCTCCTGTTCCTCAGTGAAAATAGATGAGAAATAATCATTTAGCACCTCTCCAATCTCCACAGGGTCCACACACAACTTCCCACTTCTGTCTTTGATTGGCCCTATTCCTAAACTAGGTGTCCTCTTATTCCTCACATATAGAAATCTTTAGAGTTCTCCTTTATTCTACCTGCCAATGTCTGCTCATGTCGCCTCCTTTCTCTTCTTAATTCTCTCTTTAAATCCTTCCTAGCTAATCTGTAACTCTCCATCGCCTCATTTGAACCATCTCGTCTCATCGTCACATAAGCCTCCCTCTTCTGCTTAACAAGAGATACAATTTCTTTAGTAAACCACTGTTCCCTTACCTTATCGCTTCCTCCCTGCCTGACAGGGACATGCCTATCAAGGACACGCAATACCTGTTCCTTAAACCAGCTCCACATTTCGATTGTCCCCATCCCCTGCATTTTGCTAACCCATTCCACCTGCCATCTCAGCAACACGTTCAAGATCCACACACTATTTCAAATGCAAAACAAGGCAGTTCCTGACAGTGTCTGGCCAATACGTATCCCTCAGTCGGCATCACAAAAACAGTTGACTAGTTATTATTGCAGACAACTACGCTGGAGCTTGTTATGCACAGATTAGGTGCCAAAACAATTCAAAGACAGGAAGCACTACATTAGCAAGGAGCTCCTGAAATGATGACAGGTGCTAGAAAAATGGGAACTTCTTTTTTGCTGCCTCAAGTGGGGCTGAGTCCATGAAAAGTTCGGCCATGATCTTACTGACCAGAAGACACAGGAGCAGAAATTAGACCATTCGTCCCACCGAGTCTGCTCCACCAATCAATCACGGCTGATAAATTCCTCAACTCCATTCTCCTGCTTTCTCCCCGTAACCGTTGATGATCAAAAACCAATCTATTTCAGGCTTAAATTTACTCAATGACCTGGTCTCCAGCCTTCTGTGGTAGTGAATTCCACGGATTCACCACTCTCTGGCTGAAAAAGTTTCTCTTTATTTTCCATTCTATAAGGTCTTCCTTTTAATCTATGGTTCTGCCCTCAGGTCCTAGACCCTCCTACCAATGGAAGCATCTTCCCAGCATCCATTTTGTCCAGGCCATTCAGTATTCTGAAAGTTTCAATCAGATCCCCCCTCATCCTTCTCAACTCCAATGAGTATAGCCCCAGAGTTCTCAAACGTTCCTCATACGTTAAGCTTTCTATTCCTGGGACCATTCGCATGAACCTCTTCTGAACCCGCTCCAGGGCCAGTGCATCCTTCCTGAGATATGGGGTCCAAAACTGCATGCAATACTCCAAATGTGTGCTGGCCAGGGACTCAAAGCCTCAGGAGTACATTCCTGCTTTTATATTCAAGTCCTCTCAAAATAAATGCAAACACTGCATTTGCCTTCCTGACTACTGACTCAATCTGCAAGTTTACCTTGAAAGAATCCTGGACTAGAACCCCCAAGTCTCTTTGCACTTCAGACTTCTGAATTTTCTCCCCATTTAGAAAATAGTCCATGCTTTTATTCCTCTTCAAAGTGCATGACCTCACACTATCCCACATTGTACTCCATCTGCCACTTCTTTGCCCACTGTCCTAATCTGTCCAAATCCTTCTACATCCTTCCTGCATCCTCAACAGTTCCTCTCCCTCTACCTATCTTTGCATCAACTGCAAATGTAGCCAGAATGCCCACAGTTCCTTCATCTAGATCATTAATGTACGAAGTGAAAAGTGGTGGTCTCAGCACTGACCCTTGCAGAACTCCACTCATCACCGGCTGCCGTCCTGAGAAAGACCCCTCTGTCCCCACTCGCTGTTTTCTACCAGACAGCCAATCTTCTATCCATGCTAGCATCTTGCCTCTAACACCATGGGCCCCTATTTGACTCAGCAGCTTCCTGTTTGGTACTTTATCAAAGGCCTTCTTGAGCAGCACGGTGGCTCAGTGGTTAGCACTGCTGCATCACAGCACCAGGGACCTGGGTTCAATTCCATCCTCCGGCGACTGTCTGTGTGGAGTTTGAACATTCTCCACGTGTCTGCGTGGGTTTCCTCCCACAGTCCAAAGATGTGGGGGTTAGGTGGACTGGCCATGCTAAATTGCCCATAGTGTTCAGGGGTCTGTAGATCAGGTGGGTTATAGGGGGATGGGTCTGGGTGGGATGCTCCAAGGGTTAGTGTAGACCTGTTGGGCCGAAGGGCCTGCTTTCACACTGTAGAGGTTCTATGATTCTCTTCTATGAAGTTCAGGTAGATAACATCCATTGGCTCTCCTTGGTCTACCCTGCTCGTTACTTCCTCAAAGAATTCTAGCAGATTTGTCAGGCACGACCTCCCCTTGACGAAACCATGCTGACTTTGTACCATTCTACTGTACACTTCCAAATATTCAATCTCAGCCTTTACAATGAACTCCAAAATCTTACCCACGACTGAAGTTAGGCTAATCGGCCTGTAATTTTCCATCTTTTGCCTTACTCCCTTTTTAAACAGGGGACCCCCCCTAACTCTAGCAATACCTGAAAGATCACCACTAACTCTGGGGTGTTGTCCATCTGGTCCAGGTGATTTGTCCATCTTCATGCCAATCAGTTTTACTAGCACCCTTTCCATGGTTATGGCCATTGTACTCAGCTCTGCCCGACTCTCTTGAATATTTGGGATATTACTCGTGTCTTCCACCGTGAAGACTGACGCAAAGTAATTGTTCAGTTCCTCAGCCGTTTCCTTGTTCTCCACTACCATCTCTCCACTGTCATTTTCCAGTGGTCCAATGTCCACTTTTGTCCTTTACATACCTAAAGAAACTCTTACAGTCTTCATTTATATTACTGGCTAGCTTACCCTCATATTTAATCTTCTCCCTCTTTTTATCTTGTTGCCCTCTGTTGGTCTTTGTAAGCTTCCCAGCCCTCTGGTTTCCCACTGCCCTTCACCACATTATACGTTTTCCCGTTTGCTTTTATGCTATCCCTGACTTCCTTAGTTATCCATGGTTGCCTCATCTTCCCCGTGCCTTGCTCCTTTTTCCTAGGGATGAACTTTTGCTGCGCCTCCTGAATTAATCCCAGAAACACCTGCCATAGCTGTTCCACTGTCTTTCTGGCTAGGTTCCTCTTCTAGTCAATTCAGCCCAGCTCCTCTCTCGCACCTCCATAGCCACCTTTATTCAGCTGTAATACCATTACCTCTGAGTCTATCTTCTTCATCTCAAATCACAGAATAAATTCTATCATCTTATGATCACTGCCTCCTAAGGGTTCTTTTACCTTAAGCTCCCTTATCAAGTCTGCCTCATTGCACAATACTTAATCCAGTATTTCCTGTTCCCTTGTGGGCTCCGCCATGAGCTGTTCCAAAAAGCCATCTCGTAGACATTCCTTAAACTCCTTTTCTTGTAATCAACATGATTTCCCCAGTCTACCTGCAGATTGAAATCCCCCATGATCACTCTGACTTTGCCTTTCTTTACACACAATTTCTATCTCCTGGAGCATCTTGTGCCCCAGCTCCTGACTGCTGTTTGGAGGCCAGTACACAACACCAACTATGTTTTTTTTTTAACCTGTGCGGTTCAGACCAGATGGCCTACTCCTGCTCCTGATGCTGACTCCTGCAAAGGTAAAATGTAAGGGACCAAGCAGCTACATAACAAAATGTACAGTTCAGTAGTATTATTATTAAAAGCTATTAGTTTTGAAAACAAAGGAGGACATGGTGCTCAAATCTTCAACAGATTCCAGGAACACATCAAAAGAGTGTGCTTGTGAAGAGGAGTTGAGGGAGAGACATTAATAGCAATGTTCTAAATCAGAGACATAATTGAGGCGGTGATACTGCGCTGAACCATCAGTAAAACCGAGAGAAAAACTGGCAGAAATTGCAAGAGAAATTGGATGTTTAATCATTAACAGTTTAGAACAATCTTGAATACATTCCAAATGATGATTGAAGACACTTGGAGAGGTGTTAGATAAAATCTTGAAGGGGAAAAAATTAATGAGAGTATGGGAAAAGAGCAGGAAATGGATCAGAGTGACTAGTTTCAACAAGGGGGCTGTTTGTACAGCAAACATTTTAATATCCAGAACCTGCAGAACTGATGTGTATCGGTTAATCAAATATTTCGGAAAATCGAGACTTCTACATAATTGGTGTAAAAAGACACATTAAGTAACAAGAGACATAATGCAGGGAGCACACACATGACTTTCATTTTATTTAAAGCATAAATCACTGATATAACAATGCAACTTAGCTTTAAATAAAACATACCAGCAGACAGCCTTCTCATTCTCACCCTCAACTGACTACTTGGACATTGTGGTATTAGAGGAGAAATTGATTTGAAATTGACCTGGGTGTTGATACTTTGTGTGGGTATTTACAGTATATTTACTGTAATTAGATTTACACTGAAATAAATAAATTTACAAAACTACAATGATCGGACAGAATAATACAGTAAACTTTGTGGTATTTAAAGGATATAATATTTCCAAGTTTACAGAGAGTGCCGGTTCAAACAAAGTTTGCTGTGCTATAATTCAAAACCCAGGAAAACTGTGACTATTTAGAATGGTCCACTTCATGAGTGAGCCCCTGACCTGCTCCATTATCTAAGCTCAGGGCTGCACCATACCTGGTGTGTGTTGGCGTGATGGCATAAATGGTTGGCAGAGGCTGTCCATCTGCTGCCACCTCCTCTGCTTTCAGTTGCCTCTGCAATTTCTTCACTTCAGCCTGGAGATGCAGCATTTTCTGGTCCTTCTGCCTAACGAGATCGTTTGCTGACTTCATTTGTGGTGTGCAGTCACACGGTTGACCTTCGGAGGAACAAGAAAGAGGTAAACCAACAAGGGGACTCCAAACTGAAGGCCGACGATAGGGTCCTAGTCTTGACACATCCTCTTCTCCAAGCATTTACTCCTCAAGGTTAGTATTAGCAATCACTTGACTGCTTAGACAAACAGAAGTTCCAACTAAATTCACTTCTTATTCCTAGCCACTAATTTGCGTCCAAACTTCAACACTTGGCCAGCTCGTATCTTCTGCACGTAATAGCTGCCCATATAAATTCTAAATCCTGGAAATTACAGTGGTCACCTCAGTCTTTGCAAAGAGTTTCTCAGTTTCGAGCCTGTGTTTTGTCTCTGTGACTGTAATAGCTTCAGGTTCACCCGTGTCATCAGAGAAAAACAGCGAACAACACTTCAGGTCCACTGTGACTCATCTTCAGAACTGTAAATTCTAAGTAACCACGGAGTCCCCAAAAAAAAACTAGACTGGAAATCTTAATGGTTTTTCTCTCTCCACAAACACCACCTGACCTGCTAAGTGTCTCCAGCACCTTCTGCTCTTAACTTCAGATTTTCAGCACCTGCGGGGTTTTGTCCTTATTTTTATCATGTACAGCCCTCCAATTCCAAAAATTTCACTGAGCAACTCGAAGGGCCATACAGTTTTTCTTGCACCTATAAAGCCTATGGTTTGACCATACCTGCCTCTAGTGTTTAAATGCCTTCCCTGTGTCATGATCTTGACTGCACAGACTTCCCAACTACAAAGAATCATTTACTCTCCTTTCTGTAAAGGGACAGATGGTTTCTGGGATTCAGTTCCACAGCCATGTGTTTCACCCAAGAGACCAGCACCAACTGTATTCTGTCCTCAATCCTGTGGTGCCACAGACTTTAAGAAAGTTTACCACACAGAAAGAAGCCATAGTGTGCCTGCACCAGCCCAAAATACAAGGCACCCAAACTAATCCCAATTTGCAGCATATGGCCCATAAACAGCTACCTTTCAAAGGGATGACGATTGCTATTCTCTGCTAGAAACTCCAGGCCCCTAACATCATCTGCCTTCTAAACATTCTATTAATTACTTTAAATCTGTCATCTGGTCAATGACCGCTCTGCTAAGGGAAACAGATTGTTTCCATCCAAGCCTCTCTCAATTTTGCACATCTCCATTGACTGTCCCCTCAGATTCCTCTGTTCCAAGGAGAACAGCCCAGCCCCTTCAGTCTTTCCCATAGCTGCATTTTTCTAGTTCCAGCAACATCCTTGTAAAACTCCTCTGCCCTGCCCTCTCAAGCAGGATTCCAACCTGTCTGGAATGTAATGTGATGACTCAGATGATGGAATAACTAATGATTTCCAAAAATCCAGCATAAACTCCTTGGTCTCATTTTTGATTGATCACCCAATAAAGAGCAGGATTCCACGTGCTTTCTTTGGCATCGGTCCGACCTGCCCTACTGCCTTTGGGAATCTGCACATTTGCCGCAAGGCCCCTCATTTCCTCCACATCTCAATACTCTCCCACTAACCAGATAGATTAGTTTCCCTACAATGTGGAAACAGGCCCTTCGGCCCAGCAAGTCCACACCACCCCTTGAAGCGTCCCACCCAGACTCATCCCCCTATAACCCACACATCCCTGAATTCTATGGGCAATTTAGCATGGCCGGCCAATCCACCTAGCCTGCACATCTTTGGACTGTGGGAGGAAACCAGAGCACTCGGAGAAAACCCACGCAGACACGGGGAGAATGTGCAAACTCCGTACAGACAGTTACCTGAGGCTGGAATCGAACCCAGGTCCCTGGCACTGTGAGGCTGCAGTGCTAACCACTGAGCCACCGTGCCGTTACTGCTTTACCTTGCAACACCTTCCTAAATGCATGACTTTACACACCACTGAGTCCTGAAGAAGGATTATAACCAAAACATTAACTGTTGCTTGCCTCCAGATGCTGCCTTGCTTGCGGTGTGTTTCCAGCCTCCTACTGTCTACCCTTATACATCTCTGATTTGCATTCTATCTGCCACATCCAAACACCTTGTTAAGCAGCAGTCACTAGAAGGGACTGAGCAGAAGGAGCAATGCTGCCTGGTGCCACAGACTTTAAAGAAAGTTTACCAGACTGAAAAAAAAACATACAACCTATTGTGGAGAGAGAGAGAGTGAGAGAGAGAGAGAGAGAGAGAGAGAGAGAGAGAGAGAGAGAGATAATGGGAACTGCAAATGCTGGAGAATTCCAAGATAATAAAATGTGAGGCTGGATGAACACAGCAGGCCAAGCAGCATCTCAGGAGCACAAAAGCTGACATTTCGGGCCTAGACCCTTCATCAGAGAAAGGGTCTAGGCCCGAAACGTCAGCTTTTGTGCTCCTGAGATGCTGCTTGGCCTGCTGTGTTCATCCAGCCTCATTTTATTATCATACAACCTATTGTG